>NC_091981.1:29744190-30048163 GCF_044704955.1 Pristiophorus japonicus | reverse complement strand
TAACCACTTGTTTTCTGTTGCGAAGAGAATACCTTCACTCTCAAACAGAACCTTCCAAACATGGTGTCGAATCTAAACTCATTTGAGGCTCATCCTGAGGAATGTTTTCCTCCACGGAATTTCCTTGATTTTCATTTGAACTCACTCTAACTTCAGACTCTTTGTTTTCCTGACTCGGACTTAGACGTACATTCTGATTTTCTCTTGGATTTGTTTCCAGTACATTAGATGTAGGATTTGCTACTGGTGTATCAAAACTATCTGATGAGTCAGAAATAATTGAATCATTCCCACCTTCAACTCCTTCCATGTCTGTAGGTAAAATATGATCAATATGAACAAACCTAACCTGTCCATTAGCAAACATCTTTACCAAATATGTGCGAGGACCAATATCTTCACCACTCTTCCTGGTAACCACTTTAACCATTTACGGTGACGGTTCTTCACTCTCACCTTCTGGTTTAATTTCACACTTCTCTCTTTTACACTACCTCTACCATGGTTCTCTTTCTGTCTTAATTGTGTTTCTTCTACGGACTGTGCCAAATTTGGTTTTAACAACAAGAATCTGATTCGTGGCTGTCGTTTGAGAAACAACTCTGCTGGTGTTCTACCAGTAGTTGTGTGAGGAGTATTACGATATGTAATCAAAAAATCCGCCAATTAGTGATCCAATGACAACTGTCGTTTCTTTGGATTTGGACCTAACATTTGTTTTATGAGGGCACGTTTTACAATTTGTATAGTGCGCTCTGCTGCACCATTCGAGGCAGGGTGGTACGGTGGAACCTTGGTATGTTTCACACCATTTTTGCTCGAATTCTTCGGCATGAAATTGTGGTCCATTATCCAAAACAATTTCTTCTGGGAGGCCAAATGAAGAAAATACACTTCGCAAAATGTTTAATGTTTTACTTGTTATTTTCCACATTGGAAATACCGCAACCCACTTCGAATGGCTATCAATCACAATGAACAATTGTTGTCCTTCTAACTCAGCAAAATCAATATGTAGCCTTTGTCACACCCTGGGACGCTATTCCATGGCTGTAATGGTCCTGATGGTGGTTGCTTGCTTACCGATTGACATGTTGTACACTGACTTACGATGTACTCTATATCTTTATCAAGACCTGGCCACCATAAATAACTGCATGCAAAACTCTTGGTCAAGCACATTCCCAGGTGCTGGTCATGGGAGTCTCCTAATAATTTGGACTTGAATTTATTTGGTATAACCACTTTTGCACCCCACATGATACAATCTTTATCGACTGATAATTCATTCCTTTGAATGAAGAATGGATGAATATCTTTGTCTGTTACCTGGTTTTGCCATCCATTTGCAATATAATGATACACCGTTGACATCACTGGGTCATTTTTGGTTGCTCTACCAATCTCTTCAGCTGTGACTGGCAGTTCATCAATGTATGAAAAATAAAACACTTCTTCCCTATCAGGTGTAACTTGTGATGGGGAAAGCAATCTAGACATTGCATCCGCATTACTGTGCTCAGCTGATCGTCTGTATTCAATATCATATGTATATGCTAACAAAATCAAAGTCCATCTCTGCATTCGGGCTGCAGCTAATGTTGGAACTGGGGACTTTGGATGGAGGATTGCTGTTCGGGGCTTATAGTCCTTAACGATAGTAAACTTATGACCATACAAGTAATAGTGAAACTTCTTGACACCAAAAATGAATACCAAAGCTTCCCTTTCGATTTGCGTATAATTACTCTCACTGGCACTGAGAGTGCGTGAAGCAAAAGCAATTGGTCTCTCCTCCCCACTAAGTGATACATGAGCGATCACTGCCCCAACTCCATATGGAGAGGCATCACATGCTAGCTTAATCTCCTTAGATATGTCATAGTGAACTAACATGGTGCTCTCTACCAATTTGCTTTTACACTCCTTGAATGCTGTATCGCATTCTTTTGATCACTTCAAATGGACCTGTTTTTTCAATAGTTCATTCAGTGGATATAATACTGTAGCCAAATTTGGTAGCAACTTCCCATAATAGTTCAAAAGACCCAAAAATGAACAAAGTTCAGTGATATTCCTGGGAGTGGGTGCATTTCTGATTGCATCCAGCTTTCCCATAGTTGGATGTAAACCATCTTTGTCTACTCTTTACCTTAAGTACTCCACTGAGTTTTGAAATAACTCACACTTACGAGCAGACACTCGTACTCTGTACTTCTCTAGCCATTTGAGGACTTAATTCAATATGTTATTATGAATTTGCCTATTTGGTGCTGAAATTAGTATGTCATCCAAATAATATACTATCCCTTCAATACCTTGCAAAATCTGTTCATCACCCCTTGGAATATGGCAGGGGTGGAAGACACTCCAAACGGTAGCCTATTAAATTGATACAGGCCTAGATGAGTATTTATAGTCAAGCATGACTTGGGCTCCTCATCTAGTTCAAGCTGTAAGTAGACATTCGTAAGATTCAGTTTTGAGAAGATCTGACCACCTGTCAGTGTTGTGAACAAATCTATATTCGGCAATGTATTGGGGACATTACCCTCTAGAACCTGGTTTACGGTTACTTTATAATCACCACACAATCTTACCATCAGACAAAGGTACAACAACAATGGGTGTAGCCCAATTACATCGATCTATCTTAGAAATAATGTTCTCACTCTCTAGTCTTTTGAGTTCTTGCTCAACTTTCTCCTCGAGTGCATATGGTACGGAATGTGGCTTGTAGTAAACCAATCTAGCATCCTTCTGTACCCTGACACTCGCCTTGAAGCCTTGGATCAGACTGCCCGTTTCGCAGAACACCTTCGGATACTTCTTAATAACATCATCCGTTGATGCAAATCTCGCTTCCACATGGTGAATCTCACTTCAATCCAGCTTCAGTGATCTCAACCAATTTCTTCCTTGTAAGGCAGGCTTGTCTCCTTTCACTACTATTCGAGGCAAGTTCTGAAATTGATCCTTATACAGTGATATGACCTACCACAGGAATGTTCTCTCCCGAGTAGCCTTGCAGCTCTATCTTGGTTTTCTCCAATGGGAAATCACGCAATTTGTTGAGGTATCGAGACTTTGGTACTACATTCACGGATGCACCAATGTCAAATTCCATTGGTATCTTGAATCCTGCAACACCTATGTGAATTTTGGCACTTTCCGAATCGCTGTCCGTTAACCTCGTGCTCCTGATGACCTGTAGCTCGAACATCTCCACATCTTGTTGTTATTCGTCCATGCTATGTAGTCTCTGGGGATTTCCTCTCATAGCTTTGAAAGCTGGTTTACCCTTCAGTCGGTATGCCTTCCCAAGATGCCCAGTCTTTCTGCGGAAGAAACACTCTGCCTTCACATATGGACAACTTTGAGCAACGTGTTGTCCCAGGCACCTATAGCACGACTTCGACGCTCTGTTAGAATTTCCAGTTTCTGAGACTTAGGGCCCCCATCGCTTTTTACTTTGAACCTGCAGGCAATTTACCTCGGTTGACTGATGACCATAACTATTATGAAATTCTTGGAAATATTGTTCGGCATGCCCGTCGACCTCGCTGTCTGACAAGCAATCTCAAAAGTCACGTCATCCGTCAGCAACAACTTTCTTCTGAGCGCATCATTTTTCACCCCACAGACATAATGATCCCGCAATGCTCGGTTTTGAAAGTTTCCAAAATTACAGTGAATAGATCGCTTTTTTAATGCTATAATGTAATCACTGATACTTTCATCAGTATTTTGATCCCGTATACCGAAACAATAGCTTTCAGCAATTTCTAACGGTTTGGGGTTATAATGTTGCTACAGCTTCGTTAAAATCTCTTTAAGTGTTGTGTCCTTTGGCTCCTCAGGCACAAGCAGATTTAGCAGCGTTTCATACAATTCCGGTCCAGCTTCCGATAAGAAGATCGCTCTCTTACTTTCCAATATCGCCTGATTCTGGACTGCATTGTCTGGAACTTCAATTATATTATTTGCAGTGAAATACATTTCTAGCCGATCCATATATGCTTTAACCCTTTCCTGGCCGCGTCGATATTCACCCAAATGTCCCATTAAAACCTGTGGGTGCTGCCATTTTAATTTCTAGCTGTTCACACCGTGTGCTGTATTTTACCTCAGATTTTGTAGCTTTTTCCAAAGACAGAAGCTTCCAAAGTCTCTCTATCGGCTGGATGAATCCGTCACCAACAAAATTTCAGCTTTAAATCATCCGAAAAATCCCATCTCGCCGCCAAATGTGATATATTCACAGAGCACAAGCACACACAGCTTTCTAACATGGCAGGCAGTTCTCTCGGAAGCCTCCGGAACCTGCTGCTTCTGTTTAATTATTAACTCTGTAGTTGCAGTACTCAATACATCCACATCCACAATGTGGAGCTACAAACATTACAAGCTTACAGACATTACAGCCCAGAATTAGTAAATTCCTCATGTCAAGTGGGACATGTGGTGGATGAATTAAAAGGCCGAGAAGCAGCACACAAAGCCAAACATTTTTACACAGGGAGCGAGGAAGATTTGGAACAAAATAACCTGCAAGCTAACACTGCTTACAATACAGACTGTGAATTTTAGGTGAATCATCATCATAGGCGGTCCCTCAAAATGCGGATGACTTGCTTCCACGCCAAAAAAGGATGAGTTCACAGGTGTTTTGAATGAAGGACCCGAACTACATCCTCAAGGGTGGAAGATGCCTGTGTGTGGATTTTTTTAACGTGTGGTGGCCATTGCACACCAGCCACCACACGGGCTTGACAGAGCTAGGTCTTGGTCCAGTGGCAAGGGTTATCCAAGATGACTGGTCTGCTGCATGGACCTCATGTGCACACATATTGCAGTGTGGACTGGCCCGTGCTGCCCCATGGCTCCTGGCCCCGAACTCACATCTCCCCTGGGCCCCGATCACATCCTTCCACAGTCTTTCGCCGCTTCTTCGTCCTGACCTCGCCACTCCTGCTATATCTGCCTATGCTTGATAACCGATGACCGAATTTATAATGTGTATTTCAAAGAAATGTCAAGGTGTATGGAGTGTTTGAATCTTCCTAACCTGCCAATTGTAAATCTCTATTATATATCATGGCTAAAGATTCTGACGTAGGTTAATTCTTACCTTCCAAGGTCCAATTTCCCTTCACCCTGAATCAAGTTTGCAAATGGGAATAGACTTCCAACCTTGCAGTGATGTTACCGTGCTGTTCTGAGCTGCCATCTCAGACTACATCTGGATGTGTAGAATTTAGACTTCCTGCTTGAATCCAATTTGAACTTTGTTCCTCAAATCTATCCCTTTCTTCCGCCCAGCCTTCTCCACTACTGCCAAAACCCTAATCAACATATCATGTTTTTTCTAAAGCCTTCCTGGATGGCTTTGTTTCTCAACTCTTCAAAAATGACAACTTATTCAAAATATCATGGTCCTGCTTTCCATACAACGAAGTCCCACGATCACATCACCCTTGTCTTTGCTGAGTCTGGCCAAAAATTTTCCCTCAACTAGCATCACCAAAACAGATTAACTGTTCTTTTTATCTCACTGCTGTTTGTGAGACCTTGCAATTGTTTGACAACAGCCTGCTGAGTTTATCTGCATATGAACAGTGACTGCACTTCAAAGGTGAGTCAGTGGCTGTTAAGAGCTTTGGGAGATTCTGCTGACCTGAAAGGTGCCAGATAAAAATAAGTTTATTCTTTGTTTCAAAGAGTCATGCACGTCATCAATAATAATACCCTGTACTATCGGAGAACCTGTCTGATGGAAGATTCTGGGCTCTTATGCTGTGAGCTGCTACCTATGGGGAAAGTTGTGAAGATGGATT
Source organism: Pristiophorus japonicus (assembly GCF_044704955.1). NCBI lineage: Eukaryota > Metazoa > Chordata > Chondrichthyes > Pristiophoridae > Pristiophorus > Pristiophorus japonicus. The sequence goes on along the minus strand of NC_091981.1, from coordinate 30,042,326 downwards.
TGGTAGACAAAGCACTGTCACCTGCCTCAAGCTTCAATACATTTCTGTTCATATAATTTGGCCTCTATCACCCGCTGATGCTTGAAATGTTCGAGTAGCGTAGAGGTACAAGACTGTGGTCAACTTGATAGACACTGCCACACCTATCCTTGTTGCAAAGTCATCCTTGCTTCGAGGGACTGCCTATGATGATGATATCCTTGTTTGAAGCTTTGACTTGAGGAGACATCATAATTTTGTGAGTGTCTCCCTAATGTAACAAAGGAAAGACTTGGAGTTATATAGCGCCTTTCACGACCACCGGACATCTCAAAGCACTTTACAGCCAATGAAATACTTTTGGAATGTAGTCACTGTTGTAATGTGGGAAACACAGTGGCCAATTTGCACAGAAGCAGGCTCCCACAAACAGCAATGTGATAATAACCAGATAATCTGTTTTTTTTGGTTATGTTGATTGAGGGATAAATATTGGCCAGGACACCAGGGATAACTCCCCTTCGAAAAAATGCCATGGGATCTTTTACATGCACCTGATCTGAAAGACAGCACCTCTGACCGTGCAGAGCTCCCTCAGCATAGCACTGGAGTGTCAGCCTAGATTTTTTGTGCTCAAGTCCCTGGAGTGGGATTTGAATCCAAAACTTTCTGACTCCAAGGAGAGTGTGCCACCAATTGAGCCATGGCTGACACCTAAGGTAGTGCATATAGCAAAGGCAAGTCTCCATCAGGAAAGTCTATTGGTGTGCCGTGTTCTGGATGGTTGCATAAGGGCAGGTGTGGCAGGGCCACTTCAATTGAATTCACTTACTTATCATGTCTCTCCAAAAGCAGCAAGTAGACAGGTAAGTCCATAGGGATGTCTATCATCAGAATGGAGACTGATTGCATCTGCAGAAAGTTACCATAACTACAAACGCTAAACAAAAACTAGGCCACAAAAGGAAACCAGCAACAAATACAATGGCAACAACATGAAAAAACCTCAAATCAACAAGTGCAGCAGCAGTCCAAAGCTTCACAGATAATAACACACTCCTCTTCAAGGGCTCTAATTTCCCCAGGAGTTGCCCCGCTTTTTTTGAGCAGGTAGCTTTTTTGTGGAGTAACTTAAAAATTGCAAATTTCCCCATTTAATTTGCTCCAGTGTAAGTCAGTTAATTAGGCTTTTTAAAAAATTTTGTTTCTTTTCTCCAAAAGGGGGCGTGACCAGGCACTTACACCTGTTTTGGCCATAGAAGAAAATTTGGCCAGCTGAAAGTTACTCCAAAATAATTAGGCCAATGTATGTGACCACATTTGTAGGCACAGAAAAACCTTGCCTACATTTAAGAAATCACCGCAGATAGCCAGAGATTGTGGGTGGGGGGTGGGGGGGGGGGGGAGGTGAGTTAGAGGATTCCAAAGATTCCAAAGCTCTAAAGACTTTCACAACATCAGCACAGCATTACAATATCTTCAGCACAACAGGTGCACAACATCATCAAAAATAAATGAAAGATAAATCAGATACAGAAAATAGAGCAGTCCTACCTTGCCGACTGCAGAACGCACTGGCTGGCCCTCTCGCCAGGGCTAGGGGTGGCAGGCACACATGACTGTAGGGGTGAGGGATTTTTAATTTTTACAGTTGACCCTAAATGTTGTATGGTCCTAATGGAGGATGCTTCAGTTTTGATGCAAAATATCTTTTATTGTGAATTTTACAGTGCACTTCAATGATACCAACAACAATAACAACAGCTACAGCAGGAAAGAAAGTCTGCACCCATCCCTCACCCACATCTTGGGGAAAGTGCACTTCTTTATAGGTTCAGTGATGGTGGTGGGTTGGGAGGGGGGGGTCGGGGGCCCGGCTTGGGTCTGACCGGTGGCTGATGCATGGAGTGAAGAGAGTGAAATTTGAGTCTCCGGCCTTTTTGTCCTTATTGCAGAAGCCAGCTCCCTCGTGGCATCTGCCATTGTCTGCACACCCTCTGAAATGCCCATCCTGACTTCCCGTCTTAGTGCAGAGATTTCACCCGATAGTGTGGCGACCTCATCACGCACCACACTGACAGCCGCCACGAATGATCTTTTGAGGGCACTGGTCTCCTCACCCAATGAAAAATCCTGATTTACTTCTGCTGAGGGCTGCCTCTCAGGAGAGACTGGTCGGCTTCTCCTTGCACTCGCCGTGGGTCTACCTAGTGGGACCCCTCCAGTGTGAGGCGCAGGTTGAGATGATGGGGCACTGGGTGTCCCAAGATGCATTTCCCAACCGCCACTCAGACCCACGACCTTGGAAGGTGTGAACCCATGGAAGGTCTTGCAGTGTTGACCCCAGCGGAGAATTCTTCGGCAACGAGTTTCCATCTTTTCCTCATTTCCTTGAGGAAGACCTTTAATGGACCACTCTTTCTGATATCCAGCTCCAGCTATTTCTCCTCAATAACCGTTACTAATTCTCCACTTCCTCATGGAGGAAATTCTTGGTTCTTCTTGCACGCTCTTGCGCCATTCGTCTATTAGACTCAAACGCAGGTAATGTTGAACGGTCATGCTTTCACCTCTCTTGCACCTATCCAGCACTCCCTCAGCCACACAAAAATCAATATTCAGACCTCATCTTTATATATGCTCCATAGCCACTTATTGTGAGGATGCTCTCCCTTTAATTGGCCGATTGCCAAGCTTCCTGTTACACTGCGCATGCGCGCACGCTGAAACGGTCATGCGTGCCGCTGCCGGCACTGCACGACACACTGGGCCCAAGCCCCGCCCCCCCTGCCGTCCGCGCTGAGCAAACGTGGCCGAAGCTCCGCCCTCCACCCACACTCTGCTGCGCGATGCCGATGGATCCCAACGATGAGGTAGCGGCCAAATTACAAGGTAGATTTTTGGCGCATTTTTCCTCCAGGAAGTCGGCATCGAGATATGCCACTCTTAGCGGCTGGGGAAATTTGGGGCCTATGCAATCTGTGCAGAAGCGATTGTAAACAGATACTCTGATTTCAGTGCATTTAACACGTGAAATGTAGCCTGGGGCATTCACGGTAAATGAGCCAAAGGTGGGAAGAGGAAATGCTACAAGGATACCCTCAAAGCCTCCTTGATAAAGTGCAACATCCCCACCGACACCTGGGAGTCCCTGGCCAAAGACCGCCCTAAGTAGAGGAAGTGCATCCGGGAGGGTGCTGAGCACCTCGAGTCTCATCGCCGAGAGCATGCAGAAATCAAGCGCAGGCAGCGGAAAGAGTGTGCAGCAAATTTGTCCCACCCTCCCTTACCCTCAATGACTATCTGTCACATGTGACAGGGAGTGTGGCTCTTGTACTGGACTGTTCAGCCAACTAAGGACTCATTTTAAGAGTGGAAGCAAGTCTTCCTCGATTCCGAGGGACTGCCTACAATGATGATAATGATGTAGCCAGGGGATCAATCTCAGGATTTTCAATCCCTTACTGATGGTATCACATGGAAAGTAATATTGTCTTCAGTGCTTAAAACATGCCTGGCTGCAGAATGGTGCTCTATTTCTACATTACAGCAGTGACACTTCAAAAGTACTTCGTTGGCTGTAAAGTACTTTTGGACATCCTGAGGTCGTGAAAAGTGCTATATAAATGCAAGTCTTCCAAGGAAGAGGCATATAAATTGGCCAGAAAAAGCAGCAAACCTGAGGACTGGGAGAAATTTAGCATCCAGCAGAGGAGGACAAAGTGTTTAATTAGGAGGGGGAAATTAGAGTATGAGAGGAAGCTTGCTGGGAACATAAAAACTGACTGCAAAAGCTTCTATAGATATGTGAAGAGAAAGAGATTAGTGAAGACAAACGTAGGTCCCTTGCAGTCAGAATCAGGTGAATTTATAATGGGGAACAGAGAAATGGCAGACCAATTGAACAAATACTTTGGCTCTGTCTTCACGAAGGAAGACACGAATAACCTTCCGGAAATACTAGGGGACAGATCCCTTTAGCCGCAAGGGCCATATCTAACTCTCTCTTGAATATATCCAACGAACTGGCATCAACAACTCTCTGCGGTAGGGAATTCCACAGGTTAACAACTCTCTGAGTGAAGAAGTTTCTCCTCATCTCAGTCCTAAATGGCTTACCCCTTATCCTTAGACTGTGTCCCCTGGTTCTGGACTTCCCCAACATCGGGAACATTCTTCCTGCATCTAAACTGTCCAGTCCCGTCAGAATTGTATATGTTTCTATGAGATCCCCTCTCATCATTCTAAACTCCAGTGAATAAAGGCCCAGTTGATCCAGTCTATCCTCAAATGTCAGTCCAGCCACCCCGGGAATCAGTCTGGTGAACCTTCGCTGCACTCCCTTAATAGCAAGGACGTCCTTCCTCAAATTAGGAGACCAAAACAGAACACAATATTCCAGATGAGGTCTCACCAAGGCCCTGTACAATTGCAGTAAGACCTCCCTGCTGCTATACTCAAAACTCTTAGCTATGAAGGCCAACATACCATTTGCCTTCTTCAACGCCTGCTGTATCTGCATGCCAACTTTCAATGACTGTTGTACCATGACACCCAGGTCTTGTTGCACCTCCCCTTTTCCTAATCTGCCACCATTCAGATAATATTCTGCCTTCGTGTTTTTGCCCCCAAAGTGGATAACCTCACATTTCTCCATGTTATACTGCATCTGCCATGCATTTACCCACTCACCTAACCTGTCCAAGTCACCCTGCAGCCTCTTAGCATCCTCCTCACAGCTCACACCGCCACCCAGTTTGGTGTCATCTGTAAACTTGGAGATATTACACTCAATTCCTTCATCCAAATCATTAATGTATATTGTAAATAGCTGGGGTCCCAGCACTGAACCCTGCGGTACCCCACTAGTCACTGCCTGCCATTCTGAAAAGGACCCGTTTATCCCGACTCTCTGCTTCCTGACTGCCAACCTGTTCTCTATCCACGTCAATACATTACCCCCAAACCATGTGCTTTAATTTTGCACGCGAATCTCTTGTGTGGGATTCTACGAGAAACTGCCACTAACAGTTCTTTTTTACCCTTTCCACCCAAAAAAAAAGAGTGAAATTGCTCACGATTCTTTTATTGAAAAATCTTCTGCAGCTTGTTCAGGCTTTGTTAGTGCACTTTCAGGGAAGGATACAAGAGTTTTCCAGTGTGTGGAATTAAAACAACCAGGCAGGGTTTAGCTCACCCACTGAGCTGGAGTTTGTTCAAAATGTTCAGTTCAACTTGGATTTTGCCACAGTTGTTAATTACACAGAAATACATGGAAGTTCAAATACGGAAACAGGCCATTCGGCCCATCCATTCTGTGCCAGTATCTACTCTCCATGCAAGCAAATAGTCCTAATCACATTTACTCACCCGGTTTCCACATCCCTACATTCCTTGTTCCTTTATCAACCTATCCAATCCAATCTTAAATGAGGACACAGTTTCCGCCTTAAACACTTGCCATAGGATTTTCCCAATTATAAATATTAACGTGTAAAATGTTATTCAAAATGTGTAACTTAGGAGGTAGGGTTAGTTTCACAGTAAGAGTCCTCTGTAACAAGACTTTTAATGGATTACGAGTAGATGTTCCTTAGTATTCAACAAAGCAAGTCGCGATCTGGACACTGTTGCAAAGTTTAATCTCAATATTCCCAACGATTGTAATGACAATGTGCCATAAAGCATTTACAAAAAAAGCTGTTATTAATAATAACATGGAGAGTAAGAATTAACTGAATAAAATAGAGAATTTAAACTTCAGCAACATCTGCTACTGGGTTTTTTGACAATGGGAAAGGTCACCCCACGGAAACCAATAATATAGCACAGAAGGAGATCATTTGGCCCATTGTGACTATGCTGGCTCTCTGAAAGTGCTATCCAAATGAGTCCCACTCGCCTGATCTTTCTCCATAGCCCTGCAAATGTATTTCCTTCAAATATTTATCCAACTGCCTTTATTACTAATGAATCTGCTTCTACCACCCTTTAGGCAATGCATTGCAGACCATTACAACTTGCTGCATTAAAACATTCCTCCTTATCTTCCCTCTGGCTCCTTTGCCAATTAACTTAAATCTGTGACCTCTGGTTACTGACCCTCCTTCCAGAGGAAACAGCTTCTCCCTATTTACGCTATCAAAATTACTCATAATCTTGACCAACTTTATTAAATGCCCCCTTAAGCTTCTCTGCTTTAAGGAGAACAATCCCAGCTTCTCCAGTCTCCTCTTAACTGAAGTCCCTCATCGCTAACAGAAAATGCATCACCACTCCCTCACAGCAATGAATGGTTACTGATGAATATTTTAGCAAAGCCATGCAGGAACCGACGAACTAATAAATGAATATAACATTAACCACAACTGAATCAATAAATTGATAGAGCAGCGAGCATCAATGAATTAATAAAAAGGAAGACTTTTATTTATATAGCGCTTTTCACGACCATCGGACGTCCCAAAGAGATTTACAGCCAATAAAGTACTTTTTGAAGTGTAATCACTGTTGAATGTAGGAAACACGGCAGCCAATTTGCACACAGCAAACTCTCATCAATAGGAATGTGATAATGACCAGATCATCTGTTTTAGTGATGTTGATCGAGGGATAAATAGTAATCGGGGAGAGGTCCCCTGCTCTTCTTCAAAATGGGATTTTTTTACTTCTACTTGAGAGAGCAAACAGAGCCTCCATTTAACGTCTCATCCAAAAGACGGCACCTCCAATAGTGCAGCACTCCCTCAGCACTGCACTGGAGTGTTAGCCTAGATTTTTGTGCTCAAGTCTCTGGAGTGGGGCTTGAACCCACAACCTCCTGACTCAGAGGCAAGGAAGCTGCCCACTGAGCCACAGCTGACAATAAAATAAAAATATTATATGAGCTCCAGTAAAAAATGAAGTGAATTAATAAATTAAGTGGAATAACGGTCACACCACCAATATCAACAAATTAATGAAGTAGTTGGCACCAATGAATTAATAAATGAATTGTGAAGCAGGTGCACCAACACCCCATTGGAGCAACAAATCACAAAATTAATGAAGTATCAAGCACCAGTGAATTAATAATCCCTTCCCACTCCCACTGCATGCACAGCCCCTCACTGGTTTCACTGCAATTTATTTATCAAAGTGCTACAAGCACTTATAATAAATTTTTCAACTGTAATAGCAGGGTAAAAAAAACTAAAAGCCGCTAATATTTCATGGAACACAGAGGTCTTTTAACATGTTACGGCACTTAAGCAGTTAATACTGATTATTTGTGTAAAATAATGAATTTACGGGATTATATTTGAGTTCTTCGAAAAAAAAGGTGGCTTAGCGAAAAATGGTCACTGAAAAGAAGGCTCCGTGGGAGGAAGGCTGCAAGTAAGTAAGGTGGAACTTGGTCAGGGGGTCTGGGGTCGAAGGTCATAACGTGCCCATGGCCCAAGTCTCAAGCAACTGCTTATGGATTGGCTGGGTAAGAAAGACAAAGAACTTGCATTTATATAGCACCTGTCATGGCCTCAGGATGTCCCAAAGCTCTTGACAGTTAATGACGTACTTTTGAAGTGCAGCAACGTCATCATCATCATTATAGGCGGTCCCGCAAACGAGAATGAATTGCTTCCACATGAGTTCACAGATGTTTCAATGAAGGACCCGATGTTCCAGTCCTGAACTACAGTTGAAAGGGTAGAAGATGTCTGTGCGTGGATTTTTTTAACATGTGGTGACTGTTGCACATTAGCCACCACACGGACTTGACAGAGCTAGGCCTTTATCCAGTGGCAAGGATTAACCAGGCGACTGGAGACCTGCTCTGCTGCATGGATCTAGTGCACACACATATCGCAGTGTGGGCTGGACCATGCTGCCCCTGGGCCCTCGGCTCTTCTGGGCCCCATACCCTCATTTGCCGCACCTCCGCCACGATCTCTCACCGCTCCTCCGCCATAAAACACTTGCCACACATCCGCCACGATCTGTAATGTAAGGAGGAGACTCACAAATAGGTTGGGATGGGAATCCATATGCCCTATTTATCATGCGACTGTCCTGAAACCAAAAAAAAGGCAAAAATTCAGTTGGTTAGCACCACCTGTTAGCGCCCGGGCGGGGCAGTAATCGCTTACCAACCGAGCGCCATGCTGGCAGCGTCTCCCGCGACCTTCGGTGGAGGTTTACCGTCGGCGCTAAGAGTTAACGCTGCGCACTCCAGCGCCACCCACTTGGTGACATCAATGAGTGTGCAACGCCCCCTCAGCGCAGCGATTGCGAAATTGAATGCTTTCGCCTGCCGTAACGCCTGGCGCTAATTCCGACAGGGAAAGCAGGCATCTCGAAGAAGCTGCTGGGACTATATTTCCGCGGGTGAGCAGGTGGGCGGTTAAAATGGAATTTATTTGTACTAATGTATCTCTCTTAGGTGTTCAACACCGTTGCTAATCTCCCTGGCATTTTGTTTCAGTTTTTGGGTGGTCCAGCTGATCTCTGCTTTAGGCACTTGGATACCGGTTTCCTAGCACCACAACTTCAGCAGCCCTCCCGCGATAGCGCTCCAAGAATCAGGGTTAGCGCCCTGAGAAGCGTTCCAGCCCCCTCTTGGGGTGCTAAAAAGCAATATCCTGGTTGGAGGCGGTAAACATCGCCCGGTGCTAAAGTTAGTGACCAGGCGGTGTCACCACCTCAAACCGGGCTATAACGAGTTTTTAGCCCAAAGAGTTTTAAGCACACAATGGGGAGGGGAATAAATTGAAAGTAGGGTTAAAAGCAAAATTGCTGTCTGGGCTCAGCTACTTACAGCCCAATGCCACCACTGGATGGGAAAGCTTTGAGTCCCCTCAAGCTGTGCAAATTACGAACGCTACCCTGGAAACCAGCATTCACTTGCAGTCATGGACCGTGTGACCACTGAGGGGGCCATAAATGTTCCCTCGAATAAAACGCAGGGCCCTGCCGACTGTCGCAGGAATCCTGATGTGGGCACAGTCAACGGGACCTTTAACTCAGAAAATCACCAGGGCTGCGTCTCCAGTGAAACTGAATCCCCCACATCCACATAGGGCAGAAGAGGGCATCTGTCACCAATATGATGCCTCTGTGACCCACCTCCCACTGATTACGGAAAGGTTTGGTGCAGTGGGCACTTTGCATTGACTGGAGCGGGCAAAGATCAGTGACAATTCCATTAACGGCATGTCAACATTATTACAACTCCGTGCAGAGTTAACGCATGTGCTGCTCTTTTGCTGACAACAAATTAAACCCTGGATCGTATTCAGCTGGAGGCAAACATCTTTCTTTGCTCCAATTTTATCATTCCTGTCTTTGCTGCAAGCTTTGCAGGGAACTTTCCTCTTAACTCTGTTATATATTTGCTGATTATTGAGAATGAGAGTCCATTGAATATATTCTTGACAGTTAGTCATGAATAATTAAAGTGTAGTACTGAGTATGCAGTTATCACTACAGTTAAGATATCTAACAATATCAGCGATCTTGGACGGGGAAGTGCATGATCGAGTCAAAGTATACAAAAGGTGTCAGGAGAAAGAGTAGAAGGGTGCTACTCAAAGTAGCTGACTGATTTATACCAGACTGCAGCTGCCTAATTTGACAGCTTGACTACCTCTCCTTTAAGAAGGATGTCTTGTTTACACATTTTGGATCCTGCTTTGCTGTACACATCACAGATTTTATCTCAAGGAAACCATCAGCTGGCAATCGAAAGGGAGAGGTAAAGTTTCAGGATATTTCCAGGAGCAATGGACTTTGGGTGTAGTCTGCCTGCCTGGTACCCTGGCACTGGCAGGAAGGAGGTAACTCGAAGATTAGCCCCAAATCTTTCATTATCTGTATCTACCTATCTAGTAAAAAAGAAAGGGCTAGAAATTTCATAGCGCCCGTTTGGGCCATTAACTTTTGCAGGAGCACAAAAGTATTGCTGGGCGCTACACAACTGATCCCGCTGGAATCTTCTCCAAGAGGGAAATGGAACACTAAATCAAACGCTACCGCTTCCCTTCGAGCAGTAAAGGGAGCGAGAGGGGCGGTGTCGGCAGAGCACTGCACAATGTTCCGTGCAGTGCTGTCAGTTCTTCCCTGCCTTAAAGGGAAGGGCCAATGCTGTGGTCATTGAAGGCTAAGGCTAGGAATGGTTGTCGATGGAACCAGCGCTACATGCAGAGCACACCCAAGCACTCTGAGAGACTGCAGAGCTGAGCGATCGCAGCCTGGCAAAAAATCCAAATACAGCACACTGGAGGCATTATTACATTTTGACCTACCTGACTATCACTGCCTTTAATTAGCGCTCCCCAAGTGGCCAGCTGAGAGGACAACGCCTCCAGCAGCTGCTGTTGTTGACGCCCGGAGCTACTGCAGCAGAAGTGAATTTTACATCTGGGGCGATAACAGGGCGCTGCACTCAGGATGACATCACAATCTCCAAGGTACAAGAGATCGAGGAAATAAGTTTTAACACTCGCGCTAACTCGCCATGGAAGTTCACGGCATCATGAGCCCGGTCGTTAAGCCCTTACCACCGCGTTATCGCCCACCCCCCCCCCCCCCCCCCCAGAGGTGTTAACGGGAGGTGTAAATGAGGCCAATTTCTCCCCCAAAGAATGAATATTTCCAAAAGGTTTTTCACCACCTCAGGATGTCCAAGATTAAGGGATAACTATTGGCAAGGAACTCCTGCTCTTCTTTTTAAAAATTCCACGGAATTTTTAATGTCTAGCTAAGAGGGAAGACCATTGGTTCGAATGGCTCATCTGAAAGATGGCATCTCTGAATAGTGCTGCACTGTCCAAGTACTGACTCTCTGACAGTGCAGCACTCTCTCAGTATTGACCTTCTGACAGTGCAGCACTCCCTCAGTACTGCCTCTCTGACAGTGCATCACTCCATCAATGAAGACCCTCTGACAGTGCAGCACTCTCTCAGTACTGACTTTCTGACAGTGCAATGGTCCATCAGTACTGACTTCCTGGCAGTGTAGCTCTTCCTCAGTACTGCCCCTCCAACAGTGCAGCCCTCCCTCAGTACTGACTTTCTGACAGTGGAGCCCTCCCTCAGTACTACCCATCCGACAGTGCAGCCCTCCCTCAGTACTGACTTTCTGACAGTGCAGTACTCTCTCAGTACTACCCATCTGACAGTGCAGTCCTCTCTCAGTACTGACTTTCTGACAGTGCAGCACTCCCTCAGTACTGACCCCCTGACAGCACAGTGCTCTTCAGTACTGACCCTCTGAACGATCAGCACTCTCTTAACTCCTTGTGCTGCTCTTGTTGCCGCTCCTGGTTCCACTCCTGGTCCCACTCCTGATCACACTCCTGAGCCCTGCTCCTGGTCTCCACTCCTGGTCCCCGCTGCTGGTCTCCATTCCTGATTTGATCCCCACTCCTCGTCCCTCTCCTGGACCCGTTACTACACCATTCCTCGTCCCGATCCTGGATTCCGCTCTGCTACTGCAACTTCGCTGGAAATGTGGCAGAATCCATATTTAAATTTCCTTTGTCCCAGTAATTATTTTTTGAAAAGCGTTCCTCAGTTTATCTTGCTCATGTTGGGATGCTCCGTCTGTAGAAAATGGAAAAAGAGCAACAGCGAGCTGGAGCAGAGGGAGTTTCCATGAATGGGGACCAAGAAACCGCCATGTGAAAGGTCGTGGCCTCGAAAGTACGGTCTGAGGCTTGCCACCCACACATGCCCCCGAACCACCAGAAATGTACGTAATTACCTTGTGTCTCCATGAACTTCGAAACGTTCCAGTCCTGGGCCTGCAGGCGTCCACCTGCGTAAAGGCCCATGGATCCCAGGGGCGCATGTGGTTTGCTAGTGTCCGTGGGAGTACGTGGGTCGGACCAAGCAATCACAAAAACGGGATGCTTATGAATATTATAATTCCATTTACATATGCAATCCCCATAAGCATAATAGAAATCATCTGATAAAGTCAATTTCACAACACTGAAATAAAAATAAATGGTCTCAGGTTCAAAATTAATTAAAATACCCATTAATTAAACGGTTAAAATTAAAATGTAATTAAAAAAACTAATTTAACATTTTGAAGTGGGACAAAAATAATTTGAACTAATTTTAAATGTAAGTGAATGTTTAAATCAGTTTAAAAAATGTATTGTAATATTTATTTTAACCCTTATGCTGGTAAATGAAGGCCTTACATGAGCTTTTACCAGGCATAATGGTTTTTGGGGTATTCGCTGGGGCAGTATTTGGGCACATAGCCCCACTCTGCACCAGCGAAAGGGAATTTACAGCGGATGCGTACGATCTGTCAAGGAAAAACTTGACAGATCGCAAGTTCTGGGTTTTCACGCATGCACATTGCATGTGGAAAGCCACAACTTGCGAGGCCATTCACAGCATTACGATGCCATCACACGCCCCATAAATTCTGGGTCGACATTTAGGGATCGAACGCCCAGTCTAGGTTACATAGCAGTTTAGAACAGCAGACAATTATTTTTTCAGATCTTCCAAGGAGGATTAATTATGCCAGTAATTAGTGAAAATCTACCAATACTATTGCTTCAATTCACTTATCCAGTTACTGCTTAATAAATTTGTTTAGAGTCTATAACCTAAGCCATGGTCTGGTGAAGTGTTTATTCTGTTCACTTCGATGTTTTGGAAGATCATGTGAGGGCCTGTGATAGAACAAGGAGCTGAAATACAGTAACAAGCTTGGGCTGAATCTTAACTCCCAAAATGGGTGTGTTGGGGTTGGGTGACAGGTTAAAATTTAAAAAAATCTGAAACAGGAATACAAACTGCTTCGAACCCACCGACATCCGGTTTTAATGGAGGCGGGATGAGGGGCGGGTAACCAATCTGCTCGCAGGAGGTGGGTTGGTCATTTAAATATTATAATGAGGCTGTGTGCCTTCATTTTAACAGTTATCCTGTTGTTAACTTATTTCAGTCAGGTTTCCTAGGCCTCGGGAAACCCAGCAGGTGAAAGAAGGTGAGAAGGGCTAAATCCATAAGGTAAGTGCCTTGCAGCACGGCTTGTGGGCCAGGAGGAGCAGGAGTGTTTTCTCCAGGTCCAACAAGATAACCAGTAACCCCAGCACCCCCACAATCTATCTGCTCTACCCCCCACACCCCACCATTGGACCCCCTCCCCCGCTCCAAATCCATCGGACCCCCGTCTGACCACAATCTGCCACCCCCCCACCTGACCACCATTTGTCCCCCGCCCCCCACCTGACCATCATCGGATCCACCGACTACCACCTGCCCCCGACCACCATTGGAACTCTCCCCTCCACCTGCAATTGGACCCCCCGACCACCATGTGTCCCCATCCTTCCTGACCACTATCGGACCTTCCGACCACCATCAGACCCCGCCTCCCCATCCCCTGATCTCACTCCCCATCAGTTGCCCACTCCCCCCTCGTGATAGTGAATACCCCCACGATCAGGACGCCCCCCCTCCCACAATCGGGACAATTCCCACCCCTGCACGATCTCTCCCACCCCACCACTAGATGTACCTGCTCCCAGCCTAGCTTGGCTGCAGCCTTGTTCCGCCCGACAGAAAAACGTTTTTAAGTGCAGGACTTTCGGAAAAACAGTTCTTCCGGGTTTCCTGACCACAAAACCATGCCCGCTCCCCTCCGCACAGAACACACCTCCGAGCTAAAATCCAGGCCAATCATTCAATCCCTGGGCTCACTTAGTTTTGGGCAGGTAAAGGCAAACTCCGGGTCAAAGGGAGAAAGGGCTCACTTCGGGGCTGGAGGTACTGAATCCAAGGAGGGTATTGTAACCTTACCCACTGGGTAGGTTTGGGTCAAACTGATCTAAGTAAGCCCCACTCAATTTTAATCTGCATTGAAGTCAGCATAGACTAAAGTGGAGCACGGTATAAACTGGTGTTCAACCCAAAACCGACCATTTCCAACCCGGCAGATGGAGTTAAAATTGCCCCTGATAAAAACACCTGGAATAAAAACCAGAAAGCACCTGTTCTCTATTCCATCATCCTAAAACGTTTCTCCACAGGTGCAGCCTGACCCGCTGAGAGGTTTACAGCATTTTCTGCTTTTGTTTTTCGATTTAGAACTCTTGTGTTATCAAGTTAAATGTGGATCAATGTCAAAAGATCTATATTAATATTAGTACATCGGGAATGATTGTGGTGTATTTTAATTCTCGTAATCTTTTGATACATTCTTGCAAGCAGATATTTAGCAGACAGCTCAATCAAATCATTTCTTTATGACCAACATTGTGACAGTAAAGGAAGAAATGTTTTTGTCATGTATTAAACTGTCATTGTAACCCATGTATAAACTGACCTAAGTTGTATACCGTGAGAACATTGACCACTAGGTGGTGAATCTGTGGGAGACACTCCTAACCTGGACTTTCAGGAAAAAAAGGGGAAGCCCCACCCACCTTCATCACTTCAGTGCTGGCAAATAAAGGTTACTGGTCACAGAGTGACCTTCTCTCAAGTATGGGCCTCGTATGCATTTATACTGTATAGTAAGGACATATTATTGGCGACTAGAAACTGGGATTTAAACCACATGAGCATGGCCACTAACAGCACAGACGAGAAGTACTGTGTTGGTGATGATTGGGACGATTTTATTGAGAGACTACAGCAAAGTTTCATCACCAAGGAATAGTTGGGACAGGATTCGGTCAAAAACGCAGGGCTCATCTCCTGACGGTTTGTGGATCCAGGACGTACTCCCTGATGAAGGACCTTCTAGCGCCAGAGAAGCCGGCAGACAAAACTTTTGAAGAGCTCAGTAAGTTGATCGGGGAACACTTTAAACCGGCGAGCAGCATGCACATGGCGAGACACCGGTTTTACACGCACCGGCGGCGAGAAGGGCAAAGCGTTCCAGACTTCGTGGCAGACCTCCGCCGACTGGCGAGCCGATGTAAGTTTCCAGATGCATGCAGTGCGGAGATGCTGCGAGACTTTTTTATTGAGGGCATCGGGCACGCTGGGGTTTTTAGGAAACTGATTGAGACCAAAAACTTGACCTTGGAAACGGCAGCTTTGATGGCCCAGACATTTATCTCAGGGGAGGAAGAGACCAGAATGATGTTTGACAAAAATCTTGGCTTAAATGCAGCAAATGGACAGGGAGTCAACATTGTTAACGCGGGACACAGTTCTCCAGGCAGGCAGGGGCAATTGGACATGCCCGAGTATGTAGTCGAACCCAAATGGAGAATTCAACAGAGACAATGGCTAGCTGAACGGTGATTCATGCCATCGCAAGGGACAATGCGACCAGTAATGGGGCCATCAACACCTGTCGATGGTGCATTTAAGGAAAGTTACAGAGACAGTCAGAGATGATCGACTGTAATGGACCTTTTGTTTCCAACAACGGCCCATGTTGGAGGTGTGGAGGCAAACACACAGCCAGAGCTTGCAGGTATCAGCAATATACCTGCAGAAACTGCAACGTCAGCGGTCACTTGGCACCTATGTGCAGGAAGCCTGGTTGATGTACGAGGAAGACGGGCCCGATGTAAGCCCTACAAGGCCAAATGAACACTGGGGGAAATTGCTGGAAGCTGAAGTTCAGCGAGTTCATGTGGAGCACATATACAGTTCATACACCAGGACGCCACCGATAATGATGAAAGTGCTCCTTAATGGCATCACAGTATCAATGGTGCTAGACACAGGGGCCAGCCAGTCCCTGATGAGTATCAAACAGTTCGACAAGTTGTGGGCGTCCAAGGCCAGGAGGCCAAAATTAGTGCCGATTGACGCACAGCTACGGACATGTACAAAGGAGATCATTCCGGTGCTTTGCAGTGAAACAGTAGTCGTAGCCCACAAAGGTTTGGAGAACAGATTGCCATTCTGGATTGTCCCAGGGGACGGTCGCGCACTACTGGGGAGGAGTTGGCTTGCTGTCATGAACTGGAAGTGGGGCGATGTCGATGCAATTTCTTCTGTGGAGCGAATATCATGCTCACAGGTCCTGGACAAATTTGACTCATTATTTCAACCCGGCATTGGCAATTTCATGGGGACCAAGGTAATGATTCACATAAACCCGGACGCCAGGCTAGTACACCACAAGGCCAGAGTGGTGCCGTACGTGAGGCGGGAAAAGATAGAAGGTGAATTGGACCGCCTGCTAAGAGAAGGCATCATTTCGCCAGTCGAATTCAGTGACTGGGCGAGCCCGATTGTGCCGGTGCTCAAGGCGGATGGGTCGGTCAGGATATGTGGTGATTACAAGGCCACTATCACAATCATGTGCCACTCCAAGACCAGTACCCACTACCGAGAGCGGAGGACCTCTTTGCGACGCTATCCGGTGGCAAACCTTTTTCAAAATTGGACCTAACCTCAGCTTACATGACCCAGGAGCTGACGAGTGAGTCAAAGAAGCTGACCACCATCACGACACACAAGGGGTTGTTTCAGTACAACAGATGTCCGTTTGGGATTCGCTCGGCCGCCGCGATCTTTCAACGAAATATGGAAAGCCTCCAAAAGTCGATTCCAAGGACAGTAGTTTTTCAAGACAACATCCTCATCACGGGTTGCGATACTGAAGAACACCTCCACAACCTGGAGGAGGTGCTACGCAGACTGGACCGGGTGGGGCTGCGGCTGAAAAAGGCGAAGTGCATCTTCCTAGCTCCAGAGGTAGAATTCTTGGGGATGAGGGTAGCAGCAGACGGGATCAGACCTACTGCGTCCAAAACGGAAGCGATCCAGAGAGCACCCAGATCCCACAACACGAAAGAGCTGTGTTTGTTCCCGGGGCTCCTGAATTATTTTGGTAACTTTCTTCCCAAATTGAGCATGCTGTTAGAGCCGCTACATGTGCTCTTACGCAAAGGTCTCGATTGGGTCTGGGGGGACAGCCAGGAAAGGGCTTTGATAGAGCACACAATTTGTTATGCTCTAACAATCTGTTAACGCTATATGACCCATGTAAGAAACTCGTTTTAACGTGCGATGCGTCGTCCTATGGGGTCGGGTGTGTATTGCAGCAGGTTAATGCCAAGGGTCAGTTTCAGCCGGTAGCTTATGCCTCCAGAAGTCTGTCCCAGGCAGAAAGGAGCTACGGGATGGTAGAAAAGAAAGCGCTTGCATGTGTATATGCAGTAAAAAAAATGCACCAGTACCTGTTTGGCAGGAAATTTGAGCTGGAGACAGATCACAAACCCCTAATGTCACTTTTGGCCGACAACAAGGTCATAAATGCAAATGCATCGGCCCGCATACAGAGGTGGGCACTCACGTTAGCTGCCTATGATTATACAATTCGGCACAGACCTGGCACTGAAAACTGCGCCGATGCACTCAGCAGGCTCCCACTAGCCACCACCAAGGGGCAACCGAGCATGCTGCTGAGATGGTCATGGCAGTTGAAGCTTTCGAAAGTGAAAGCTCACCCGTGACAGCCCGTCAGATCAAAGTCTGGACAAATAGAGACCCGCTACTGTCTTTAGTCAAGAAATGTGTCCTTAATGGGGACTGGGAAGCCACGTACGGGGCATGCCCTGAGGAATTTAAACCATTTCACAGGCGCAAGGATGAACTCTCGATTCAGGCCGATTGCCTATTATGGGGAAACTGAGTAGACATGCCCCAGATGGGCAGAGAGGTGTTCATCAGAGAACTCCACAATGAGCACCCGGGCATTGTCATGATGAAGGCAATTGCCAGGTCACACGTTTGGTGGCCAGGGATGGATGCAGACCTGGAACTTTGTGTTCGCAGGTGCAACACGTTTGCCCAGCTGGGCAATGCGCCCAGGGAAGCCCCCCTTAACCCCTGGTCCTGGCCCGTCAAGCCATGGTCATGCATCCATGTGGACTACGCAGGTCCTTTCATGGGAAAAATAGTTTTGGTTGTAGTAGACGCCTACTCCAAATGGATCAAGTGTGACGTTCTTAATTCAAGCACATCCTCTGCCACGGTAGAAAGTCTACGGGCAATGTTCGCCGCCCATGGTCTACCGGACGTCTTGGTCAGCGACAATGGCCCATGCTTTACAAGTATTGAATTCCAGGACTTCATGGCAGGAAATGGTATCAACCATGTCAGAACGGCACCGTTCAAGCCAACCTCAAACTGCCAGGCGGAATGAGCAGTGCAGATAATCAAACAGGGGATGCTCAGAATTCAAGGGAGTTCCCTACAAAGCCGCTTATCACGACTCCTGTTGGCCAATAGATCCCGACCACACTTGCTCACAGGGGTTCCACCTGCAGAGCTGCTCATGAAAAGAGCGCTCAAAACCCGGTTATCCCTTATACACCCCACCATGAAAGAAATTGTTGAGAGCAGGCGCCAGTCACAATGTGACTACCATGTCAGGAATGCGAGGGCACGATGTATTGATGTCAATGACCCTGTCTTTGTCCTCAACTACGCTGCAGGGCCCAAATGGCTCGCAGGCACTGTGATTGCCAAAGAGGGGAATAGGATTCTGGTAGTTAAACTTACCAATGGACAAATCTGCCGCAAACACGTGGATCAAACAAAAAGGAGGTTCAGCAACCCCATAGAAGAAGCAGAGGAAGAACACGACATAGAGTTTACTCCACCACAGGTGACCGAACACCAGAACCAAGTGGAGGAGAGCCCAGTCACTGTGGGCAGTCCGGACAGGCCTGAGGCACTGCAAACAGCAGACACTCAGTCCAGCGCCCAACAACCAGAGCCCCAACTCAGGCGCTCTACAAGGGAGCGTAAACCACCAGAGAGACTTAACCTGTGATCCCAATAAGACTTTGGGGAGAGCTGATGTCATGTATTCAACTGTCATTGTAACCCATGTATAAACTGACCTAAGTTGTACACCATGAGAACATTGACCACTAGGTGGTGAACCTGTGGGAGACTCTCCTAACCTGGACTTTCAGGTATAAAAGGGGAAGGTCCACCCACCTTCCTCACTTCAGTGCTGGCTAATAAAGGTTACTGGTCACAGAGTGACCTTCTCTCAAGTATGGGCCTCATGTGCATTTATACTGTATAGTAAGGACATATTAGTTTTAACTTTAAAGAATGGACTTCCCTTTTCTTTCAGAATGCTGTGATTTCAAAGTAGCATGAAATTTCGGCTAGGCTAGGCAACAGCACAGTGAGAGGGTACAACTTCTGACACTGATCCAACTACATTACTCCAGAGAGAACTTTAAGGGGGAGAAACTGGCCTGGTTTGTGCTTCCTGTTAGTGCCTCCGGGGGGCAGTAATGGGGCGCTAATGGTTTACCGACCGGGCGTGGCGAATTCACCGATGTCTGCGAACTTCCCTGGCGGTTTTGCGCTGGTGCCAACACTTACCGCCTTGCACTCTTGCGGACCGTAGATTGTGACATCATCCGGTGCGCAGCGCACTGTTACCGCCCCGGATGCAATATTCGCTACCTGCAGCATCGCCGGGCGTCAACAACGGCAGCTGCAGGAGGCATTGTCAGCTCAGCTCTCTGCTCGGGGAGCGCTATTTAAAGGCAGTGGTGGTCAGGTAGGGCAAAATTTATTAATCTCCCCAGTCTGGTGTCATTTGTTTTTTTTTGCACCCCGCGATTCGTCAGTCCTCCACTCTCTTAGAGCGCTTGGGCTGTTAGGCACCTTGCACAGGTCCCGTGGCCCCACAGAGATATAATGAAGATTGAATAAAACCAATATTGACCCTTCCCTTTAAGTGAGGGAAGGAGCCTCTGAATACGGCAGCACTGCATGGAATATTGTGCAGCGCTCTGCTGCTACTGCCCGCTCACTCCGTTTAGCGCTCTGATGGAAGTGATACCACTTGAATTTACACTCCACTTTCCTCTTAGAGCACTAAACCGGAAGTTTTGGTCAGCTGCAAATCTTTTTCACCCGGCGATACTTTTTGACGCTCCCGCAAAAGTTATCACCCCAACCAGGTTGCTATGCAATTTCTAGCCCTAAGTCACTGCATATACCAGCCAACCATGGTTTCTATAAAGACAACACTGAAAAAATAACAACATTCCTTATTTGATTCTTTTAAATGGAAAGTTGCATTTTGTGTATGGTAAGCAGAATTTTGAATTACATTGAAAAGTTAACTTTTGTATCTCATCCTTGAAAACAATCTAAGTAATGGGAGGGCTTCTTGCAATCACGAGATGTTCTTCCTCTCTCCAATGGCCTTATTGTTAATTTCAGCTCAATTTCATAATCAATCGTCCATTGATATCAATGTGTTGTGGAGCTGATTCAGCAAATTAAATTTACTTATGTCTCAAAACAGATGTGATTGGACGAGATACCAAGATTCGAAACAGTGTCACATAATTATTTACTGATCCCAAATTGGAGATGTGATACTGCAACATTTAAACATCTTGGACTGCCCCCTCATCCGAATAGCTGATGCTCGATTTAAATTCCCGATATGCTTTGCTACTGTGTGAAGTTCTGCAATAAAATCATAAACCTTACCCCATATTTGGATCCTGATACAATCCAATGACCTCACTCCAACAAATACCATGCAATCAACTGAACTTTAACAAACTTAACTGAGCTTTAACTTAACTAACTCATCTACATATTCCCTGTTTATTGCAGTTCTGTACACTGCTTCCTGTTGATATCTTGTCTAGGATGGATAATTTGCTCACCCTCCCTGAAGATAAAGGGGAGACTTAATCAGTCCCATTTAGCTTTCCTTGACAATGATTTCCTCATCAATCAAGTTGGTTGGGAATGATATTTTACACAAACAGCCAGTTGAGCCCATAGGAAAATGTCACTGCTGGTAAAAGATCACATTGAAAGCTGATCTTCCTCTCCCTGATGGTTACTGGGAATTAAAGAGTAAAACACGTTTTAGATTAGGAAGGCGAAAACACAATTTGGTGATGTGGCAAAATTGGCAGGTGCAACTGTAGGACAATTGTGCAATTGCTGATATTCAGAGCTAATGTCGTAGGTCTACGAAGTGACTTCCTGTTAGTGGAAGGAGGCAGGATACAGGATACATATGTTCATATCCAAGGAGGATGGGAAACAATTAGCAAAGTTGAAATTAAACAATCTGTAACAAACCGAAAAAAATGTCACGCAGTAAATAGACTGACCAATGATAATGTAAATGATGACTTTGCAAAGAATTCTGGATAAAAGAAGCAGCTCCTAAAGTGTTCGACGAGAGCACTTGGGAAGGCTTCCAGTTGAGGAACTGGTCTAGACCGTGTTTCCCTTGATCAAGCAATTAAACAATTATTTTCTCCACAACAGGCCTGTGTTGAGTGTCTTTTTCATACTCCACATCAAATGGCATAGTCTGGCGGGCGAAAGATAGACAGACGTTTGCAGACCATCACGAGTGAGTATATTTTAAATACCACTCATAAATCCAATGTAATCTGCCGCAAAACGTGTCAGTCGCCTGGGGTGAGAAACTTGTGAGAAAGGTCTGTAATGGTGTAAAAGACTTGAGGATAGTTAAGAGGTCACATTAGTAATTATCAAAGTAGAATTGGCTTCGTAGGTTTGTAATTGCAGACCCTAGGTTTGGGGAAACCAGGTTAAAGCGGACAACGAACCAATAGAGGGGTAGACATACCAAAAATGGATGGCATGCAAAGATATGCTAGATTAGGGACTGGGAGGTTCGCTGAGTAGGCATTTGCCGATGACCATAAAAAATTGATAGTTACTATGTTAAGTGACAGATGGGATCCCAAAGAAGACCCCGCAAAACAAAAATTATGGTGGGAGAAAGGCAAATAAACAGATGGCCAAAGCAGGTTTGATGATGGTCAGTCAATGTTTGCAATATAAAGCCATGGCCAGGTCTCAATTAGAAGAAATGTGCAAATTAAGAGTCAGAGATAGAATGGGTAGATTTAAGAAGAATATAATACCGACACAGAAGCTTCAGCTTTTGTGCCGAGGAAGAGAAAGATAAGCTTTGTTGAATGAAAGTGGTTGCGTGGAAGTTTTGTTGACTGTAGAATATTTGAGGTGGGAGTTAGTGAATTTTCCAGTTGTCTGAAAGCCGGTCTTTCAAAAGAGAAATAGTGCATCTGTATCTTTGTTTTAGCTCCACCCACTTCTCCAGGCAGTGAGCTGAAAGTTTTTCACCTTTATAGTGTTGTCCTAGACGTGGGGAGTTTAAGAAAATGTGAAGAAGCTAAATTGTGTACCTACAATTGAATGACACTTTAAGTTAGAAACACAGATATGGATTTATTTTGATGATAAGTTACGGAGCTAGGAAATGCACAAAGGATGGGTTTGTTTAACAAAAGATAACTTCAATTAAAAATGTGTGGTCTCATTTTAAATCAATTAGAATCGTAAACAAAGTGTTGTCTTTTTAATTTGATTATTACAGGCCGAGACGTCCAATTACTTGTGTAAAAAAAATACATAATCATTGATTACATTGGGTTGAAAGATAATAAATTTAGTCTATGAGTGAGATAAAGAAAGGGAGAGTGTAATGTCTTTTTTTTAAAAAGCCTGCGTGGGTTTCTTGAGGCTATAGGCTGGGGAAGGTCCACCCTTGTTTCCTTTGTGTAGGATCTTATTTTAAATTACATCTTTATGTAAAAGAGATTTAAATAAAAAGATTTGCAGTACAGTATTTGAATTGGGATTTTGAGATGTTCTTCTTGATAAACATTTTGGTTGTGTTGGAAAATCTTAGGTTTGGAAACCTTTGTAAAATAAATAATACTAAACAGTTTAAAAAAAAATACTAAAAGTTTGGAAACAATCTAAAAATACCATTTTCTCTGATGAGAGACAGAAATGCACAGGGACAGAATGAGACCCATAGCTTACTATTTAACCCAACAATCACCAGTAGCTGGGGCTTGTCCAGATGCGTGGCTGCACTAGACTGCGCCACATGGGCAGTCAAGTTCAACGAACCTGTTGTGATGACAGGCAAAATTGTCCTACACACCAAACACACTCTGGCAGAAAGGTTGAATACTGGAAAACTCCGGGCCTTCTCCAATGTCCGCCGAGCAAAGTGAGAAGCCATTTTACTGCCCCACGATGAATCAGTAAAGATAGTCAAAGACACCGGCGAAAAACCGGCAGAAGGAATCCTCACAAGGGGGGAGCCCCATGAGTATAACGCATTGGAATGGGAACCATAGAAACATAGAAACATGGAAAATAGGTGCAGGAGTAGGCCATTTGGCCCTTCGAGCCTGCACCACCATTCAATAAGATCATGGCTGATCATTCACCTCAGTACCCCTTTTCTGCTTTCTCTCCATACCCCTTGATCCCTTTAGCCGCAAGGGCCATATCTAACTCCCTCTTGAATATATCCAATGAACTGGCATCAACAACTCTCTGTGGTAGGGAATTCCACGGGTTAACAACTCTCTGAGTGAAGAAGTTTCTCCTCATCTCAGTCCTAAATGGCTTACCCCTTATCCTTAGACTATGTCCCCTGGTTCTGGACTTCCCCAACATCGGGAACATTCTTCCTGCATCTAACCTGTTCAGTCCCGTCAGAATTTTATATGTTTCTATGAGATCCCCTTTCATCCTTCTAAACTCCAGTGAATACAGGCATAGTCGATCCAGTCTCTCCTCATATGTCAGTCCTGCCATCCCGGGAATCAGTCTGGTGAACCTTCACTGCACTCCCTCAATAGCAAGAACATCCTTCCTCAGATTAGGAGACCAAAACTGAACATAACATTCCAGGTGAGGCCTCACCAAGGCCCTGTACAACTACAGTAAGACCTCCCTGCTCCTATACTCAAATCCCCTAGCTATGAAGGCCAACATACTATTTGCCTTCTTCACCGCCTGCTGAACCTGCATGCCAACTTTCAATGACTGATGTACCATGATACCCAGGTCTCGCTGCACCTCCCCTTTTCCTAATCAATCTGCTGCCATTCAGATAATATTCTGCCTTTGTGTTTTTGCCCCCAAAGTGGATAACCTCACATTTATCCACATTATACTGCATCTGCCACGCATTTACCCACTCACCTAACCTGTCCAAGTCACCCTGCAGCCTTTTAGCATCCTCCTCACAGCTCACACTGCCACACAACTTAGTGTCATCTGCAAACTTGGAGATATTACACTCAATTCCTTTGTCCAAATCATTAATGTATATTGTAAATAGCTGGGGTCTCAGCACTGAGCCCTGCGGTACCCCACTAGTCACTGCCTGTCATTCTGAAAAGGAACCGTTTATCCCGACTCTCTGCTTCCTGTCTGCCAACCAGTTCTCTATCCACGTCAGTACATTACCCCAAATAACATGTGCTTTAATTTTGCACACCAATCTCTTGTGTGGGACCTTGTCAAAAGGAAGGGAATGTAAGTGAGGTAGCTCTCGAAAAACCAGTCCTCACATTGTATGTGGACAGATCCCGACGGTACGTCGACGGCCACCCACATACGGGATGGGTGGTATTAAACCAGCATCTTGAGGTAGTGATGCAGGGAGCACTGGATGGCGGCCTTTCGGCCCACATAGCAGAATTAACCGCACTGACAGAAGCCTTATTACTGGCAGAGGGAAAGACAGTGAATATATATACAGATAGCAGGTATGCCTTTGGGGTAGTACATGACTACATGGTAGCATGGGGAAGGAGAGGATTTGTTACCTCTGGCGGTGAGGCCATCAAACACGATGAACGTATAAAATTGCTGTTAGAAGCAGCCAGCAAACCAGCTAAAGCAGCAGTGATAAAGATAAAGGCCCATCAACGAGTATTGGACGAAATGCAGCGTGGAAATGAGGCTGCGGGACAATGCCGCCTGAGAAGTGGCCACATCTGCAGACATAAAGATAGAGTCAATCTGCAGCATTACCACAGAGGAGGACATAAACATAGTTAAACTGCACGCAGATACGAATGAGGAAGAAAGAGCAGAATGGGAGAGGAAGGGAGGATCACCTGGTATAGACTCCGTGTGGAGAAAGTTTGGAAATATGTTGGCCCCTTCCTGCATTCATCAAATGATCATGGAGTTACACCACGGCATTAATCATGCCGGGCGTAACACCATGATATCCAATATCTCACGGGATTGGTGATGGCCGGGAATTGGGCGCGATGTTGCTAAACATTGTCAGCACTGTGTTACGTGCGCCCAACATAATCCGGGAAAAGCGATAAAAATAAGGATGGCGCACCAACCCCGCCCACGGGGACCATGGAAAAACAAAGATTGATTTTACAGGGCCCCTAATAAATTCCAGGGGAAGGAAGTACTGCTTGGTGATTATTGACCAGTCTACAAGGTAGCCCATATATTAGCAGACGAGGTCATTCCTAGATGGGGGATTCCCATTCAGATAGATTCGGACCAAGGGACTCATTTCACAGGCAAGGTAATGAAGGAAACTTGTAAAATACTGAACATTAAGCAGAAAGTTCACATCCCCTACCATTCCCAGAGTTCAAGAATGGTAGAAAGAATGAATAGAACCCTCAAAATCTCCCTGAGTAAAGCAATCCAGGGAACCGGACAGGTATGGCCGGATCTCCTGCCCACCATATTGATGAGAATGCATGCTACACCGAACTGCACAACAGGACTCACCCCTTACTGGACAAGCAATGAAACTCCCTGAGGGAATAGTTACAGGAGGAGTAGCGTTAGGATTAGAGTTAGGACCGTTATGCAATAGAATTAGGAAGTATTGATGGAACTGAGTAGGCAGTTGAAAGGTATACGACAGGAAGTGCGAGATAAGCAAGAAGAGGAAGATGAGGATAAAGGGACAAAACCCCTGGTGGTAGTACCCGAGGTGGGGGCAAGGGTAATGGTTAGGATGTTACCAAAAAAAACTGGATTCGCCCCTCGATGGAGCGGAGGATTCTATGAGGTACTGATTAGTGGAGACAAGTGTGCATGCGTAAATATGAAAAGTCGGGGCAGGTGGAAACACTGGTCTCAACTGAAAGAATATAAGGGACCTGACCAATGATTGATCCCAAATTTGTACCAATATACCTCCCTGAATGGTATGCAGAGACATATGACAGTTGGATAAATGGAATAGTAGGCGGACCAATACGAGGAATGTGTATCATATTATAATGTTAAGCATAGTCGTTGTAATAATCTGGCTGTGGGAGAGGAACCACGAGAGGAATAGGAATGGCCAAGTGGAGATGGTAAGGCTCTGACCCCAGTATGGACTGCTCAGATTGTGTTCCCCCAAAAAGGTGACTCGAAAGGATATGGTTATTAGCCTTGTTGGGCCTGTTGGGACTGGCCAGTGGAATAGAATACACGGTGACGCTGTCCAACAGATACGACAGCAAGAGTATGATCCCTGAGGATGAAAAGGGGATCACACACTACTTCAGGAACCAGAAGAAACAATGTTGGGAGTGTTACCCTAATTCTCACCCTGTCTATAAAGGAACAGAGGGTGAGGATGGCGACCAATGTGTTAGTCCACCAGCCCCAGGATCCTGGAAGGTAGGGTGTGATCCGGGACATAAGTTGCTAGATTGTCCCTGGATAACCAAGACCGAAAGTGTGGGGGGCAGGGTGGGGAAACAGACCATTTATAAAGACCTCGTGTGCCTGAATAATAGGGCCATAGCAGATCGGGCAGCGCTTGGATGTTGGAGCTCAGAAATAACCCCGTCACCCACGCCAGAATCTCCGAATCCCCCACCACCAGATTGTCCTCAAACAGAAGAAGGGGCAAGTGGAGGGCTGGTGATAAAGAAGACAAAGGAAAAGATAAACTTTGGAATACGCCAGAAGATAATCACGATATTCTAAATCTGACCGATCTAACGATCTCCAGTTCCTGCGGGTCAAAAGCAATAAGCATGTATAAAAATCTGACACTGCAGGCCTTAAATGGACCTGAGTTTAAGACCCTGAGGTTCATCACATTAAAAGGGAAGGTTAGACAAAAAAGAGGATATTAGAAATGATGGGCGCGGGATATGCAGCGGGCGTAGCCATGGTAAAGACTATAGATCTCCAGATGGTAGAAGAGCAGGTTGACACACTCACCAAACCCTAAGAGAGTTGCTGGAAAGGGTAAATGATAATGAGAAAATGCAAGCCCAATTGGGAGATGGGGCCGAACGAGAATTGTTACAAGTGGCCCACACACTAAGGGATCATGCCACGACAATTAACTTAATAAACGCGAACCAAAAGTACAATAGCGAAAATGGACAAAACGCCACGATATGCGCCGGGTATGGAGCACGGATGATAGCACAGTAGAACATAACTTAGAACAGCTACAAAATGGGGAGGTCCAAGATTGGATAACCAATGATGTATTCAGGGAATGGACCTTGAGGAAAAGGGAAACCAGGCAAAACAGCCATGCATGGGTTCCTAAAACTAAATGTGTAACTGGTCATCAGAATATAATCGGATTTGTACTGTCAATACCAAATATGATATGACCAAGGGAAACCTCCTGTATAAAGTTGACAATATAGGATAAATAAGAAACCAAACACAGGTCAGATACCACAAACTGCACCAATACGTTATTAAGGAGGGAGATGATACCAATGGTGTGTGCATTAAAGATTGTTCTAAGAATAACCAGGTTGTTTTGTACCGAGAACTTCCCAAATTTGATCAAGATGACTGTGAATACAGCTGTACAGAAGGATGCATCCTTAGCATAACCCCGCTGATGCTGGATTTCGAGACAACAGCAGCACCACAAAGTAACGGGTAGTAACGCACTGCCCCATCACTACCACCGACTTTTGCTTTACGATCAGAGACATATTATATACCAAGAATTAAAAGAAGAAACTATCAGTGGAATGGTGGTAGACACCTTACGACGGGATACGAGGGCTTCGAAGAGCCTCAGGGAAAACCTATTCCCAAACTAAGTGAGGAGCAGATAGCATTGGAAAAGAGTATCCGTGAGCAACGACAAAAATACATCATCCTGATGAAAGAGATTGCTGATCTGCAAAAGGACACAAAGAACGTGCTGGCGAATCAACCCTGATATACAGGACTATGGGATTTTGGACTTAATGTTCATGTGCACCCTTGGAGAAGAATTATGTCACATGTATTAGTGATAGTGCAGATGTTGGTTATACTTATGTTACTGTTTGAATGGTGCTTTAGATGTAGGAAGAGAGGGATGAAAATGCTTGTAAAAGCCACTCAGAAATACAAAAGGAAGCCTTCGCTGAAAATAGGTAACAGGGGAAATGAACCAAACCAACACGAATATCTGATGTGAGTCGTGAGTGTCCCAATCATATCGCCTGATCAACGAAATCGGGGCGGGAGACACTCGAGTCTAGTGAGGTAGAAGAATTGGTCACAGTGGGTTAATAGGATAACTATGTCACCAAAGTGGGGATTGAAGTGGGAATTAAAGAGTTAAATACGTTTTAGATTAGGAAGGCAAAAACACAATTTGCTGATGTGGCAAAATTGCCAGGTGCAACTGTAGGACAATGGTGCAATTCCTTTTATTCAGAGCTAATGCCGTAGGCCTACAAAGTGGCTTCCTGTTGTTATTCAGAACTTAGAAATAAATTCCTGTCAGTCGCGGAAGCAGGATGCAGGATATATATGTTCATACCCAAGTAGGATATGAAACAATTAGCAAAGTTGAAATTAAACAATCTGTAACAAAGCGAAGAAAATTGTCACGCGGTAGAAAGACTGACCAATGATAATGTAAATGATGAATTTGCAAAGAATTCTGGATAAAAGAAGCAGCTCCTAAAGTGTTCGACGAGAATGGTTGGGAAGGCTTCTAGTTAAGGAACTGGTGTAGACTGTGTCTCCCTTGATCAAGCAATTAAACAATTCTTTTCTCCACATCAGGCCTGTGTTGAGTGTCGTTGTCATACTCCATGTCAGTTACACTTTTCAGAGCTTAGGGATCAAAATTGCCCTGTTTCGCAATGCCTGTTAGTGCCTCTGCAAGACGCTAACGGGGCGCAAAACAGTTTTTGTCCTGGGGGGAGGGGTTGGAGGGGGGGGTCACTGGCTCCCGCGAAATAGCATGGGAGTTAGCGGAGGCGCTATTACGGTAGGACCCCGGGGCGCAGGGCAACCAGTGATGACATTATCGACGTGCGCGCCCACCTCTTTCTGCCCTGCGGTGGAAATTGGCCAGCGCCCCGCGAGGTGGCCGACATCTGCTTGTGGAGCGGAAGTTAAAGGGGAGGTCGGGAGAGCCCCTCGCCACCGTCTTGCCGGATTGGCCATGCACTGGTCGGCCGACTTCTTCGCACCTTGCGTGGTCCGGGCCGCCATCGTGCAGCCCAGCCCTCCATTTTGGGTGCCAGGCTGTGGTCTCAGCACCATGCCACCCTGGTGGCCCAGTGGAGGCCATCAGAGGCCCGGTGGAGTGCGCAGTGGTCCTTTAACCAAAGGGGAGGGGCATTGAAATGCGTCAGCGCTACGAGGAGAAGCTGCATATCGCTGGCGAACACGTCCCAGTAGCACCCCAGAACCCACCCCAACAGAAATGGAGCATGCGAGATTGCGCTACACTTTCTGTGAGGGGCGGTAACCGCAATTTCGCAGCCAGGCGGGAACTCCGTGCCATGCTTGTTACCACCCCCAATCAGGGCACTGGGAAATTTTGCCCTCTTAGTATTGTGAAAATACCACCTTTTGTCATTAGAAAATCTCACCTGCATCTCAACCCTTTGATTCTAGCAGTTCCACCATATAACCCTTACTTTAGAGACTAGTTCTGAGTGAGAATGTGCAAAGTCTTGTGGCCCACTGTGTCCCAATTATTCTCTCTCACAGGGTTAAATAACAAGTCGAAGGTGGTGACAAATAGACAAGCTCTGATGGTGATCAGTAACTAGCGGAGTTCTGCAGGAGTCTTGTCTGGGTATTTTGCTTAAATAACAATGAGTGCCTGTGATATAATAAGATTATAAAATACACTGATGACATCAAGTAGAATGGTGTGCGGACATTTATTCAATTCAAGGAGTTCTAGAGACTGAAATGTCAGCCTGGATTATGTGCTCAAGTGTCTGGAAGGGGGCTTAAACCTACAACCTTCTGACTCAGAGACAAGAGTGCTATGACTGAGCCACAGCTGACAGTTATCAACAGATCAAATATTTGAATCTGCTGGTTGTCATTGAGTTAATTGCAATTTTTTTAGTATTTGTTCTCAGCATGACACTGGCAAGACCGCATTTATTTCCTCTCCCTAATTCCCAAGGTAAGTGGTGGTGGGTCTACTCCCTGAACTAGTGCAGTCCATGTGGCGATGATGCTCCAATGCTGTAAGGTAGGGAGTTCCAGGATTCTGACCCAGCGCCGACAAAGGAATGATAATATATGCCCAAGTCGGGGTGCTATGTGACGTGGGGGGTCAGGTGGTGGTGGGGGGGAACTTGGGGGTGATGGTGTTCTCATGACATTGCTTCTCTTGCTCTTCTCGGTGGTAGAGATCACAGGGGAAGGAGGAGCTGTTGACGTAACCTTGGCGAGTTGCTGCAGGGCATCCTATAGATTGTGCATACTGCAGCCCATATTGCGCTGGTCGTGGATTCTGACTCCAGTGGCAGAAGCGAACTGCTCTGCTCTGTTCTGGCTGAGCTTCTCGAATGTTGTTGCAACTGCACCAACCCAGATGAAAGGGGCACATTCTATCACACTCTTAATTTGAGCTTTGTAGATGGCAGATAGCCTTTGCAGGGTTAGAAAGTGAGCCATTCATCACAGAGTATCCAGCCTCTAGACAGTTCTTGTAGCCTTGGTCTTGATGTGACTGGTCCAGTTTACCTTCTGTAGTATTTTAATAATGTATTCTATTTAACATTTTTATGTGGAATGCAATTCATGGATAAAATCAATTGTATTCCACATAAAACTGTAATTTAAAAAGGGAGCAATGTTTTTCTGGTAGCATAATGCTTAACACTCAAGAATTTTGAAATGCTCCCTTAACACAGTTACAAACTCTTCTATTTTAAAATATCACTTGAAGGAATTTTACATAAATGTTGCTAGTTAGTGCTCTCCCCGGGAAGATCAAGACAAGCCCTCTGGTCATAGTTCTAATGTCCTTACACAATACCATAAATTCACATGAGGCACATTCTGCAGACAAGGTCACTGTGACCTGAACCTTTATTCACAGGACCAAGAAGTGATGATCCTGCGTGGGACCTCCCTTTATATACCTGGATGACCAGGTGAAGAGTGTCTCCCACAAGTTCGCCCCCTGTGATCAAGGTGTGCATTTCTTAGGTGTATACAGTATGCAGTGTTGTTATGAAGGTTACAGTTACATGAAGGTTACATACATGACAATAGTGACAGAGGACAGAGTTTTTGTCAAAGATTCTTCATTGTCAATGATTCACAAGCCACTGAAAACAAAGTGAGACCTTGCACAAAATGCTATCGATTACAGACTTCCCATTCCCTTGCTCTTCACAGATTTCCCATTCCCTCGCTCTTCAAATGCTGTTCTTTCACTAGATCTTCACAGGCTGCCCATTCCCTCGTTCTTCACCTGCTGCCACTGAACATCAATAGGTGAGGGAAGAGGTTGAACACATGAGATGTTCTAATATAATCTGATTCACACTCTGTCATGTCTGACATGAAAGGAAAGAAGTTTGCATCAAATCAGAGTGCTAATGATGGTCAGTAGCTTCCTCAGTTTTAAATTGGTATCTGTTGAGTATGCAATAAAGATACAAACAGAGTACTGTTTAACGAAGCAAGGTACAACCTTGCTTCTGCTTTATTACGGCCCAAAGTACCTGACTCACAAAATGGCTGGCCTTTTATACCAGAGCAGCACCATGTGCTGTGCTGCTCAGTGGCCTCCAACAATGACACCATCTGGTGGTTAGAAACAGCATGTACATACATGACAATATAGAAGCAGGGAGGTCTTACTACAGTTGTACAGGGCCTTGGTGAGGCCTCACCTGGAATATTGTGTTCAGTTTTAGTCTCCTAATCTGAGGAAGGATGTTCTTGCTATTGATGGAGTGCAGCAAAGGTTCACCAGACTGATTCCCGGGCTGGCAGGACTGACATATGAGGAGAGATTGGATCGACTGGGCCTGTATTCACTGGAGTTTAGAAGGATGAGAGGGGATCTCATAGAAACATATAACATTCTGATGGGACTGGACAGGTTAGATGCAGGAAGAATGTTCCCGATGTTGGGGAAGTCCAGAACCAGGGGACACAGTCTAAGGATAAGGGGTAAGCCATTTAGGACTGAGATGAGGAGAAACTTCTTAACTCAGAGAGTTGTTAACCTGTGGAATTCCCTACCGCAGAGAGTTGTTGATGCCAGTTCATTGGATATATTCAAAAGGGAGTTAGATATGGCCCTTACGGCTAAAGGGATCAAGAAGTATGGAGAGAAGGCAGGAAAGGGATACTGAGGTGAATGATCAGCCATGATCTTATTGAATGGTGGTGCAGGCTCGAAGAGTCGAATGGCCTACACTTGCACCTATTTTCTATGTTTCTGTGTTTCTTTATTTAATACCCTCCTCTGAGATCTTATCACAGTCTTTCACAGGTTGAGATGGTCCGGTGCTTTATGCTCCCGGGTTGACCATCTCAGTTCGATTCTGGCCTTGGGTGAATGTGCGGAGTTTGTTGTGGCTGATGGCTGGATGGCTGACTTGTTGGGGGTGGCAGTGGCCATGTCAGGAATTGCAAGTCCATTTTTATTGAATAAGTCTGTGATGGAAATTCCGGGTTCACTGATGACTCTTGAGTCCACTGAAGGCTGCTGGTAGGTTGCTTGGTCATTGACGGTTTCTTCGTCCGACTGTTCTGGCTCGTCTGTGTGCCTCATTTGTGTTTGATCCATGTGTTTCCTGCAAGTTTGCCCATTTTTGAGCTTAATAAGTAATACTCTGTTGTGGTCCTTGGCCATGACCGTACCAGCGATTCTTTTGGGACCCTGAACATAATTCAACACATATACAGGATCATTAACAGAAATCTCACGTGACAAAGTTGCGCGATCATGGTACCCTTGTTGACTCTGTCTTCTGTATTCAATATGATTACTTAAAGAGTGTACAAGAGATAACTTGGTCTTAATACCTCTTTTCATCATGAGTTCAGCAGGTGAGACCTCTGTGAGTGTGTGGGCCTGTAACTCAGCAGTATGCAAAGCGGGTCTGCAGTGACCCTTGGGTTACTCTCCTCATTGTGGGCCGCCCCGATCAGTGCGAGCACACCAACGCAGTTCAGGGCTATAAATAGAGCTGGAGCGCTGGGCCCTGGAACATTGTGGGTGAAGGTGCGGCGAATGAGGGTACGGGGCTCAGGCCAACCCACACTGTGATATGTGTGCGCACTAGGTCCGTGCAGCAGAGCAGGTCTCCAGTCGTCCTGGTTAATCCTTGCCACTGGATAAAAGCCTAGCTCTGTCAAGCCCGTGTGGTGGCTGACGTGCAATGGTCACCGCAAATTTTAAAAATTCCCGCACAGGCATCTTCCACCACCTCAACTGGAGTTCAGGACTGAAACATCGGGTCCTTCACTGAAACATCTGTGAACTCTCATGGAAGCAAGTCATCCTTGTTCGAGGGACCGTCTGTGCTGACTCTCCTCATGCTGTCATGTAGCTTACATTATTATATATATAACTGTATCCTAACATGCTATACATGATGTCATGTATCTTACATTATTATATATAACTGTATCCTAACATGCTATACATGATTGTAATAAGATATATGACCTGTAACCACCAGCATTCCTTACCACTAGGGGTGCACTTGCAAGAGACAGGTATATAAGGACAGGTCTCAGGCAAGTGCAGCATTCCAGAGCTGTGAAATAAAGGTGCAGGTCCTGAGTGACCTTGATTTCACTACATGCCTCGTGTGAATCTGTACTGAGGGGACAGGACTTTACAGTGGCGACGGGTTACGGGATTACAGAATCCACAGAATGGCGAACAACAAATCAGATGAAAAGTACAATGCGGGAGACAATTGGGAGGACTTTATAGAAAGGCTCCAGCAAAGCTTTGTAACCAAAGACTGGTTAGGAGACGACAAAGCAGACAAGAGAAGAGCCCATCTCTTGACCAGCTGTGGCTCGAAAACATGCGCTTTAATGAAGGATCTGTTGGCACCCGAGAAACCAGCAAGCAAGTCGTTTGAAGAATTGAGCACACTGGTAAGAGACTACCTGAAGCCAGCGAGCAGCCTACACATGGCCAGACACAGGTTCTACAACTACAGAAGCTGTGTGGGCCAGAGCATACCTGACTTCGTGGCGGAACTTCGGAGGTTGGCTAGTTTATGAGAGTTCTCCAATGAACTGAGGAGAGAAATGCTGAGAGACATTTTCATTGAAGGAATAGGCTACGCAGGCATATTCCGAAAGCTCATAGAGACCAAGAACCTGACCTTAGAGGCAGCAGCACTGGTTGCACAGACATTTTTGGTAGGGGAAGAAGAAACGAGGTTGATTTACAATGCAGGTACGACAACTAACGAAATATCGGAACAAGAAGTTCACAGCATTAAACAAGCTGCAACCCCCACACACAGACAAAACCGGGAGAACAGGCTCTCGACAGCAGGCAGTGGCGCCAGAAGCCATCAAGGGCCACAGGAACGGCCGTTCACACCTCATCAACCCACAATGTGAGCAATCAACTACAAACTGAGAGAAGCTCAAGAGAGATCAGCCAGTCGCAGCTCATTCTTTGGGAACTATGGAAGCAGTCGTCTGCTGGAGGTGTGGGGGTGGGCACTCGTCAAGGGGATGTCGATTTCAACAGGCTGTTTGCAGGAACTGTGAATATACAGGGCATTTAGCCCGCATGTGCAAAGAAACGGCAGCTCGGCTGGTATATGAATCGGATGGGTCGGAAAGCAGACCAGAAGGCGGTGGGGACAGTACCCGGGACACCGATGTACAGCGGGTCAACACGATCAATGGCCGCTGCTCCTACAACAGAACGCCTCCTATAACGATGAGGGTCCTACTGAACGGGATACCTGTCAACATGGACCTGGATGCGGGAGCGAGTCAATCTCTCATGGGCGCTCAACAATTTGAACAACTGTGGCCGCATAACAGATCAAAACTCACAAGGGTCGACACCAAACTAAGGACCTATACCAAAGAAATCGTACCAGTCCTCGGCAGCGCCATGCTCTCTGTCACACACAAAGGGACAGTGAACCGACTTCCCCTGTGGATTGTCCCCGGAGATCCCCCAGCACTGCTGGGGAGAAGCTGGCTGGCAAAACTAAATTGGAAATGGGATGATGTCCATGTCATGTCATTAGAGGAATGGACCTCCTGCTCAACAGTTAGAAAGCAATTTGAACATCTCTTTCAGCCAGGTGTGGGCACTTTCAAAGGGGCCAAAGTCAAAATCTACATCACACAGGATGCGAGACCGGTCCATCACAAGGCCAGAGCTGTACCCTATGTGATGAGGGAAAAGATTGAACACGAACTAGACAGGCTTCTGCGGGAAGGCATTATATCACCTGTTGAATTTAGCGACTGGGCAAGTCCCATCGTCCCATTCATAAAGCCTGATGGATCCGTACGAATCTGTGGGGATTACAAATCTACCATAAACAGAGTCTCCCTACAGGACCAGTACCCGCTGCCCAGAGCGGAAGACTTATTTGCCACATTGGCTGGAGGTAAACTTTTCTCAAAACTAGACCTCACATCTGCGTATATGATGCAAGAATTGACCGAGGAATCCAAGCTACTCACCACCATCAACACACATCGAGGCCTTTTCATGTACAATCGATGCCCATTCGGCATCAGGTCGGCAGCTGCCATATTCCAGCACAACATGGAGAGTCTGCTCAAGTCCATCCCGGGGACGGTTGTATTTCAAGACGACATAGTTATCACGGGCAGGGACAACGACTCCCATCTCCGTAATTTGGAGGAAGTACTAAAGCGGTTGGATCGGGTAGGCCTACGAGTCAAGAAATCCAAGTGCCTGTTTCTCGCACCCAAGGTTGAATTTTTAGGCAGAAGGATTGCCGCTGATGGAATCCGCCCAATAGAGTCCAAAACAGAAGCAATTCGCCTGGCACCCAGGCCCCGGAATGTCACAGAACTGCGCGCCTTTCTCGGGCTACTCAATTACTTTGGGAACTTTATGCAGAACTTAAGCACGCTGCTGGAGCCTCGCCACGTGCTGCTCAGGAAGGGGTGCGATTGGTTTTGGGGGGACGCCCAGGAACGCGCCTTCAATAAGACACGCAAATAAGGAAAGGAAACTTCGATAGTATGAGCCGTGACTTGGCTAGAATAGACTGGCGAGTGATACTTAGGGTTGACTGCAATGGCAAACATTTAAAGATCACATGGATGAACTTCAACAATTGTACATCCCTGTCTGGAGTAAAAATAACTGGGAAGGTGGCTCAACTGTGGCTAACAAGGGAAATTAGGGATCGTGTTAAATCTAAGGAAACATAGAAGAGGTATACAAATTGGCCAGAAAAAGCAGCAAACCTGAGGACTGGGAGAATTTTGTAGTACAGCAGAATAGGACAAAGGGTTTAATTAGGAGGGGGAAATAAGAGTATGAGAGGAAGCTTGCTGGAAACATAAAAACTGACTGGATAAGCTTCTATAGATATGTGAAGAGAAAAAGATTAGTGAAAACAAACGTAGGTCCCTTGCAGTCAGATTCAGGTGAATTTATAATGGGGAACAAAGAAATGGCGGACCAGTTAAACAAATACTTTGGTTCTGCTTTCACGAAGGAAGACACCAATAACCTTCTGGAAATACTAGGGGACCGAGGGTCGAGTGCGAAGGAGGAACTGAAAGATATCTTTATAAAGCAGGAAATTGTGTTAGAGAAATTGATGGGATTGAAGGCCGATAAATCCCCGGGGCCTGATAGTCTGCACCCCAGAGTACTTAAGGAAGTGGCCATAGAAATACTGGATGCATTGGGGGTGATTTTCCAACAGTCTGTTGACTCTGGATCAGTCCCTATGGACTGGAGGGTAGCTAATGTAACACCAATTTGTAAGAAAGGAGGGAGAGAGAAAACAGGTAATTATAGACCGGTTAGCCTGACATCAGTAGTGGGGAAAATGTTGGAATCAATTATTAAAGATGAAATAACGTCATTAGCAGGCAGAATTGCATATGGCAGGGCCTACACGTCTGCAGCTGCAAGACCTAGGATGAATCAGAGTCTGCCATCGGGCATGAATGCAAATCCATTAGCACCATGTTGGCGCTGCGGGGGTAATCATTGAGCCCATCAATGTCAATACAAGCACTACGTGTGCAAAGGCTGCGAAACAATGGGCCACTTCCAGCGAATGTGCAAGAGTGCTGCGACTCACCACGTGGCAGAGTCGGCAGAGGATGATCGATCCGGCGCAGATCACGTAGAACAAACAAGAGAGGCAACTCAACCCAAGGAAGAAGTGTATGGGGCACGCAACTTCACCAACAAGAGCCTTCCTATCATGCTGAAATTCGAATTGAATGGTGTTCCGGTATCAATAGAGTTGGACAAGGAGTGAGTCAGTCAATTATCAGCCAGAAGGCTTTTGAGAAACTGTGGGGCAACAAGGCACAAAGACCCAAACTGAGCCCACTTCAGACAAAGCTGCACACCTACACCAGAGAGCTCATACCAGTCATTGGCAGAGCGGCAGTTAAGGTATCATACAATGGAACTGTGCATGATTTATCACTGTGGATTGTGCAGGCGATGGCCCAATGCTAGTCATAGAAAAATAGAAACATAGAAAATAGGTGCAGGAGTAGACCATTCGGCCCTTCGAGCCTGCACCACCATTCAATACGATCATGGCTGATCATTCCCCCAGTACCCCTTTCCTGCTTTCTCTCCATACCCCTTGATCACTTTAGCCGCAAGGGCCATATCTAACTCCCTCTTGAATATATCCAATGAATTGGCATCAACAACTCTCTGCGGTAGAGAATTCCACAGGTTAACAACTCTCTGAGTGAAGAAGTTTCTCCTCATCTCAGTCCTAAATGGCCTACCCCTTATCCTAAGACTGTGTCCCCTGGTTCTGGACTTCCCCATCATCGGGAACATTCTTCCCGCATCTAATCTGTCCAGACCCGTCAGAATCTTGTAAGTTTCTATTAGATCCCTCTCATCCTTTAAACTCCAGTGTATAAAGGCCCAGTTGATCCAGACGCTTCTCATATGTCAGTCCCGCCATCCCGGGAATCAGTCTGGTGAACCTTCGCTGCACTCCCTCAGTAGTAAGAACGTCCTTCCTCAGATTAAGAGACCAAAACTGAACACAATGTTCCCGGTGAGGCCTCACGAAGGCCCTGTACAACTGCAGTAGGACCTCCCTACTCCTATACTCAAATCCGCTAGCTATGAAGGCCAACATACCACTTGCCTTCTTCACCGCCTGCTGTACCTGCATGCCAACTTTCAATGACTGATGAACAGTGACACCCAGGTCTCGTTGCACCTCCCCCTTTCCTAATCTTCCGCCATTCAGATAATATTCTGACTTCGTGTTTTTGCCACCAAAGTGGATAACCTCACATTTATCCACATTATACTGCATCTGCCATGCATTTGCCCACTCACCTAACCTGTCCAAGTCACCCTGCAGCCTTTTAACATCCTCCTCACAGCTCACACCGCCACCCAGCTTAGTGTCGTCTGCAAACTTGGAGATATTCCTTTACTCTAAATCATTAATGTATATTGTAAAGAGCTGGGGTCCCAGCACTGAGTCCTGCGGTACTCCACTAGTACTGCCTGCCATTCTGAAAAGGACCCGTTTATCCCAGCTCTCTGCTTCCTGTCTGCCAACCAGTTCTCTATCCACGTCAGTACATTAGCCCCAATACCATGTGCTTTGATTTTGCACACCAATCTATTGTGTGGGACCTTGTCAAAAGCCTTTTGAAAATCCAAATACACCACATCCACTGGTTCTCTCTTGTACACTCTACTCGTTACATCCTCAAAAAATTCCAGAAGATTTGTCAAGCATGATTTCCCTTTCATAAATCCATACTGACTTGGACCGATCCTGTCACTGCTTTCCAAATGCGCTGCTATTTCATCTTTAATATTTGATTCCAACATTTTCCCCACAACTGATGTCAGGCTAACCGGTCTATAATTACCCATTTTCTCTCTCCCTCCTTTTTTAAACAGTGGTGTTACATTAGCTACCCTCCAGTCCATAGGAACTGATCCACAATCGACAGATTGTTGGAAAATGATCACCAATGGATCCACTATTTCTATGGCCACTTCCTTAAGCACTCTGGGATGCAGACTATCAGGCCCCGGGGATTTATCGGCCTTCAATCCCATCAATTTCCCGAACGCAATTTCCCGCTTTATAAGGATATCCTTCAGTTCCTCCTTCTCACTAGACCCTCGGTCCCCTAGTATTTCCGGAAGGTTATTTGTGTCTTCCTTCGTGAAAACAGAACCAAAGTATTTGTTTAACTGCTCCGCATTTCTTTGTTCCCCATTATAAATTCATCTGAATCTGACTGCAAGGGACCTACGTTTGTTTTCACAAATCTTTTTCTCTTCATATATCTATAGAAGTTTTTGCAGTCAGTTTTTATGTTCCCAGCAAGCTTCTTCTCATACGCTATTGTCCCCTCCTAATTAAACCCGTTGTCCTCCTCTGCTGTATTACAAAATTCTCCCAGTCCTCAGGTTTGCTGCTTTTTCTTGCCAATGTATATGCCTCTTCCTTGGATTTAAAACTCTCCTTAATTTCCCTTGTTAGCCACGGTTGAACCACCTTCCCCGTTTTACTTTTACTCCAGACATTGATGTACAATTGTTGAAGTTCATCCATGTGATCTTTAAATGTTTGCCATTGCCTTTCCACCATCAACCTTTTAAGTATCACGCGCCAGTCTATTCTAGCCAAGTCATGTCTAATACCATCGAAGTTACCTTTCCACAAGTTCAGGACCCTAGTCTCTGAATTAGCTGTGTCACTCTCCATCTTAATAAAGAATTCTACCATATTATGGTCACTCTTCTCCAAGGGGCCTTGTACAACAAGATTGCTAATTAGTCCTTTCTCATTACACATCACCCAGTCTAGGATGGCCAGCTCTCTAGTTTGTTCCTCGACATATTGGTCTAGAAAATCATCCCTAATACACTCCAGGAAATACTCCTCCATCGCATTGCTACCAGTTTGGTTAGCCCAGTCAATATGTAGATTAAAGTCGCCCATGATAACTGCTGTACCTTTATTGCACGCATCCCTAATTTCTTATTTGATGCTGTCCCCATCCTCATTACAACTGTTTGGTGGTCTGTACACAACTCCCACTACCGTTTTCTGCCCTTTGGTGTTCCGTAGCTC
The DNA here is from genome assembly GCF_044704955.1 of Pristiophorus japonicus. Taxonomy (NCBI): domain Eukaryota; kingdom Metazoa; phylum Chordata; class Chondrichthyes; family Pristiophoridae; genus Pristiophorus; species Pristiophorus japonicus. Next base: position 30,002,016 of record NC_091981.1, on the reverse strand, counting down.
CACCCATACAGATTTCACATCCAAGCTAATGTCCTTCCTTACTATTGCATTAATTTCCTCTTTAACCAGCCATGCCACCCCACCTCCTTTTCCTTTCTGTCTATCCTTCCTAAATGTTGAATACCCCTGGATGTTGAGTTCCCAGCCTTGGTCACCCTGGAGCCATGTCTCCATGATGCCAAATACATCATATCCATTAACTCCTATCTGCGCAGCTAATTCGTCCTCCTTATTCCGAATACTCCTCGCATTGAGACACAGAGTCTTCAGGCTTGTCTTTTTAACTCCCTTTGCCCCTTTAGGATTTTGCTGTAATGTTGCCCTATTTGCTTTTTGCCTTGGGTTTCTCTGACCTCCACTTTTACTTTTTGTAGTGTCCTTACACTTTACTATAGAATCACATGAGGCATGTACTGCAGACAAGGTCACTACGTGACCTGAACCTTTATTCCCAGGACCAAGAAGTGCTGACCCTGCGTGGGACCTCCCTTGATATACCTGGGTGACCAGGTGAGGAGTGTCTCCCACAAGTTCACCCCCTGTGGTCAAGATATGCATTTCTCAGGTGTATACAGTGTACAGTGTTGTTACATAAAGGTTACAGTTATGTGAAGGTTACAAACATGACATCAACTCCCCCCAACGTCTTTGGGTCAAAGACTGAGTCTTTCAGACGGTCGACGCTCTCTCGTGGATCGCCGCAGTTGGGGCTCTGGTGGTTGAGCCTTGGCATGCGTCTCTGTCGCCTGAGGTGATTCCGGCCTGTCCGGGCTGGCCGCAGGGACTGTGCATGATGGTGAATGTCCTTGATGCTCGTTCACTGGCAGTGGTGTGGGTAACATCTCATGATTTTCCACAGGTTCCTCAGTGTCCATGCTCAACCTTTTCTTTACTTGGTCCAGATGTTTGTGGCATATCTGCCCATTTTTAAGTCTGACCATTATGACCCTATTCCCCTCTTTGCCAATTACAGAACCCTCAAGCCACTTGGGTCCCAAAGCATGATTGAGAATGAATACAGGGTCATCGATTTCTATGCATCTCCCCACTGAGTTGCGATCATGGCACACGATTTGGGACTGGAGCTTGCCCTCAACAATGTCTGACAGTGCTGGATGAATGAGGGACAGCCGCGTTTTAAGCGTGCGTTTCATGAGTAGTTCCGCGGGCGGGACTCCCGTGAGCGAATGCGGGCGGGACCTACAGGCTAGCAGGAGGCGCGATCGGCGGTACTGAAGGGAGGGTCCTTGAATCCGGAGCATGCCCTGTTTTATGATTTGAACCCCACGTTCCACCTGGCCATGGGAAGCCGGCTTGAACGGTGCTGTCCTGACGTATTTGATACCATTAACCGACATAAACTCCTGGAAATCATAGCTAGTGAAACACGGGCCATTGTCGCTAACCAGGATGTCCGGCAAGCCGTAGGTCGCAAAGACCGTACGCAGACTCTCCACAGTGGTGGATGTCGTGCACAAATTCAATATGATGCACTCGATCCATTTCGAGTATGCATCGACAACAATCATGAAAATTTTTCCCATGAACAGGCCCGTGTAGTCTACGTGAATACGTGACCATGGCCTGGTGGGCCAGGGCCACGGGCTGAGTGGGGCCTCCCTGGGGTCATTTCCCAGCTGAGCACATGTCGTGTACCTGCGAACACAGTGTTCCAGGTCTGAGTCAATTCCCGGCCACCATACATGTGACCGGGCAATGGCCTTCATTAACATAATGCCAGGGTGCTCGCTGTGGAGTTCCCTGATGAATGCTTCCTTTTCTTTCTGGGACATGACTACCCGGCTGCCCCATAGCAGGCAGTCGGCTTGGATGGAGAGCTCGTCCATCTGTCTGTGAAACGGTCTGACCTTCTCGGGGTACGCTCCGTGTGCGGGCGCCCAATCCCCGGTCAGGATACATTTCTTTATCAGGGATAGGAGGGGATCTCTGTTGGTCCAGATTTTGATCTGGCGGGCTGTGATGGGGGAGCCTGCGGTGTCGAAAGCCTCAACGGCCATGACCATCTCTGCACTTTGCTCCGATGCCCCCTCAGTGGTCGCCAGTGGAAGCCTGCTGAGCGCGTCACCGCAATTTTCAGTGCCTGGCCAGTGTCGTATGGTGTAGTCATACGCAGCCAGCGTGAGGGTCCATCGCTGTATGCGAGCTGACGCATTAGCATTGACAGCTTTGCTGTCGGACAACAGGGATGTTAACGGCTTGTGGTCATTTCTAACTCGAACCTTCTGCCGAAAAGGTACTGGTGCATCTTTTTCACCCCTTCGACACATGCGAGTGCTTCCTTTTCAACCATCCCATATCCCTGTTCTGCCTGGGAGAGCGACCTGAAGGCATAAGCCACAGGTTGGAGTTGGCCCTCATCATTACTCTGCTGCAACCCCATAGGATGATGCATCACACGGTAAAACGAGTTTCTTACAGGGGTTGTACAAGGTCAACAGCTTGTTAGAACAAAGCAGGTTCCACGCCCAATTGAAAGCCCATTCTTGACAGTCCCCGCAAAACCATTCACAACCCTTATGCAGGAGCACGTGTAGCGGCTCCAACAATGCGCTTAAGTACGGCAGAAAGTTCCCGAAGTAGTTCAAGAGTCCCAGGACTGACCGCAACTCCGATGTGTTGCCGGGCCTGGGCGCACGACGGATCGCCTCCGTTTTGGATTCGGTCGGCCGGATCCCGTCTGCGGCAACCCTCCTGCCCAAAAACTTGACCTTTGGGGCCAAAAACACACATTTGGACTTCTTTAGTCGCAAGCCTACCCTGTCCAGTCGGTGTAGCACCTCCTCCAGGTTGTGGAGGTGTTCCTCGATGTCTCGACCCATGATTAGGATGTCATCTTGGAATACGATTGTTCCAGGAATGGATTTAAGCAAGCTTTCCATGTTCCTCTGGAAGATAGCGGCCGCTGAACAAATGTCAAACGGACACCTGTTGTAAACAAATAGCTCCTTGTGCGTAGTGATGGTGGTCAGAAGCTTGGATTCTTCGGCCAGTTCCTGATTCATATAGGCTGAAGTGAGGTCCAACTTGGTGAACAGCTTGCCACCTGCCAGTGTGGCAAAGAGATCCTCCACTCTCTGAAGCGGGTATTGGTCCTGTACAGGCACTCGGTTGATGGTGGCCTTTTGTCGCCACAAATCCTGACCGAGCCATCCGCTTTAAGGACAGGAATGATGAGGCTTGCCCAGGCACTGAATTCAACAGCCGAAATTATGCCCTCTCTTAGCAGCCTGTCCAACTCACTCTCAATTCTCTCACGCATCACACATGGCACGGCTCTGGCTTTGTGGTACACTGGTCTGGCGTCCGGGGTGATGCGTATCACTACTTTGGTGCCCTTAAAAGTCCCGACACCTGGTTGAAAAAGTGACTTGATTTTCTGTAGGACCTGTGAGCATGAACTTCGCTCCACAGATGAAATGGCGTGCACATCACCCATTTCCAGTTCATCTCAGCTAACCAGCTCCTCCCCAAGAGCGCGGGACCATTCCCCGGGACAATCCAGAGTGGCAGCCGGTTCTCTGATCCATTGTGTGTGACCACCAAGTTTGCACTGCCTAGCACTGGGATGATCTCGTTGGTGTACGTCCGTAACTACATGTCAATGCGTTCCAGTTTGGGCCTGTTAGCTTTGAGTGGCCATAGTTTTTCAAATTGTTGGACACTCATAAGTGACTGGCTGGCTCCTGTGTCCAGCTCCATGTGTACCAGGATGTCATTTAATAGGACTTTCATCATCATAGGTGGCATTTTGGTATATGAGCAGTGGATGTCTGCCAGATGAACCCGCTGGACTTCAGCGTCCATAGCTTTGCCCCAAGCATCAACCTGCCTTGCAGACCCCTCATCTGGTTCCTCTGCCTCGTAAACTAGCCTTGCTACAGGCTTTCTGCACATTCTGGCCAAATGTCCACTGAAGTTACAGTTTCTGCAGATAAATTGTTGAAACCTACAGGTTTTTGCAGCATATCTGCCACCGCACCTCCAGCATGAGCTGAGATTGTTGTGAACAAAGGAACTGTTACCAGGCATTCCTCTCTGATTGTCTCTTTGATTACTCCTGAGCACTCTGTTGCTGAGTGTCAATGGTCGCATCCCGGGACGCATTGTCTCATGTGATAGCGTGAATTGCTGATCCCCCTGCCATTGTCTGTTGCTGGCCCACCCTAGAGTCTGTTGCTGCCTGGCGGTGTCGAATTGCCCTTGCCAGCCTGCGGGGTTCTCAGTCGTTTTTACAATGTTAACTCACTGGTCCATCGCTACGTTGGAACCAGGGCTGCGCATGTAAATTATCTTGGTCTCCTCTTCCCCTGCCATGAAGGTCTGAGCTATCAATGCTGCCTTTTCCAAAGTCAAGTCCTTGGTCTCAATAAGCTTCCTGAAAATCCCGGCATGATCAATGCCCTCATTGAAGAAATCTCTTAAAATCTCCCCCCTGCAGGCGTCTGTGAACTTAGAGGCTGGCCAAACGCCGAAGGTCCGCAACGAAGTCCGATATGCTTTGTCACTCCCGACGCCGGTGTGTATAGAACCGGTGCCGGGCCATGTGTATACTGCTCGCCGGTTTGAAGTGCTCACCAATCAGTGTGCTGAGCTCTTCAAAGGACTTGTCCACCGGCTTCTCGGGTGTGAGCAGGTCTTTCATCAGTGCATACGTCTTGGATCCACAGATGGTCAGTAGATGCGCCCTCCGCTTGTCAGCCGCTTCCTCTCCCAGCCAGTCCTTCATGACGAAGCTCTGCTGGAGCCTCTCAACGAAATCGTCCCAGTCCTCACCAACACAGTACGTTCCTCTCTGCTACCAGTGGCCATCCTCGTGGGTCGTTGATTCCCGTTTCTCATCGCCAAATGTAGTGTCCTTACACCTTACTATAGAATCACACAAGGCATGTACTGCAGACAACCTTTATTTCCAGGACCAAGAAGTGCTGACCCTGCATGGGACCTCCCTTTATATACCTGGGTGACCAGGTGAGGAGTGTCTCCCACAAGTTCACCCCCTGTGGTCAAGGTGTGCATTTCTCAGGTGTGTACAGTGTACTGTGTTGTTACATAAAGGTTACAGTTCTGTGAGGGTTACAAACATGACACTTTTCTTCTTTCTATCTTTTGCTTCTGCCCTTATCCTACTTTCCTCTGTCTCCCTGCATAGGTTCCCATCCCGCAGTCATATTAGTTTAACCCCTCCTCAACATTCGGCAGAAGCTGGCTGGGAAAGATTTGATGGAACTGGGACAACATCAAAGCACTATCTTCAGTGGATGTTGCCTCGTGCGCCCAAGTGCTAAGCAAGTTTCCATCGCTATTTTAACCAGGCATCGACAACTTCACAGGTACCAAAGTGCAGATCCATCTACTCCCCGATGCAAGGCCCGTTCAGCACAAGGCTCGTGCAATTGTTTCGGTGTTGAAAAGGAATGGCACAGTCTGAATCTGCGGAGACTACATGGTAACGATCAGCCGAGTCTCGTTACAAGATCAGTACCTGCTGCCGAACGTTAGCGGTGGGGTAGGGGGCGGGGTGGAAGTCGTTCACCGAGTTGTACCTAACCTCCGCCTACATGACACAGAAGCTGGCTGAATCTTCGAAAAGATTGACGTGCATCAACATTAACAAAGGACTGTTTATATACCACAGGTGCCCTTTTGGGATTCATGCAGTTGCTGCCATTTTCCAGAGGAACATGGAGAATCTGCTGAAATTGGTTCCGCGCACCGTTGTGTTTCAAGACGACAGCCTGATCACCGGTCGTGACACCACCGAAGATCTGCACAGCCTGGAATAGGTTCTAAGTCGACTAGACAGAGTGGGACTCAGGCTGAAACACTCAAAGTGTGTTCTACTGGTGCCAGAGGTTGAATTTTTGGGGAGAAAGATTGCGGCAGCCGGCATCAGACACACGACTCAAAGACAGAGGCCATCAAGAATGCACCCAGACCACAGAATGTGACGGAGCTGCATTCGTTCCTGGGAATCCTCACCTATTTTGGTAACTTTCTACCTGGGCTAAGCACTTTGTTGGAACCATAAGAACATAAGAACATAAGAATTAGGAACAGGAGTAGGCCGTCTAGCCCCTCGAGCCTGCTCCGCCATTCAACAAGATCATGGCTGATCTGGCCGTGGACTCAGCTCCACTTACCCGCCCGCTCCCCGTAACCCTTAATTCCCTTATTGGTTAAAAATCTATCAATCTGTGACTTGAATACATTCAATGAGCTAGCCTCAACTGCTTCCTTCGGCAGAGAATTCCACAGATTCACAACCCTCTGGGAGAAGAAATTCCTTCTCAACTCGGTTTTAAATTGGCTCCCCCGTATTTTGAGGCTGTGCCCCCTAATTCTAGTCTCCCCGACCAGTGGAAACAACCTCTCTGCCTCTATCTTGTCTATCCCTTTCATTATTTTAAATGTTTCTATAAGATCACCCCTCATCCTTCTGAACTCTAACGAATAAAGACCCAGTCTACTCAATCTATCATCATAAGGTAACCCCCTCATCTCCGGAATCAGCCTAGTGAATCGTCTCTATCCCCTCCAAAGCCAGTATATCCTTCCTTAAGTAAGGTGACCAAAACTGCACGCAGTACTCCAGGTGGGGCCTCGCCAATACCCTATACAGTTGCAGAAGGACCTCCCTGCTTTTGTACTCCATCCCTCTCGCAATGAAGGCCAACATTCCATTCGCCTTCCTGATTAGCTGCTGCACCTGGGCCAATTGTGGAGCAGTGGAGGCGTGGCCTAAACAGTTGGAGCTGTGAGCAGTGAGAGAAGGAGCTGCTGCTTTTGCTCCTGGCTGGGCCTGTGAATCAGCCCAGGAAGAGAAGGAAGGAAGGAAGGGGCTTCACCACCAACTTTCACCCAGAGGGAGAGGAGGAAAAAGCAGAAAACTTGAACAACTTCACCATTTCTACAAAGAGTTGGAGAGAGGGGGAAAGACCAACAACAACATCCAGTGTGGAAGGAGGGAGACTCTACCATTCTACAGGTGGGTGTATTGGTGCAGTCCCTAAAAGACTTTGCTGTATCGGTGGGGGGAGGAAAGAAGACCAGTCGGGGGCCGGAACATCGCGGGGGGTGTGTGTGTGTGGAAGTGTGTGTGGGGGCCTGGCTTACAACTAGGCCCCACACACCTTTGAAGCACCCCTCCCCCATTGCCTAGCCTGGGATAGTTGGAGCTACCAGGCTGAAGAAACAATTAATCCACCCTAATTAACATCGTTGGGAGTGTGTGCCTGTGTGGCTCCAGCTGCCCCAGGTGAAGACATCTTCTCCCCTCACCCGAAGACCATCCCAAAGACTATTTTTGTTTGCCATCTGGGGATTGCACCCACCCACAGCTGCGAGGGGAGACCTGCCCTCGCAGTTTCCCCCCTTCCCACACCCCTCTCTCTTTCTCTGTTACTCTCTGTCTCTCCCCTCTCTCTCTGAGAGCCCTTTTCTTCCCAAATTGATTGGAAAAATATAAAACAATTAAGACAACTGAGCAGAGGGAGCAAGGCCCCTCCCCAATTGTCAACTAGGGGAGAGGTGTGCCTCGTTAAGAGCTCCTCTGCTCAGTCTATTAAACGAGGCCAATTAAAGACCATTAAGGCCTGTGACTTTGGGGTGGGTGTAGCCCTTAAAGGGACCCCGTGATGGCGACCCCATCTACGCCGGTGGCAGGGCCAGCTAGGACTTATGCGCCGGCGGCATCCACATCCACGGCACCTCCTGCGCCACCTGCTGCCCTGCCATCATTCAGACTTATAACTACGAAACACGGGGTCAAGAGCTACACTCACCCCACAATGAGCATTGAGGAGTGCGTGCGGGCGATGGCTGGGGTAGTCGGCCCCTCGGCCATTGTCGCAGCCTCCAAGGTGTCTGGGAAGGCCGTGTTCTTCCTGGGGTCAGAGCGGGCGGTGTCCCTGGCCATTGAAAAGGGGCTCACGGTGGGCGGGGCGTTCCTGCCGGTGGACCCTCTTGAGGCCACCGCGCAAAGGGTCATTCTATCAAACGTCCCGCCCATTGTTCCCGCTGAGCTCCTCCTCCCTCACCTACACCAACTGGGGGAGGTAAGGTCGGGGATCAACCCCATACCGCTTGGCCTCAGGGAGAACAGCCTGTGCCATGTGTTCTCCTTCCACCGCCAGCTCTTTGTCCGGCTGGCGCGGGAGGAGACGACGGAGGGGAACTTTAATGTGGTGCACGAGGGGACTGCCTACCGCGTCTTTTGGACGTCGGACGGTGTGCGGTGCCATGCCTGCAGGGAGGTGGGGCACGTTCGCAAGAACTGCCCCGCCTCCAAAGCCGCCAAACCACCGAGGGCAGACAAGGCTGGAGCCGCCGCCACCCCTCCCCCTAGTAGCGTCCGCGTGCCGGGAGCTGTGGGTGCGCGGGCATCGTCGGAGGCCTTTGCTTTCACAGCCTCCGGCGGGGGGGAGGGAGAGCGTCCGGCCGGAAAGAAGGCGCGGAAGAAGGCGAAACACCTAGAGGCGGATCCCCTCAGTGCGCCAGACAAGCTGTTCACTGCGCTCGGCCCAACCCCGTCACCGGCGAGCGCGGGGTGCCCTGAGCCCATGCCCGAGCCCTTGACTAATACCGCAGAGGGGTTCGGGCGCAGGCAAGATAAGAAAAAGGGGGGGGCGGAGCGGGAGGCCTCGGCAGACACGGGTGTCTCCCTGTCTCCGTGCCCCCCCAGGAAAAAAAGGAGGCGCCGCTCCAATGAGGCGGGGAGGGACAACATCCCTCCACGGAGGAGTCGGTACCCGCCGCGTGTCCCGCGTCCCCCACCGGCGCCCCCAAACTGCGCAGTAGGCACGAGGAATCTGTCCCCGGGGAGGGTGAGGCAGTCGAGGCTGCCCAGCCGCTGCCTCCCGGGGATGGCGTGAAAGATCTGACTGTCGTGGGGGGCGTGGGGCCAGCGGAAGAATGCGTAGCTGCCGGGTCGAGCGTCCCGGGGACTGAGGCGGGCGAGGCCGAAAAGGCCGAACCTGAGCCCGCCCAGCCAATATCCAACTTCCCCCGGGATTTGCTCGACTCGGCAGAAATACAAAGTATTAACACTTTTAATGAATCTGTACACGCTGGGCCGGGGGGTGGCGGCGGGGAGGGGGAGGAACACCCACCCTCGCCCCCTACTTTGGAGCTGGAGCGCTTGGAGGGCCTGGGGATTTTCTATGGCCGGGTCTCTCTTTGTTCCCCGGTTCCTGGGGCGGAGGAGGAACCCCTTCCGCTGTCGCTTCCCGACCCAGCACCAATTCTAAAAGAGCCCAGTGGGGAGTCCTCTGCCGATGATCCTGGGGGTGGGATCGGGGCAGAGCCAAGGCCGGATGGAACGGCCGGGCCGTTTGCCGTACCTCGTGCGGTCAACGGGCCGGCTGCTAGGGGTGACCTCCCGGAGGAGGACGGGGACTCGGTGGAGGACGCGGCTGAAGATCTCGAGTCCATCGCCAGTGAGGCGGTGGATCTCCTCGTGCCCGCCGCTGAGTCCCCCCTCATTCCCGTAGAGGATCTCCAGGACTTTTTGGTCGAGAGCCAGGGTCGCCGCAACCGAGCCCATCTGGCCCGGGAAAGATGGTCCGAGCCGGGGCTGCTCATTGCTTCCGTCCGCATCGCCGCTAAAACCATGGCCGCGGGCGGGCCCTTATCAAGGGCGCAAGGCCTTGAGCTGCGCCGGCTCAAAAAGTTCCTCGCTGGGCTGCTGAAGGAGTGGAGGTCAACAAAAGACTCCGCTCCCTCCCCCGCAATAGGTTAAGGTAGAGGTTGCACTATGCTTTTGCCATGAAGATAACCATAGCCAGCCTCAACATCAACGGCGGCAGAGGGGCACGTCGTAGATTTGACAATTTTTCGCTCCTGCGGGAGGGGAAATATGTGGTGTGCTTCCTGCAAGAAACCCACACCGTTCCGGGAGACGAAGTCACGTGGCTCCTGGAATGGCAAGGAGAGGTCCGCATGAGCCACCTCACCGCCACTTCTCGTGGGGTGGCCATCTTGCTGGGCCCGCATTTTCAGCCGGAGATCTTGGGGGTCGAGGAGCCCGTGCCAGGCCGCTTGCTGCATGTAACGGTTCGCCTGGGGGACGTGCCGCTCCATCTCGTGAACGTGTACGCCCCTCAGCCCGGCCCGCAGCAGACGCGCTTCTTCGAAGAAGTGTCCGCTCTTTTTGGCTCCGTCGACGTCGGCGACTGCATTGTCCTCGGGGGGGATAAAAATGGAGAAGTTGAGGGACCTGGTCGGGTACTTCGACTTGGTGGACATCTGGCAAAATCTCCACCCCGACTCCAGCGCCTTTACTTGGGTGAGGCCTGGATTAGGATGGTCCAGAGTCGACCGCCTTTACGTGTCTCGGGCGTACGTTTCCTGCATCCCGGCGGCCTCCATGCGGCCGGTGCCGTGTTCGGACCACCACCTGGTATGGGCGGAGCTCGCTTCGCTCCGCGCGAGGACGGGGTCCGCGTACTGGCACTTTAACAACCGGCTGCTGGAGGACGTGCGGTTCCAGGACTCGTTCCGTCGATTCTGGTCCGACTGGAGAAGGAAGCAGGGGGGCTTCCCCTCCTTGAGGCTATGGTGGGACGTGGGCAAGGCTCACATCCGCGTCTTCTGTCAAGAGTACGCGAGGGGGTCGACCAAGAGGCGGGCGGCCGGAGTCAGGCGCCTAGAAAAGGAGGTGCTCGACCTGGAATCCCGTCTCGGTCAAGTCGTCGAGGACCCGGCCCTGCGGACGGTGTACGAAGCTAAGAAGACCGCGCTGAAGGACTTGCAGCTCGTCGGGTCCCGAGGCGCGTTCGTGAGGTCGCGGATCTGGTTCCTGCGGGATCTGGACCGTGGCTCCCCCTTCTTCTACTCGCTGGAAAAAAGGCAGAGTGTCCGTAAGCAGCTCTTGACGCTGCTGGCCGACGACGGCTCTCTCGTCTCGGATCCGGTGGGCGTCAACAACAGGGCCCGTGAATATTACGGGGCTCTGTTCTCTCCGGATCCGTCCAGCGAGGAAGCGCGTAGAGTTTTGTGGGAGGACCTGCCGAAAGTCAGCCCGGAAGGCGGTGAAAATTTGGAAGCTCTGCTAAGCCTGGCGGAGCTGACCGGTGCCCTCGACCGGCTCTCGAGGGGAAAATCCCCGGGGCTGGACGGGCTGACCGTGGAGTTCCACAGGGCGTTCTGGGACGTCCTGGGGAGCGACTACGCGCGGGTCCTGGGGGAAAGTCTGGCGACCGGGGAGATGCCCCTCTCTTGGCGCAGGGCAGTCATCGTCCTGCTGCCTAAGAAGGGCGATCTCCGCCTCCTTAAGAACTGGCGCCCGGTCTCCCTACTCAGCACGGACTACAAAATCTTCGCCAGGGCGATGTCTGCTCGCCTTGGCACCGTGCTGGACCACATGATCCACCCCGACCAGTCCTACACGGTCCCGGGCCGGACAATCCACGATAACATCCATCTGGTCCGGGACCTCATCCATTGTTCCCAGGAGGCTGGTCTGTCAGTCGCCTTCCTATCCCTCGACCAAGAGAAGGCGTTCGACAGGGTGGATCACGACTATCTGCTCGGAACTCTGCGCGCTTTCGGGTTCGGGACGCATTTCGTCGCCCGGATCCGACTTTTGTACGCCGCCGCGGAGTGTCTGATTAAGGTTAACGGGTCCTTGACGGCGCCCCTTCGCTTTAGGAGAGGGGTGCGCAAGGGATGCCCCATGTCCGGCCAGTTATATGCCATCTGCGTGGAGCCTTTCCTGCGCCTCCTGCGGACGAGGTTGATGGGACTGGCTCTGCAAGGGCCGGGCGTGGAGGTCGTCCTCTCAGCTTACGCCGATGACGTGCTCCTCGCGGTAGAGGATCCCGCTGACCTGCGAAGGATGCGTGAGTGCCAGAAGATTTACTCGGCCGCATCCTCCGCCAGAATCAACTGGGAAAAATGTTCCGACTCCTGGTGGGTCAGTGGCGGGTGGACTCCCTGCCAGAGGAGCTCAGGCCTTTTGCCTGGAGCACGACCCATCTCCTCTATCTGGGAGTCTACCTTAGCCCCGACGAGGAAGCCTGGCCGGCGAACTGGCAGGAGCTGGAGGCCAAGGTCGCCGCTCGCCTAGGGCGCTGGACAGGACTGCTCCGAGTGCTGTCCTACAGGGGTCGAGCACTAGTCATAAACCAGCTGGTGGCCGCAATGTTGTGGTACCGGCTGGTCACTTTGACCCCTCCCCCTGCGTTTGTCACCAAGATACAGAAGAAGCTGGTGGACTTCTTCTGGAACAACAGGAAGCACTGGTTCTCTGCCGCGGTCGTGAGTCTCTCGCTTGAGGAAGGCGGTCAGTCGTTGGTGTGCGTCAGCGCCCAGCTCGCGACTTTCCATCTTCAGACCCTGCAGAGATACCTTTACATCGAGCCCCCTCCTAGGTGGTGTGCGCTGGCGACGTATTTCTTCCGCCAGCAGCGCGACCTCAATTACGACACGCAGCTCCTGTTTGTGAATTTGGGGGGTGTCAGGACCGCCCTCCAGGAGCTGCCTGTCTTTTACAAGGAACTCATCAGGGTCTGGAACAAAGTCTCCACCAAGCGCAGCTCTCCGCCGGCTGGAGTGGCGGCTGTCCTGCAGGAGCCGCTGCTCGGGAATCCGTACCTCCACGACCGAGGTTTTATGTGGCGGTTGGAAGAGAGGGCTGTGGCTGGTGAGGTGACCAGGGTCAGGAACCTGCTCGATGGCGGAGGAGCGGGCTGGATGGCGCCAGGCATGCTGGCGCGGCGCCTAAATTCAGCCAACGTCTGCCGCGCGGCCGAAGCCATCGAGTCGCTAAAAACAGCTCTGGGCCCTGACTCCGTTAGGTGCATCAAGGAGGCTCAAGCACGTGGGGAGATCCCGTCCGAACTGACCCCCGTCCGGACGGAATTCCTCATCGGCGCCAAACCCCGGAACCTCCCTCGGGAGCCGGCGCCTCACAACTTGAGCCGCCCCGAGGAAATCCCCTCCGTGCCTTTCAGTTCCGCGCGGAGGGGTTTCCTGTACGGGCTGCTCCTGCACACTCTCAACATTGCCATCCTCGCCGGCCGTCTGGACACGCCATGGCGTACCATCTTGCCGTCCGGAGGAGGCGGGGTTCCCCGATGGAGGGCACTCTATGCGGGAGTCCTCCCACTATTCATCGGGAACTTGGCCTGGAGGGTGGTGCACGGAGCAGTGCCGTGCAACAAATTTTTAAGACGGTTCACGGACTCCCAGGCCGCCTGCAATTTCTGCGGTCTGGAAGAGTCCGTGTTCCATGTTTTTATGGAATGCACGAGGCTGCAGCCCCTGTTTTATTATTTAAAGGGGCTGCTCCTGAAATTCTGGCTGCACTTCAGTCCCACTCTCCTGATCTTTGGGCACCCTGTGCGGAGGGGAGCGGGTAGGTCCGAGGGCCTCCTCATAGGACTGCTCCTGGGCACGGCCAAGGGTGCCATCAGCCGGTCCAGGCAGCGGGCGGTCGAGGGGGTCGTTCAACCTGACTGCCTGCCTCTCTTCCGCGCGTACATCCGTGCCAGGGTGTCCTTGGAGATGGAGCACGCGGTGTCCACCGGTACGCTCGTGGCTTTCCGCGAGAGGTGGGCACCGGAGGGACTGGAGTGCATCATCACGCCCGGCAACCAAATTTTAATTTGATTTTATGTTTTAAAGTTTCATTTGTTTTAATTGCCAGTGTTTTTAGTGTCCCCCTCCCCTTTTATAGGGGGCACTGGAGGAAAAAATTTGATTTTAGTGCCCAAAAAAAAACCAAAAAAAAAAAGAAAAACACAAAAATAAAACCCACAAAAAAGAAAAAAAGGACCTTGTAAATGTCTGGTGTGTCATCCAGGGCGGGTGGCATGGTTTAGTGTTTATGTTTTTTCAGGTAAACTCCAAAAGAGTTTCATGCACAAGGACCCCCAGGTCCCTCTGCACCGCAGCATGTTGTAATTTCTCCCCATTCAAATAGTATTCCCTTTTTTTGTTTTTTTTCCCAAGATGGATGACCTCACACTTTCCGACATTGTATTCCATCTGCCAAACCTTAGCCCATTCGCTTAACCTATCCAAATCTCTTTGCAGCCTCTCTGTTTCCTCTACACAATCCGCTTTCCCACTAATCTTTGTGTCATCTGCAAATTTTGTTACACTACACTCTGTCCCCTCTTCCAGGTCATCTATGTATATTGTAAACAGTTGTGGTCCCAGCACCGATCCCTGTGGCACACCACTAACCACCGATTTCCAACCCGAAAAGGACCCATTTATCCTGACTCTCTGCTTTCTGTTCGCCAGCCAATTCTCTATCCATGGTAATACATTTCCACTGACCCTGCATACCTTTATCTTCTGCAGTAACCTTTTGTGTGGCACCTTATCGAATGCCTTTTGAAAATCTAAATACACCACATCCATCAGTACACCTCTATCCACCATGCTCGTTATATCCTCAAAGAATTCCAGTAAATTAGTTAAACATGATTTCCCCTTCATGAATCCATGCTGCGTCTGCTTGATTGCACTATTCCTATCTCGATGTCCCGCTATTTCTTCCTTAATGATAGTTTCAAGCATTTTCCCCACTACAGATGTTAAACTAACCGGCCTATAGTTACCTGCCTTTTGTCTGCCCCCTTTTTTAAACAGAGGCGTTACATTAGCTGCTTTCCAATCCGCTGGTAACTCCCCAGAGTCCAGAGAATTTTGGTAGATTATAACGAATGCATCTGCTATAACTTCCGCCATCTCTTTTAATACCCTGGGATGCATTTCATCAGGACATGGGGACTTGTCTACCTTGAGTCCCATTAGTCTGTCCAGCACTACCCCCTTAGTGATAGTGATTGTCTCCAGGTCCTCCCTTCCCACATTCCTGTGACCAGCAATTTCTGGCATGGTTTCTGTGTCTTCCACTGTGAAGACCGAAGCAAAATAATTGTTTAAGGTCTCAGCCATTTCTACATTTTCCATTATTAAATCCCCCTTCTCATCTTCCAAGGGACCAACATTTACTTTAGTCACTCTTTTCCATTTTATATATCTGTAAAAGCTTTTACTATCCGTTTTTATGTTTTGCACAAGTTTACCTTAGTAATCTATCTTTCCTTTCTTTATTGCTTTTTTAGTCATTCTTTGCTGTCGTTTAAAATTTTCCCAATCTTCTATTTTCCCACTAACCTTGGCCACCTTATACGCGTTGGTTTTTAATTTGATACTCTCTTTAATTTCCCTGGTTATCCACATGTTGCACATGCTGCTACATAAGGTGACGACTGGGTTTGAGGTAAATCTCAAGAGACAGCCTTTGAGAAGGCCAGAAACCTACGTTTTTCTAATAAGTTAATTGTACTGTATGACCCATGTAAATGATTAGTGGTAGCCTGTGATGCATCTTCTTACGGGGTCGGCTGTGTGTTAAAGCAAACCAATGTATCGGGCAAACTTCAACTGGTTGCATAAACGTCTAGGAGTCTGTCTAAGGCAGAAAGAGCCCACAGTATGGTCGGGAAAGAGGTGTTAGCATGTGTATATGGGGCTAAGAAAATGCACCAATACCTATTTGAACTTCGGTTTGAACTTGAAACCGACCACAAACCCCGCATTTCGTTGTTTTCAGAAAGCAAAGGTATAAACACCAATGCTTGGTAGCAATAAGGTAGAGGAGGATGTCCTGTACTGTATAAGGGATGGTTTTCTAGACCAATATGTCAAGGAACCAACTAGAGAGCTGGCCATTCTAGACTGGGTGTTGTGTAATGAGAGATGATTAATTAGCAATCTTGTTGTGCAAGGCCTCTTGAGGAAGTGTGACCATTACATGGTAGAATTCTTCATTATGATGGAGAGTGACACAGTTAATTCAGAGACTAGGGTCCTGAACTTAAAGAAAGGTAACTTCGATGGTATGAGACGTGAATTGGCTGGAATAGACTGGCGAATGATATTTAAAGAGTTGACGGTGGATAGGCAATGGCAGACATTTAAAGATCACATGGATGAACTTCAACAATTGTACATTCCTGTCTTGCGAAAAATAAAACGCGGAAGGTGGCTCAACCGTGGCTAACAAAGGAAATTAGGGATAGTGTTAAATCCAAGGAAGAGACATATCAATTGGCCAGAAAAAGCAGCAAACCTGAGGACTGGGAGAAATTTAAAATTTAGCAGAGGAGGACAAAGAGTTTAATTAGGAGGGGGAAAATAGAGCATGAGAGTAAGCTTGCAGGGAACATAAAAACTGACTGCAAAAGCTTGGAGATATGTGAAAAGAAAAAGATTAGTGAAGACAAATGTAGGTCCCTTGCAGTCAGAATCAGGTGAATTTATAATGGGGAACAAAGAAATGGCAGACCAACTGAACAAACACTTTGGTTCTGTCTTCACTAAGGAAGACACAAATAACCTTTCGGAAATACTAGTGGACCGAGGGTCTAGCGAGAAGGAGGAACTAAAGGAAATCCTTATTAGTCAGCAAATTGTGTTTGGAAAATTGATGGGATTGAAGGCCGATAAATCCCCAGGGCCTGATAGTCTGCATCCCAGAGTACTTAAGGAAGTGGCCCTAGAAATAGTGGATGCATTAGTGATCATTTTCCAGCAGTCTATAGACTGTGGATCAGTTCCGATGGATTCGAGGATAGCTAATGTAACACCACTTTTTAAAAAAGGAGGGAGAGAGAAAACAGGGAATTATTGACCGGTTAGCCTGACATCGATAGTGGGGAAAATGTGAGAATCAATTATTAAAGATGTAATAGCAGCACATTTGGAAAGCAGTGAAAGGATCGGTCCAAGTCAGCATGGATTTATGAAAGGGAATTCATGCTTGACAAATCTTCTAGAATTTTTTAGGATGTAACTAATAGAGTGGAGAAGGAAGAACCAGTGGATGTGGTGTATTTGGACTTTCAAAAGGCTTTTGACAAGGTCCCACACAAGAAATTGGTGTGCAAAGTTAAAGCACATGGTATTGGGGGTAATGTAATGACGTGGATAGAGAACTGGTTGGCAGACAGGAAGCAAAGAATAGGAATAAACGGGTCCTTTTCAGAATGGCAGGCAGTGACTAGTGGGTTACCGCAAGGTTCAGTGCTGGGACCCCAGCTATTTACAATATGCATTAATGACTTAGATGAAGGAATTGAATGTAATATCTGCAATTTTGCAGATGACACTAAGCTGGGTGGCAGTTTGAGCTGTGAGGAGGATGCTAAGAGGCTGCAGGGTGACTTGGACAGGTTAGGTGAGTGGGCAAATACATGGGAAATGCAGTATAATATAGATAAATGTGAGGTTATCCACTTTGGTGGCAAAAACAGGAAGGCAGAATATTATCTGAATGGTGACAGATTAGGAAAAGGGGAGGTGCAACGAGACCTGGGTGTCATGGTACATTAGTCATTGAAAGTTGGCATGCAGGTACAGCAGGCGGTGAAGAAGGCAAATGGCACGTTGGCCTTCATAGTGAGAGGATTTGATTGCAGGAGCAGGGAGGTCTTACTATAGTTGCACAGGGCCTTGGTGAGGCCACACTTTGAATATGGTGTGCAGTTTTGGTCTCCTAATCTTAGGAAGGACATTCTTGCTATTGAGGGAGTGCAGCGAAGGTTCACCAGGCTGATTCCAAGGATGGCAGGACTGACATATGAAGAAAGATTGGATCGACTAGACTTATATTCACTTGAATTTAGAAGAATGAGAGGTGATCTCATAAAAACATATAAAATTCTGACGGGATTTGACAGGTTAGATGCATGAAGAATGTTCCCGATGTTGGGGAAGTCCAGAACCAAGGTTCACAGTCAAAGGATAAGCGATAAGCCATTTATGACCTGGATGAGGAGAGACTTCTTCACTCAGACAATTGTGAACCTGTGGAATTCTCTACCATAGAATGTTGTTGAGGCCAGTTCATTAGATATATTCAAAAGTGAGTTAGATGTGGCCCTTACAGCTAAAGGGATCAAGAGGTATGGAGAGAAAGCAGGAATGGGGTACTGAAGTTGCATGATCCGCCATGATCATATTGAATGGTGGTGCAGGCTCGAAGGCCTATTCCTGCATCTATTTTCTATGTTTCTATGTTTCTATATCCCGCATCCAAAGATGGGCACTAGCATTGTCCGCCTATGACTACGTTAGCCACCACAGACCAGGCACGGAGAACTGTGCTAATGCCCTCAGGCGGCTACCATTGCCCACTGCCGGGGTGGAAATGGCGCAACCCGCAGACTTGCTTGTGGTTTTGAATGCTTTTGTGAGTGAGGTGTCACCCGTCACGGCTCGCCAGATCAGGACCTGGACTAGCCAGGATCCTGTGCTATCACTTGTAAAAAGTTGTGTCCTCAATGGGAGCTGGTCGGCCGTTCCCGGGGAAATGAAAGATGAAATTAAGCCATTTCACTGACGCAAAGATGAAATGTCCATCCAGTCAGATTGTCTCTTATTGGGTAATCACATGGTTTTGCCAAAAAAAGGCAGGGAAACGTTTACACTCGGCCTGCACAATACCCACCCAGGCATAGTCATGATGAAGGCAATAGCCAGGTCTCATGTTTGGTGGTCTAGCATTGACTCGGACTTAGAGTCATGTGTACACTAGTGCAACACGTGCTCACAATTGAGCAATGCATCAAGGGAGGCTCCATTGAGTCTGTGGTCAAGGCCCTCCAAACCATGGTCCAGGATCCACGTAGATTTTGCTGGCCCTTTTCACAGAAAGATGTTTTTAGTTGTAGTGGACGCTTACTTTAAATGGATTGAATGCGTAATCATGTCATCCACCACATCCACTGCCACCATTGAAAGCCTCCAGGTTATGCTCGCCACCCATGGCTTGCCCAACGTCCTTGTCAGTGACAATGGACCGTGTTTCACCAGCTCGGAATTCAACGAGTTTATGACCTGTAATGGCATCAAGCATGTCAGGTCTGCCACGTTTAAGCCCGTATCCAACAGTCAAGTGGAACGGGCAGTCCAAACTATCAAGCAGAGCTTGAGACGTGTGACGGAAGGCTCCTTGCAGACCCGCTTACTTGGGTTCTGCTCAGCAACCGGACGCGACCCCACTCGCTCACTGGGGTTCCCCCTGCAGAATTGTTAATGAAGAGAGCACTCAAAACCAGGCTCTCCCTCGTCTACCCGTATCTAAATGATCATGTGGAAACCCGGCATCATCGGCAAAACACGTACCACAATCGCGCGGCTGTATCGCGTGACATTGATGTTAAAGAACCTGTGTTTGTCCTTAATTACAGTCATGGTCCTAAATGGGTCGCTGGCACTGTCTTGGCCAAGGAGGGGAATAGAGTGTTTATAGTTAAATTTTGAATGGACAAATGTGCAGAAAGCATTTGGATCAGACCAAACTGCGCTTCACCGACAACCAGGAACAACCTGAAGAGGACATCACCATCATCGATCCATCAACATACACCCAACCAGCAATCGACTTTGCTGTAAATCAAGAGGATGAACCCACCATTCCCAACAGTCCTGTCAGACCAGCCACACCGCAGGGCAGCAAAGGTCCGACCAACTCACCCATACCAGAGTTTGAACTCAGACGGTCAACCAGGGAGTGTAGTGCCCCGGATCGTCTCAACTTGTAAATAATTTGTATCAAAGACTTTGAGGGGGAGTGACGTTATGTATGTAAACATTGTAACTGTGTAAGACTTGCCACCAGAGGGCACAACTGTTGGAGGCACAAGGGTCACCTGCACACCTCATGCAAGGGAGTATAAAAGGTTGTCTGCCATGCTGCTTAGACACTTTGGAGTTGTATTAAAAAGACTAAGGTCACATCAGTTTTAACTGTCTGGCATAAAAATAAAAAAGGGAAGGTGGCTCAACCATGGCTATCAAGGGAAATCAGGGATAGTATTAAAGCCAAGGAAGTGGCATACAAATTGGCCAGAAATAGCAGCGAACCCGGGGACTGGGAGAAATTTAGAACTCAGCAGAGGAGGACAAAGGGTTTGATTAGGGCAGGGAAAATGGAGTACGAGAAGAAGCTTGCAGGGAACATTAAGGCGGATTGCAAAAGTTTCTATCGATATGTAAAGAGAAAAAGGTTAGTAAAGACAAACGTAGGTCCCCTGCAGTCAGAATCAGGGGAAGTGATAACAGGGAACAAAGAAATGGCAGACCAATTGAACAAGTACTTTGGTTCGGTATTCACTAAGGAGGACACAAACAACCTTCCGAATATAAAAGGGGTCAGAGGGTCTAGTAAGGAGGAGGAACTGAGGGAAATCCTTATTAGTCGGGAAATTTTGTTGGGGAAATTGATAGGATTGAAGGCCGATAAATCCCCAGGGCCTGATGGACTGCATCCCAGAGTACGTAAGGAGGTGGCCTTGGAAATAGCGGTTGCATTGACAGTCATTTTCCAACATTCCATTGACTCTGGATCAGTTTCTATCGAGTGGAGGGTAGCCAATGTAACCCCACTTTTTAAAAAAGGAGGGAGAGAGAAAGCAGGGAATTATAGACCGGTCAGCCTGACCTCAGTAGTGGGTAAAATGATGGAATCAATTATTAAGGATGTCATAGCAGCGCATTTGGAAAAAGGTGACATGATAGGTCCAAGTCAGCATGGATTTGTGAAAGGGAAATCATGCTTGACAAATCTTCTGGAATTTTTTGAGGATGTTTCCAGTAGAGTGGACAAGGGAGAACCAGTTGATGTGGTATATTTGGACTTTCAGAAGGCTTTCGACAAGGTCCCACACAAGAGATTAATGTGCAAAGTTAAAGCACATGGGATTGGGGGTAGTGTGCTGACATGGATTGAGAACTGGTTGTCAGACAGGAAGCAAAGAGTAGGAGTAAATGGGTACTTTTCAGAATGGCAGGCAGTGACTAGTGGGGTACCACAAGGTTCTGTGCTGGGGCCCCAGCTGTTTACATTGTACATTAATGATTAAGACGAGGGGATTAAATGTAGTATCTCCAAATTTGCGGATGACACTAAGTTGGGTGGCAGTGTGAGCTACGAGGAGGATGCTATGAGGATGCAGAATGACTTGGATAGGTTAGGTGAGTGGGCAAATGCATGGCAGATGAAGTATAATGTGGATAAATGTGAGGTTATCCACTTTGGTGGTGAAAACAGAGAGACAGACTATTATCTGAATGGTGACAGATTAGGAAAAGGGGAGGTGCAACGAGATCTGGGTGTCATAGTACATCAGTCATTGAAGGTTGGCATGCAGGTACAGCAGGCGGTTAAGAAAGCAAATGGCATGTTGGCCTTCATAGCGAGGGGATTTGAGTACAGGGGCAGGGAGGTGTTGCTACAGTTGTACAGGGCCTTGGTGAGGCCACACCTGGAGTATTGTGTACAGTTTTGGTCTCCTAACTTGAGGAAGGACATTCTTGCTATTGAGGGAGTGCAGCGAAGATTCACCAGACTGATTCCCGGGATGGTGGGACTGACCTATCAAGAAAGACTGGATCAACTTGGCTTGTATTTACTGGAGTTCAGAAGAATGAGAGGGGTCCTCATAGAAACGTTTAAAATTCTGACGGGTTTAGACAGGTTAGATGCAGGAAGAATGTTCCCAATGTTGGGGAAGTCCAGAATCAGGGGTCACAGTCTAAGGATAAGGGGTAAGCCATTTAGGACCGAGATGAGGAGAAACTTCTTCACCCAGAGAGTGGTGAACCTGTGGAATTCTCTACCACAGAAAGTAGTTGAGGCCAATTCACTAAATATATTCAAAAGGGAGTTAGATGAAGTCGTTGCTACTCGGGGGATCAAGGGGTATGGTGAGAAAGCAGGAAGGTGGTACTGAAGTTGCATGTTCAGCCATGAACTCATTGAATGGCGGTGCAGGCTCGAAGGGCTGAATGGCCTACTCCTGCACCTATTTTCTATGTTTCTATGTTTCTATCTCACAGTACTCAGTCTTGTGGAGTTCTTCCATACTTAACAGGAACAATCCACAGCGGTAACTCATGAACCGCACCGTTATACGACATATTAAATTGTGCACTGCCAATCACCTTTATCAGTTCTTTGGTGTACATGCACAGCTTGGCATTAACAGGACTCAGCCTGGGCCTCACAGTCTTAGTATCCCACAGCTTTTTAAATGCCCTCTCGTTCATGATCGATTGACTCGCCCCTGTGTCCAATTTCATCGATACCGGTATCCCATTAAACTTCACATTAATCAAAATTGGTTTACTCTTGGTTATGAAAGAGTACAGTCCATACACTTCCTCCTCTACCATCTCAGATTGCGTATCCGGATCCACACTAGTCTGACTCTCATCCTCCACGTGGTGTGGCACAGCTCACTTGCTCATCTCCGGACACTTGCGCTGGAGATGCCCCACTCTCAGACAGCCTTTGCAACTATATTGCTTAAATCGGCACTGCTGGTGCTGATGATTTCCTCCACGACGCCAACACGGAGAAGTTGGATACATTCCTGCTGGCGGACTTTGGGCAGCCACAGCTTTCGCGAATGCAGCCGGGTAGGCCCTGCCATATGCCGCTCTGCCAAATGGCAAATCATTCGCGAACACAGCTGGATAGGCCCTGCCATGTGCCACTCTGCTGAACGCCGAATCAATCACATTTACAATACGTGCCGAGGTTCGGTTCTTCACCGATATTGCTTTAAACTTCTGTCCATCGTCATACATGATTGAGCAATCTGGGTAGCCCTTTTTAAATCCAACTCCTCCACTGCCAGAAGTTTGTGCAGGATCACCTCGTGGTTGATACCGATAACAAAGAAGTCCCGCAGCATGTCTGCCAACACTGTCCCGAACTTGCACGGTCCTGCTAGATGTCTCAGGTCGGCAACGAATTCCACCGCGCTCTGGCCCTCCGATCGAACGTGTGTATAAAACCTGTATCTCGAGATGATGATGCTGTCGTCTGGCTTGAGGTGCTCCCGTACCAATGTACACAACCCTTCATACGTTTTCTCTGTTAAATCACTAGGCATGAGTAGATTCTTTATCAGACCGTAGATCTTTGAACCGCACACAGTGAGGAACATGGCCCAGCGCCAATCTGCATCGTCGACCCCCTTCATTTTTTTGGCCACGAAATACTGGTTCAAATGGCTCACAAAGTCTGCCCAATCTTCTCCCTCCATGAATAGCTCTTAAAAACCAATCGTGCTCATTTTGCAAACAAAGTTTCTTGTATTCTCGTCGCCAAATGTTATGTATCCAATAAAGGTACAAACATGAGTACTGTTTAACTCAGCAAGGTACAACCTTGCTTCTACTTTATTACGGCCCAAAGTGCCTGACTCACAAAATGGCTGGCCTTTTATACCAGAATAGCACCATGTGCATGCTGCTCAGTGGCCTCCAACAATGACACCATCTAGTGGTTATAAACAGCATGTACATACATGACAGTATCAGATGATATTATGATGCACTTTCAAGAGGCAGAAGCCATTTATTTGATAATTCAGTAATTCTTTAATTTAACTTCAGTAACATTTTTTGCTTATCGTTCTAAAAAATGTCACAGGTGTGGAAAGGAACACCTTGGGTAGAAATTCCAAACAGCAAAATTTATGTACTTTGCATCAGATTTAATTCCTGTGTGCACTATTTTACAAAGCGTTAACCCATGAAGCATCACACTGTAAAAGTAGCACACGCAAGAATATAGTACGGATACAGTATGAAATGCATTAAGCATCTTACGTAAATTTTGCCAGTCAGAATTTCTACCCGCCATTATGAGAATTAACCGCTCCCATTGGTTAAATTGAAAGTCATTCTCCCTCAGTTTTATCCCCAAGAATGTACCTGAACTCAAAACTCAAGAAATCACCCGTTTTGAGAAGATTCCAATTTCCGAACATTCGCCCTTTTTTGAATTAGCCTGCAATTAATATCATGTTCTGGAAAATTCTTGCTGTCGCCCCTGCACACTAGAAGCTGGATTGAGAACACCCAAACACACTTCACATAAAGCTCTAACATACCAACAGAGGGAGATATTCTCATTCCATGAGTGCACATTGGATGAAGTCTAGACCACAGCTGAAACACAGTTTTCCCAATAGACTGCACCATGGCACACCCTAACTCAGTTACTTGGAAAAACCGGTACCTCATGTGCAGTTGCAAGAAATCCAACAGTGCTTTAAATACAGCACTGGTTCTTATTTTAATCACTCATTGAAAACAGAACTTGGGTTGTTTCTGTGTTTCTCATACGCACTTTCTATTGAACTCTACAGTAATAAACAACCTCTTCCCATTATGCAACAGCTGTAATGTTCATTTCCTGCTCCTTTCTAGTGCCATTTAGTATAAAGTAGGATTGCAGAAATAAGTAACACCATGAAACATTTCACTGATACTAATCCGAGAACTAACTTTAAAAAAGCTTTGAATATTGTGTCTTGTTGCAGATGTGCTACTGCAGTCTTCAAAAAGTTAAATGAATTCAGTTTAAAATGATTCACAGATACTCTGTTCAGTCATGGATTAAACTGCCTCATCAAATGGCAAACAATGTTTGGACTCAAAGCCCACTTAGGTTGGCAATGAACAAGTTAATCTCATCTCAACGCCAACATGAAGCAGCTGAAGAATGCTTCCTCGAATATGAAGGACTTTCTGGTGCAATTAGCTGACTATCTTGAGATCTTCATCTTGCTGACTGGTGCACTGCACTTTAGCATTCAGAATCGAGAGACAGAATTGATTCTGGATTGCATCCAGTCCAATTTTCCAGTCAGTAGCAATCACAGTTGGCTCGCAAGCTTCACTGAAGCCATCCAAATGCAACAAACATGCTGTCGTTCCACAGATAGCTTAACTCTATACTTTAGGCAGGCAATAATTCTACTCATGGCCTATAATAATTATTTCATGATTCAGTTAGTATTGTGTTTTCTCATTTCACTCATTAGAGATATTTTCCCTTGTTCCTGCAGTTTGAAGAGATCAGCTTCTTTCAGTGTTGCGAGTCTTCCTGACAACTAAATAAGATTGTCCCTGAATCTAAAACATCATGATGGCTTTTCATTGGCACTCTGCTTGACCAGCTGACAATGTGGTCTGCTCCCAGTGCAAGCATCAGGAACAAATACAAGCTTTGTAACGCAGTTTGTTCGCTTGCTCTGCGAACGTACTTTTCACCTTGATTAAAGCTGTCTTTAGGATCTATGCGTTCTGGTATGTATCTCCAATGTCTTGTAGTGTGGAATTGAATGTAAAATAAAATTGTTTGTAGCCAGAGTCCAATTGACATGTAACATGAAAGGATAGAACATTATAGGAGGAAAGAGCATCCATCCTGTGAGATCTGTTGCATCCACAGACGGTCTACAATTCGACCTCGTGTGGACTCTACTAACTCTATTCCACAGTAAAGGTCTAAGTGCATTTTTCCTTTGCCTTGTTATGTGGAAAACAATTCACCTTATGCTAATTATATATGGAAAAGTGAGGTCTTTTATAATGCGGCGGTGGACGTTAGCGAAGGGGCCCATTCGCACCGTGGCTGGTAATCGAGGAAGAAGCGGGTAGTGCAATCATCATGCCTTCTTGATGACTCTGGTGCTATTTAGACACCTGGGCTTCATCGGCATAACGTTAGCGAGCTGCGAGCCCCAAATCGGCACTCAGGGGTAACTTGTCGTTTCAATGGCTCCTCCGACGGGCCAAGGCACAAGTTCAACCTTGAAAGGTGGGTGGCTGCACATGGACAGGCTGGAATCAGCCTTGAAGATCTTCCTAGAGCTAGGAGAAACATTTATGCTCCTCCCCGCTCCCCCCCTCCGCCCCCCCCACATAAATCGGATAAAAAAGCAAAGCGGGTCATTTTAAACCACAAAAACGGGTGTGTTGGAGGTCTGGTGAATTGTAAGTAATGTTTAAATATGAAACCCAACCCCAACCCGCCTTCAACCCACCCACTGCCAGGAGATGGATTGTCCATATTATAATGAGGCTGGGTGCCTAACATTTAACCTGTCTTTCAGGTTTACCCCTGGCCGGCCAGGTCTCCCGGGCCTCAGGAAACCCAGCAGCTCAAGGGAAGCGAGGATAGCTTTGGGGAAAAGTTAGACATCCGCTCAGTGCTGCTTGTGGGCCAGGAGGAAGAAGAGTGTTTCTCCCCAGCCCACCGAGCTTTCCTGCTCCCCTGCCATGGACCACCCCTCCCTCCCCTGCCATCGGACCCCCCCCTCCCCCACCATCGGACCCCCCTCCCAAACAATGACCAACCTCTCGCAGATCGGGTATCCAGCCCCACCCCCTCAGGATCCTCCCCTCTCGCCCCCCGCCCCCACATCGAAGATTGGATCCCCCCAAAAGATCTGGACTCGCCTCCCATGTTCCCATTAACACAACAGCAGGTTACTTCTGTGCTCCTGTAGCTGTGGCCTCCTCCACAGCGTTCTCCACCTGACAGGGAGCCAAGCCTGTCAATCAGGCTGGCTTCCGAGCGGGGTGTCTGCTGAGATCAAAAATGTATGTTATGGAGTTAAAACATATTGGATTAGCATTTTAAAATTGAGGCGTTGCCGAACTGGGAGCCAATGTAGGTTGGTGAGCACACGGGTGAATGGGACTCGGTGCGGGTGAGGATATGGGCAGCAGAGTTTTGGATGGGCTCAAGTTTATGGAGGGTGGAAGATGGGAATTTAAAATTTGCATCCTCGTTTTCAAAACCCTCATCTTTCCCTATCTCTGTAACCTCCTCCAGCCCTACAGCCCTTCGAGACAGCTCTGTGCTCCTCTAATTTTGGCTTCTTGCACATCCCTGATTTCCTTTGCCCTATCACTGGTGGGCGTGCATTCAGCTGCTGAGACCCTAAGTTCTGGACTTCCCTCCTTAAGCCTCTCTGCCTCTCTACCTCTTCCTTTAAGATGACCCCTAACTCTTTGGCCAACCTGTCCTAATATCTCTTTATTTGGCTCGGTGTCAAATTTGGTTTGACAACGCTCCTGAGAAGGGCCTTGGGTGTTTTATGACATTAAGGGCGATACATAAATGCAAGTTACTGTTGTTTTTATTAATGGTACATCACAGAGCAAAGAACCTGAATGTCATTGGGGGGTCGGGTGGGGGGGAGGGAGCGGCTCTCCTAAAGCATCCTTTGTTCTTTTGGTGAAATTGTGAGATTAGAACCCCAAGTCTAATTACCGGGCCCATAGCCCTGCTGCATCTCCACACACCAAAGGCCTGCTATTTATCACGATTTCAAAGTTTGCAGATAATACGAAAATTGAAAATGTAGTAAACAATGAGGAGGAAAGTAACAGTCTTCATGAGGACATAGACAGACTGGTAAAATGAGAAGACATATGATAGATGAAATGTAATGCAGAGTGAAGTGATACATTTTGTTCGGAAGAATAAGGAGAGGCAATATGAACTAAATGGTACAATTTTAAATTTTTGAGTAATCATTGCTACCAATTTAAGATTATTGACATTGATTCTAATATATAGCGATGTAAAGGAATTGAGAGGCTGACTTATGTCAAGCAATGTGACTCAATTAATGGTGATCTTGACTGCTTGTCTTGGCATTTTTCTTCAAGTCACCTGCAAATCCTTCCAAGCGTAACAGTGTATTAAAGACCTGCAGCGGGGCTGCCTCCCGCACCTGCTATAGCCCTTCTGTTTAGAGGTGCATTGCCCACTTGATCTGTAGGTAGCATTCTCCATCCCTCACATCTTCGACACTAAGCTGAAGGGTTGCAGTGGTGAAGTAAATCTTTCTATCATAGAATCATAGGGCTAGAAATTGCATAGCGCCCCATTTGGGGCGATAATTTTTGTGGGAGTACAAAGGTATATCTGGGAGAAAAAGATTTGCAACTGGCGCAAACTTCCACTGTAGCGCTCCAAGAGGGAAATGGAGTGCTAAATCAAGTGCTATCAATTTCTTTAGAGTGCTAAAGGGAGTGAGAGGGGCGGTAGTGGCAGAGCTCTGAGCAATGTTCCATTCAGCGTTGCCATCTATGGAGGGTCGTTCCCTCATTTAAAGGGAAGGTATAATCTTAGTTTCATTCAATATTCATCATATCTCTGTGGGGGCACGGTACCTGCGCAAGGTGCATAACAGCCCCCAAGCACTCCAAGAGAGCAGGGCTGATGAATCGCAAGGTGAAAAAAAATCAAAAGACACCAGACTGAGATTTAAAAATGTTGCCCCACATGACCACCACTGCCTTGAAGTAGGATTCCCCAAGCAACCAGCCGAGATGACAACGCCTCCTGCAGCTGCTGTTGTTGACGCCCGGCGATGCTGCAGAGGGCGGGAGCGAATATTGCATTCAGGGTGATAACAGGGTGCTGCGCACTGGATGGCATCACGATCTACGGGGCGCTACAGAGCGAGGCAGTAAGTGTTAGCGCCAGCGCAAAACCGCCAAGGAAGTTTGTGGGCAGCAGCGATTTTAGCGCACCCGGACGCTAACCACATAGTGCCCCGTTACTACACCCCCTGAGGCGCTAATGGGAGGTGCAAAGAGGCCAATTTCTCCCCCATAGAATTATAGAAATTTACGGCATGGAGGGAGGCCATTCGGCCCATCGTGTCTGTGCCAGCTGAAAAAAAGCTATTCAGCCTAATCCCACTTTCCAGCTCTTGGTCTGTAGCCTTGTAGGTTAATACACTTCAAGTGCATATTCAAGTATTTTTTTTAATGTGGTTAGGGTTTCTACCTCGACCACCCTTTCAAGCAGCGAGTTCCTGACCCCCTTTAGGTGAAAAAAATTCTTCTTAACTCCCCTTTAATACTTCTACAAATTACTTGAAATCTATGCCCCCTGGTTATTGACTGCTCCGGTAAGGGAAATAGGTCATAAGAACATAAGAAATAGGAGCAGGAGTAGGCCATACGGCCCCTTGATGCTGCTCCGTCATTTAATACGATCATGGCTGATCCGATCATGGACTCAGGTCCATTTCCTTGCCATAACCCCTTATTCCCTTATCGTTTAAGAAACTGTCTATTTCTGTCTTAAATTTCTTCAATGCACCATCTTCCACAGCTCTCTGAGGCAGCGAATTCCACAGATTCACAACCCTCTGAGAAAATAAATTTCTCCTCATCTCAGTTTTAAATGGGCGGTCCCTTATTATAAGATCATGCCCTCTACTTCTAGTCTCCCCCATCAGTGGAAACATCATCTCTGCATCCACCCCATCAAGCCCCCTCATAATCGTATACGTTTCGATAAGATCACCTCTCATTCTTCTGAATTCCAATGAGTAGAGGCCCAACCTACTCAACCTTTCCTCATAAGTCAACCCCCTCATCTTCGGAATCAACCTTGTGAACCTTCTATGAACTGCCTCCAAAGCAAGTATATCCTTTCGCAAATATGGAAACCAAAACTGCATGCAGTATTCCAGGTGTGGCCTCACCTATACCTTTTACAACTGTAGCAAGACATCCCTGCTTTTATACTCCATCCCCTTTGCAATAAAGGCCAACATTCATTGGCCTTCCTGATCACTTGCTGTACCTGCAAACTAACCTTTTGTGTTTCATGCACAAGTACCCCCAGGTCCCGCTGTACTGCAGCACTTTGCAATCTTTCTCCAATCTTTCTCTATTTAAATAATAACTTGCTCTTTGATTTTTTTCTGCCAAAGTGCATGACCTCACTCTTTCCAACATTATACTCCATCTGCCAAATTTTTGCCCTCTCACTTAGCCTGTTTTTTTGCAGATTTTTTGTGTCCTCTTCACACATTGCTTTTCCTCCCATCTTTGTATCGTCAGCAAACTTGGCTACGTTACACTCGGTCTCTTCCTCCAAATCGTTCATATAAATTGTAAATAGTTGGGGTCCCAGCACTGATCCCTGCGGCACCCCAGTTACCGATTGCCAACCAGAGAATGAACCATTTATCCCGACTCTCTGTTTTCTGTTATTTAGCCAATCCTCTATCCATGCTAATATATTACCCCCAACCCCGTGAACTTTTATCTTGTACAGTAACCTTTTATGTGGCAACTTGTCAAATGCCTTCTGGAAGTCCAAATATACCACATCCATTGGTTTCGCTTTCTCCATCTTGTTCGTTACATCCTCAGAGAATTCTAGCACATTTGTCAAACATGACTTCCCCTTCATAAATCCATGCTGACTCTGCCTGACCGAATTTTGCTTTTCCAAACGTCCTGCTACTGCTTCTTCCTTCTTATCCCCTCTAGCTAGACCCCTCATCATTTTATACCTCAATTAAATCTCCCCTCAGCCTCCTCTGTTCCAAAGAAAGCAGCCCTAGCCTATCCAATCTTTCCTCATAGCTAAAATTCTCCAGTCTATGCGTTGCTCCCTCCGCTAGCATTCCAATTTGTGCATTCCATAAACAAAGTAATACACGGAAGGATAGAAAATAATGAGGACTCGTTAAAGGAATTATGTCAGTGCGAGAAGAAGTACTGAGTGAGGTGCCCCAGGGCTCAGTTTTGATATCACTACTATTTCAAATTTACGTCTATGACCTGGATTCAGAAGCTGAATGCAAACTGATCAAATACAGCTGATATTCAAATTAGAAGGGGCAGCAGTATCGAAGGAGGCAGCCCAGAAATTACAGAGTAAATTGGACAAGATATTGATGTGAACAGGATAATGAGAGATGAAATTTAATGCAGACAAATATGAAGTACCACACACAAGAAGAAAAAATAAACAATATGCACTCCATGAATTATGTTGAAATGGCTAAAGATGACCTGGAATGATAATTAGATGCTTTAGGCGACTAAAAATGAAAAATGTCCAGCCAATACAGAATAGTAATCATTAAAGTTAATAGAATATTACATTAATAACCAAATAGTAGAGTACAAGTCAGAGGAAGTAATGATCCCAGTAACTGGACCCAGCACTGAAGGTGTGGTCTGACCAGAGCTGAACACAAGGACTCTCTATAGGGCTCTGGTCAGACAGCACCTTCAGTACTGGGTCCAGTTCTGGTCAGAATGCACCTTCAGTACTGGTCAAGTTCTGGTCATTGAGACACAAGGGGATATTGAAGCACTGGAGGCAGTGCAGAGAAGAGCCATGGGGCTTATGCCCAGTGTCAGGGGTCTGAATTATGAGGAAAGAGTGGAGAGACCTGGAAAGGAAGAGTCTGAGAGGTGATCTCATAGAGTGCTGAAAGATTGTTAAAGGAAAGGAAAAGTCCAGAATATTACTTCGAGGTTATTAGAGTAGAATGGTGAATTTCCTCAGAGTGTTGTCCATTCTGCGACCCTGACCTCTCTCGAATGATGTCATTAACCCCATTTACAGCCGTAGAGAGGGCTTCCACCCATGTTACAACAGCAGAGCAGGAGAGGTTCCGGGTTATTGTGTTTCAGGATTTTAAAGCATTTTACCATGGAAGGATTCAGGTGTGGTTTATATTTAATGCATTTAAGCAGAGATGATTTCACCAAGGATTAAAATTCAGCTTGCCATGGAATTGGAGGAGGGGGAGAGCTGTGTATACAAGCTAAATATACAATGATTGTAGCTGTTATCATTACTGATCTGGGACAGATGGGGAGATGGCGATTGTCTTCTTTCATATGCTTCTGGTGGACACTCATACATACGATATTTGGATCAAAAAAAGAAAGAACTCGCTATGCTTTGCCGAATAGCACTTTTCGTGACTTGTCAAAGAGCCTTAAAGCCAATTAAGTACTTTTGAAGTGTAATCACTGTTCTATTGTAGGAAACAGCCAATCTGCACACAGCGAGTACCCACAATCAGAAATGTGAAAATAACCAGCTAATCTGTTGTTAATGATGTTGATTGAGGGATAAATATTGGCCAGGATACCAGGACCAACTCCTTTGCTCTTCAAATAGTGCTGTGGGATCTTTTATGTCCACCTGAGAGGACAGCTGGGGCTTGTTTTAATGTCTCATCCAAAAGACAGCACCTCTCTGACAGTGCAGCACTCCCTCAGTACTGCACTGAAGTGTCAGCCTATATTTTGTGCTCAGTCCCTGGAGTGGGACTCAAACCCACAACCTTCTGACTCAGAGATGAGAGTGCCAGCAACTGAGCCAAGACTGACACTCCATTCATGCACATGCAATATGTGGAGGCCTGACTGAATCTCCATGCAGTTGGGTTACTTGGCCAACCCCTGGGTGGGTAAGAAGTGGGAGATACGGCCCACCATGTCCCATTCTCAGGAACAACAAAAGAATGAGACACATGTTCAAGGTCAGTTCCAACAGATGGTGTAGGAGGCAGGTCAGGACCTGGACTAGAAAGTACAGATAAAACCCGTGGAGTTATAGGTAGGGGTTGACAAGAAAGGAGAACAAAAGTGAACATTTAGCCTACTATTCAGCAAGGTGTAGGTGGTTCTGTTTATTTATATGTAACAGGAAACTTTATAGAAGAATTTAAAGTCTGGAATTGTTACTTTGATCAGTCATTTGAACTCTACAAAATAACCAGAGCACTTATCAATTCCACATTGGGGAACACGGGAGGGTCTTAGTAGAGATCACAGCCTCCAATTCATACAACAAACGAGTTTCATTGTTATACCCACCTGAGTTTTGCTATTGTATGACTAGGTATAGGGCAGTAAGGGTGAGATCCTGAACATAAAAGATGCAGAGTGTACTTATGAGAGAGGCCACTAACCCTGAGCGAATGTCTGAGGCTGACCAAAAGGGGTGACTAGTTCAAACTAATAAAGGGTCAATTTAGAATTGATATTCGGAAAACCTTCAGCCGGCACCTGATCAACGGCAATGGACTTTCAGATAGAGCAGAGGAGGTGAAAGCCATGGAAAACCAAAGCATGGTGACTACAGTACTTCAGCAATCGG
Organism: Pristiophorus japonicus; assembly: GCF_044704955.1. Lineage (NCBI taxonomy): Eukaryota > Metazoa > Chordata > Chondrichthyes > Pristiophoridae > Pristiophorus > Pristiophorus japonicus. The sequence goes on along the minus strand of NC_091981.1, from coordinate 29,969,225 downwards.
TTGGATGTTGCAATGTGGGCTCTGTAAGGTATACCTGGATGGCTGAATTCAGATGGGCCGAATGAGTTTCCTCATCCAGAATGATCTTATGGTCTTATAGCTGATCACCACAAAGTAAAACAGCCCATATTGTTTTCAGAGAAACTTGTACATTTATGTTTTCTTCAGCATGACAGATGATTCAACCTATGCCTTATGGCACAATTGCCTCATTGTTGGTGGGAATGGATAAGGCACAGCTGCAATTTCAGCCAGATATTGCACAGGTCTCTCTACATTTCAGAAACCTGAAACATTTAACTCGGTTTCTTTCTCCACAGATGCTGCCTGACCTGCTGAGCATTTTCTGTTTACATTTCAGGTTTACAGCAACCACAGTATTTTGCGCAAACATAAGAATGTGGTTTCAGTCATTAAGCTGGCCTAACAGAATAACAATCTAAAGTAGCAACTCTCTGTCTAGAAATCAATCATTGCCTGTAGAATTATTCCTTCTCAATGAACATCTCCATTAGCAGGATGCTTATTAATTGCCATGTTCTGCATACTGTTGTTAATTTCTTTTCTGCAGTGATAGACGGGCGGATTTATGACATTGTTAAAATGTTTTCTTCAGGCCATTGATATCCTCTGTCAACTCGGGACGCTTTTCAGTGTAGGTCTAGTTACAAAGGATGAAAGTCTCCCTTTGGCTGTTGCTATCAAAAGAATTTCACCGTCCCCCAACCCCCCCAAAATAAAACGATTGATTCTCACTACAAGATGTGCAATGGATTTTTTTGTCTGCCGCTATCTGGTTCTTCCACGCAATCACATTCTGCCAGTTGCAGCACTAACAGAATGGACTCAGCTCTGCGGAAGTTTTCCCCGATGTGATTGTAGATCTCTGTGGGCTTTTTTACAAAGGTCATGCCTGGATATCTAACAGAAAGCTTTCACTGTCAACCACTGGAGTACTGTAGTCATCATGCTTTGGTCATCATACTCGAGTATGCCAAGGTGATTGTTATCCTTTACAGGCTTATGAAGTTCAATGATTTTGCCCTTGTCTGTTATTTAATTAATGCTAAGCATTCCTGTCATGCATCCTAATCATTTTCTTAGCAGAAATAAATTGGGCCTTCATTTATCTTTCTAAAGATTACATTTCAAAGCAAGTATTTGTATTCTTCAGGAAGAAAAATGGCTAGCTGACACCTTCCCAAACTAATAACACTGTTCCAGAGTAGAGTGCAATGTGCATTAATGCAAATAATGAACTCAATGTGCTGCAGTCTTAATGACATAACTTTTTCTTTTCCTAGCAAAAATGGTACACCTTCTTGCAGAATCACCAGTGTTCATTCTCTGCTCAGATCTCCATTTTCCCCACTTTCTTCAGCACTCTCTTCATGTCTCTTAACCTCCTTAGTCAAAAGTGTAGATTGGTCCAATACACAAAGATCTCCACAGATGCCACTAATGTCACCACTTGATCAAGCTGTTCACAGCCCGTCACCCTCGCCCGCATTCTCACTGATCATTTAGATGAGATTGTCGCAACTCAGAGCAGATGTCTGCTGGGATTCACTTTCCAATCAGGAGTCCTCCGGCAACCCAAATTCATTGTCCTTTCTCATGTCATGATATTATTTTACATGTAGATTAACTCCATGTGCTCTTCACTCAGCATATGTTGTGATTTTGAAAATTTGGAATTAGAGTCCAACACTGCTGTGTCTCTCCCTGCACCAAGAACATTTTTGACTATGGTCCGAATAAGTGTACCCCAGGAATAACACAAGAGGCATGCCACCATTACAGCCCAAATCTGTATTGCCTTCAAAGGTGCTGGGAATGGTGCTCAAGAGAGAGAGAGAAATAGAGACGCAGAAAATCAATGTTCGTATTAAGTGTAGAAAATCCATTCTCACCATCTTCAAGATTTTATATCGCCCAATATAACTAAGGTACAAAAGACAATATAGAGACTGGGAGTAGCAACAAAAATGAAAGAAAGAACATATATTTAAACAGCATCATTCACAACCTCACGACATCCCAAAACGGGAAGTGCTTTGAAGTGTGGTCACTTTTGTAATGTAGGAAACGTGGCAGCCAATTCGAACTCAGCAAAGTCTCATGAACAGGAATGTGATATAGACCAGATAATCTGTTTTCGTGATGTTGGACAAGGGACAAATATTGACCAGAATACCAAAGAGAACTCCCCTGCTCTACAGATGGATCTTTTGGATCTTTTATGTCTACCCGAGAAGGCAGACGGATCCTCGGTTTAATGTCTCATCTGAAAGATGGCATCCCCATGCCCCACACACCATCCCACGCCAACAGGTTACTTCTGGATGAACTTCGTGGAGGAGCTCCTGGGATTCCCTCCCACCCCCGGATCAGTGGGCTTCCTCGGAGCGCTGGAATGTTTGACAAATTTGCTGGAATTCTTTGAGCATGTAACGAACAGGGTGGATGAAGGGGAACCAGTGGATGTGTTGTATTTGGGCTTCCAGAAGGCATTTGACAAGGTGCCACACAAAAGATTACTGCACAAGATAAAAGTTCAAGGGGTTGGGGGTAATATATTAGCATGGATAGAGGATTGGCTAACTAACAGAAAACAGAGAGTCAGGATAAATGGTTCATTCTCTGGTTGGCAATCAGTAACGAGTGGGGTGCCGCAGGGATCAGTGCTGGGACCCCAGCTATTTACAATCGATATTAACGACTTGGAAGAGGGGACTGAGTGTAGCATAGCCAAGTTTGCTGATGATACAAAGATGGGAGGAAAGGCAATGTGTGAGGAGGACATAAAGAGGCTGCAGGAGGACATAGACAGGCTAAGTGAGCGGACAAGAATTTGGCAGATGGAGTATAATGTTGGAAAGTGTGAGGTCATGCATTTGGCAGAAAAAAAATCAAAGAACAAGTTATTATTTAAATAGAGAAAGATTGCAAAGTGCTGCAGTACAGCGGGACCTGGAGTACGTGTACATGAAACACAAACGGATAGTATGCAGGTACAGCAAGTGATCAGGAAAGCCAATGGAATCTTGGCCTTTATTGCAAAGGGGATGGATTATAAAAGCAGGGAAGTCTTGTTACAGCTGTACAGGGTATTAGTGAGGCTACAACTGGAATACTGCGTGCAGTTTTGGTTTTCATATTTACGAAATGATATATTTGCTATGGAGGCAGTTCAGAGAAGGTTCATTAGGTTGATCCCGGGGATGAGGGGGTTGACTTATGAGTAAAGGTTGAGTAGGTTGGGCCTCTACTCATTGGAATTCAGAAGAATGAGAGGTAATCTTATAGAAATGTATAAGATTATGAGGGGGCTTGACAAGGTGGATGTAGAGAGGATATTTCCACTGGTGGGGGAGACTAGAACTAGAGGGCATAATCTTAGACTAAGGGGCCGCCCATTTAGAACTGAGATGAGGAGAAATTTCTTCTCTCAGAGGGTTGTGAATCTATGGAATTCACTGCCGCAGAGAGCTGTGGAAGATGGGACATTGAATAAATTGAAGACAGAAATCGACCGTTTCTTAATTGATAAGGGAATATGGGGTTATGGGGAGCGGGCGGGGAAGTGGAGCTGAGTCCATGATCAGATCAGCCATGATCTTATTAAATGATGAAGCAGGCTCAAGGGGCCCTATGGCCTACTCCTGTTCCTGTGTCTTATGCTCTTACAGAACAGTACACATAGATAGCAAGGTAACCAATCAGGCCAGGCCCTCAACATGGCTCAAGCCTCTTGGTAAGAACCTCAGCTAGTCCTCACACTGCTTGCCTGAAGTTTCAAACACTCATGTTACTTAAGTGTCTAATTCCTCTCATTACGTTTCCTTTTGTCTCATATTAATATCATTTCATCCATTAACCTTCTCCTGTTGTCCATTTAAGCCCTTTAGAGGTCATTCTACTTCCTCTCTCACCTGTGCTTCTTCTCGCTCTTACCTTTTAAACTCTGTTCATCTGTAATGAGTGACGACACCTGAAATTTTAACTCCTCCACTTTCCCCACAGATACTTACTGGCCTGACTGTTTTCAACATTTTCTGTTTTTATTTAAAATTATTCAAAGCTTCGTGTTCCAGAATATTTTGTGATTATTTCCTTTGTTGAATTTCCTTGGCAAAATAATTGGAATTTCCACAACATTCAAGCCACACAAATGGCAGGTAATGGGGAACAAAGAAACGGCAGGCCAATTGAATAAATTCTTTGGTTCTGTCTTCACGAAGGAAGACACAAATAAACTTCTGGAAATACTAGGCGAGCGAGGGTCTAGTGAGAAGGAGGAACTGAAGGAAATCCTTATTAGTCAGGAAATTGTGTTAGGGAAATTGAATGGATTGAAGGCCGATAAATCCTCAGGGCCTGATAGTCTGCATCCCAGAGTACTTAAGGAAGTGGCCCTAGAAATAGTGGATGCATTAGTGATCATTTTCCAGCAGTCTATTAACTCTGGATCAGTTCCTATGGATTGGAGGGTAGCTAATGTAACACCACTGTTTAAAAAAGGAGGGAGAGAGAAAACGGGGAATTATAAACCGGTTAACCTGACATCAGTAGTGGGGAAAATGTTGGAATCAATTATTAAAGATGAAATAGCAGCGCATTTGGAAAGCAGTGACTGGATCAGTCCAAGTCAGCATGGATTTATGAAAGGGAATTCATGCTTGACAAATCTTCTAGAATTTTTTGAGGATGTAACTAGTAAAGTAGACAGGGAAGAACCAGTGGATGTGGTGTATTTGGGCTTTCAAAAGGCTTTTGACAAGGTCCCACACAAGAGATTAGTGTGCAAAGTTAAGCCACTTGGTATTGGGGGTAATGTGTTGATGTGGATAGAGAACTGGTTGGCAGACAGGAAGCAGAGAGTCGGGATAAACGGGTCCTTTTCAGAATGGCAGGCAGTGACTAGTGGGGTGCCGTCGGGCTCAGTGCTGGGACCCCAGCTATTTCCAATATATATCAATGATTTAGATGAAGGAATTGAGTGTAATATTTCAAAGTTTGCAGATGAAACTAAGCTGGGTGGCGGTGTGAGCTGTGAGGAGGATGCTAAGAGGCTGCAGGGTGACTTGGACAGGTTAGGTGAGTGGGCAAATGCATGGCAGATGCAGTATAATGTGGATAAATGTGAGGTTATCCACTTTGGTGGCAAAAACACGAAGTCAGAATATTATCTGAATGGCGGAAGATTAGGAAAGGGGGAGGTGCAACGAGACCTGGGTGTCATGGTTCATCAGTCATTGAAAGTTGGTATGCAGGTACAGCAGGCGGTGAAGAAGGCAAGTGGTATGTTGGCCTTCATAGCTAGCGGATTTGAGTATAGGAGTAGGGAGGTCCTACTGCAGTTGTACAGGGCCTTCGTGAGGCCTCACCTGGAACATTGTGTTCAGTTTTGGTCTCTTAATCTGAGGAAGGACGTTCTTGCTACTGAGGGAGTGCAGCGAAGGTTCACCAGACTGATTCCTGGGATGGCGGGACTGACATATGAGAAGCGTCTGGATCAACTGGGCCTTTATACACTGGAGTTTAAAGGATGAGAGGGGATCTCATAGAAACTTACAAGATTCTGACGGGTCTGGACAGATTAGATGCGGGAAGAATGTTCCCGATGATGGGGAAGTCCAGAACCAGGGGACACAGTCTAACGATAAGGGGCAGGCCATTTAGGACTGAGATGAGGAGAAACTTCTTCACTCAGAGAGTTGTTAACCTGTGGAATTCCCTACCGCAGAGTTGTTGATGCCAGTTTGTTGGATATATTCAAGAGGGAGTTGAATATGGCCCTTACAGCTGAAGGGATCAAGGGGTATGAAGAGAAAGCAGGAAAGAGGTACTGGGGGAATGATCAGCCATGATCTTATTGAATGGTGGTGCATGCTCGAAGGGCTGAATGGCCTACTCCTGCACCTATTTTCTATGTTTCTATGTTTCTATGTAATGATGATCTCCAACAAGCTAGCATTTAATCACTGCCCCTTGACATTAAATTACATTACCATCGCCAAATCCCCCACCATCAACATCCTGGGGGGGTCACCATTGACCAGAAACTTAACTGGACCAGACACATAAATACTGCGACTACATGAGCAGGTCAGAGGCTGGATATTCCGTGGCGAATGTCTCACCTCCTGACTCCCCAAAGCCTTTTCACTATCTACAAGGCACAAGTCAGGAGTGTGATGGAATAATCTCCACTTGCCTGGATTAGTGCAGCTCCAACAACACCCAAGAAGCTCGACACCATCAAGGACAAAGCAGCCCGTTTGATTCGCACTCCATCCACCACCTTAAACATTCACTCCCTGTACCACCGGTGCACCATAGTTACAGTGTGTACCATCTACAAGATGCATTGCAGCAATTTGCCAAGGCTTCTTCAGCAGCACCTCCTAAACTCGCAACCTCTACCACCAATAAAGACAAGGGCAGCAGGCGCCTGGGAGCACCATCACCTGCAAGTTCTCCTCTAAGTTACACACCATCCTAACTTGAAAATATATCGCCGTTCCTTCATAGTTGCTGGGTCAGAATCCTGGTACTCCCTCCCAAACAGCACTGTGGGAGTACCATCACCACACGGACTGCAGTGGCTCAAGAAGCCAGCTTACCATCACCTTCTCAAGGGCAAATAGGGATGGGCAATAAATGCTAACCTTGCCAGTGATGCCCGCATCCATGAATGAATAAAAAAGAAAAAATACAGAAAATCGCAGCTCCAGCAGTTGGTAATCAGCAAGGGGTGAGTGGCCCTATGGTTAAATAAGTACATGTGAAAGAAATAATACTCCATCCGCATTCTGTCAGCAACACAACAGCACAACGCAAATATTTAAAAACCTTCCTACAGAAAAACAGACTTTGAATCTTCCCTCTAACTGATAAAATTCTAAATGAAAGTGCTTTTGTGCAATTGACATGCTTATATCATAAGAGCATCCTAATCAACCTTTTACATTTCTAATTAATTTGGGTATGATACAATGACCTATCCAAAACAATTTTTAAGCATTCCTTCATTCATGATGGGGGAGAAATTCAGGTTATTTGCACCTCCCGTTAGTGCCCCCGAGGGCGCTTATGGGGCGCAATCAACTTTTTGCTGAGGTGCGGCGTCGCTAAGAAATTCAACAGGACTTTAATGGTGGCGGTAACCAGCAGCATCCTGCTCCGCTGCACCGGCAATGACGATGTTGGAGCGAAAATTTGGTAGCGCCTCCTGAAGCTGCACCAGGCGATGTCAGCGGCAGCTTCAGGAGGCGCGTACCAGGCTGTAGACCGCTCCCAGGGTGAAATTTAAAGGGGAGTTGATGATTTCAAAATTTAAAAAATGCCCGTCAAAATGTTGGATTGCGATGTCCATGCCGCGATCTTGCAGCCTGGCACTCCGCTTGTGTGCCTGGCTGATGTCACAGCACCCGGCTCCCTGGTGGTCCAGGTTGGCACCTGTTTCTCCCCAGCAGAGTTGGCAGCTTGGCCCTTCCCTTCATTAAAGGGAAGGGCCCTGTCTACGCGGCAGGGCTATGCGTCCCATTGTGCAGCGCTCTGCCCCTCTCGGAGACCTCACGTCCCGCTCGCGCCCCACAGAGCAAGTGGAGCACGATATTTTGCGCTCCACTTGCTCTCTGGGGCGGTAACCCGAATATAGGTCACGGGGTGGGACCTCCATGCTTGGCGTAGGAAATCACGCCTCGTGGTTGTTACCACCCCCAGACGGGGTGCTGTGCAATTTCACCCCCGCAGGCTCATTCTCAAACTTTGCAGTCACGCTGAGGTAGGAGGATAGGCTTGACACAATCAGCAGTGTTACATGAGAAACATTAGGAACAGGAGATGGCCATTCAGCCCCTCAAGCCTGTTACATAGGGACAGGAGGAGGCCACTCATTCCCTCAAGCCTGTTACATAGGAACAGGAGTGTGCCATTCAGTCCCTTGAGCCTGTTACATAAGAACATAAGAATATAAGAAAAAGCGCAGGAGTAGGTCATTTGGCCCCTTGAGTCTTCATTCTTGAACGCTTTGCTGCATGAAGGCTGAGTGGCATGTTTGATCATTCACCATGTTGGTTGACCGTTTATCGCATTAATTTAAAGAATAATGTCACCATATTAGTTGACTGTTGCGCTAATTTAAAGAATAATGTTCATGATTCTGGTTTAATTGAAAAAACAATTACGTTTATTAAACATTTATACACTTGTATTTAATTTAACTTTAATAAAAATATTTTTGTTAAAACTTTCAACTTTTCAATTAAGATCAGCTAAATAACAATAACATAAGAACAATAGTAACAACAACAACAACAGCAGCAAACAAACGTTAGCTGCAGTCATGTCTCCTCCCCCTTATTCTAAGACTGCCCGCCGCGCTTGCCCTTGCTGCCTCTACCCTTGGCCGGTGACGCAGGTCTTCTCCCGCTGGAACCAAGCTGCTTTTTTCGAGCATCTCGTGGACAGCAATGTTCTTGTTGGCGGACGTGGGCCCTAAGAGACGGCATTGTGGAATGCTCGGCTCAGGCCCCTCAGCCTCTTCCTCGAAGACTGTGGATGCAGCGGCACACCACCTGAGCTTGGTCTGGCGAACGGAGTGGGAGTGTCACCAGTTGAATCCGTCATTGAGAGCCTGGGCGTGTTCCCGTATTGCAGCAGCAAACCCCGACATTCCCTCCCTAATCTGCCCCGACAGTGTATAAACTACCTCCGACAGTCCCTCCCTAATCTGCCCCGACAGTGTTCCCATTTCTCCCAAGAGAGTCATTACATCTGACGACAGTCCCGCTATCTCGTGACCCACCCCACCCATGGTGTCCAGGAGTGATTGGGTAAGCTCAGTGCTCTCCCCACTCATTGCCATGAGCGGAACCACGTCTGTTGGATCCTGCATTTCAGAAGAGCACTCTCGAGCTCTCCTACCCCTCCTTACCCTGGCTGTGGCTCGCTGCAACCCATTGGGACCCGCAACCTTGGACTATGGGACACCATGAAATGTTTCCTCACTCGTAGCAGACCGGAAAGGACTTGGCACATCACCTCCTCCAGATTCAGTGTCAACGGTCTCAATAATGGGGCCTTCCCGCTCCCCCTGATCCACCTGCTCATCCTCATCCTGATCTTCCTGTGGAAGTTCTGCATTAAAGACTTCATCCTGGTCAGGCTCCTCTGTGAATGATTGTTCTTCTGTGGCAGAGGGTCGTGCTTCCTCAGGGGTGGGGGCAACTTCTTCAAAATATAACAGAGCAGACGATCGGTTAGCAGCAAGGGTGTGGGCAGGGTGGCATGAGTAGGCTCACACAGTGCAGGCTCATTGCGAAGGACTACGATGAATAAGAACTTACCCTCTCTCTGTAAGCTGGGCCCAGCTTGTGCACCGGTTGTTGACCTTCTCGAGCCAGCACCAATCATACCGGCGATCCTCGCTTCCAAGGGTGTCAGTGGATGCACATTTGCCGAACCTCCTCCAGTTCGTGTTCGCGCTCTGTTTATCTGCGCTACCTTCCTCTACAAAGATGAAAATAGAACTTTTTAAGGGAAGGGGTCAGCTGTGGTGGCACACATAGATGGTCACATTTACAGTTGTAATTCCAGTGCGTAAATGAAAATATTACTTATAGAAACTATTTGGCCAAGGTCCTGCCGTTTCTTTATACACTACCTGCAGGTCTTCAGGGTGGTCGCCATAGTAGAGAAATCATCTCCAACTTTGTTCATTTAACTGGACCTTTGTTCTGAAGCTCGTGCCATCTGCTCTCAATGATAGAAATCAGGGCCTCAGTTTCATCTGCTTGAAAATTCCTGGTCTTTGCCCCTTGATCCATATTGCAGCAGCTCCGATTTCTATACTCACAAGCAGCTCTAAAAGTGTGCAGCACAACACACCCATCAAGTGCAAAATGGTAATTTTTGGGGTGGGTGGCTTTTGGCCCAGGGAAGCAGCAGCACCGGCTGGAGCGGAGGGCTTTTTGATCCGGGATGGGTGTGGCACTGGCACCTGGGATGGGACGGGGGGGCCTTTCGGCCCGGGATAGGAACGGCACCGGTGGGGGTGGGGGGGGGGGGGGGCGACGGGGGTCCATTCGGTCCGGGATAGCAGCGGCCTCATTTTCCGCTTCCAGCCCAGCCTCAGCCCTTCGGCAGCAGTTGCCAGCCTCAGCCCTTGGCAATTTCCATTCCCAGCCTCAGCCCTTCAGAGCATCCCTCGTTACCCTGGCAACATCAGTTTTTTGCGCAGGTCTTAAGCTTCACCCACAGAGCTTAAGGCCAATGTGCGCTGCACCAAATTCAAAGTTAATTCCGACGAAACATTTTTTTCTGGTGCAGTCGGGCCACAAAAAAATCGCATGTATCTCTTCAACTGTGCCAAAAATTGCCCATGTGGAAAATTGAGCCCACAGTCCCATAAGTTTGCCTCGTACTTTTTCTCTGGTGATAGTGTTTTCATTTCCTCCCTCCCAATAGCACTTGACTCTCAATTATTGGGATGCTTTTCGTGTCTTCTACCGTGAAGACCAATACGAAATAGTTGTTCAAAGTCTTTGCCATTTCCCTGTTTCCCATTATTAATTCCCCAGTCTCATCCTCTAAGGGGCCAATGTTTACTTGTTTACACTGTTTTCCTTGTTATGTACCTGTAGAAGCTCCTATTATCTGTTTTTTTATATTGCTTGCTTGTTTACTCTCATAAACTATCTTTTCTCTTGTTATTATTTTTTTCAGTCATCCTTTGCTGGTTTCTAAACATTTCCCAATCCTCTGGCCTTCCACTATTCTTCGCAACATTGTATGCCTTTGTTTTCAATTTGATACCATCCTTTACTTCCTTAGTTAGCCATGGATGGTTCATCCTTCTATTAGAGCCTTTCTTCCTCACTGGAATCTATCTTTGCTGAGTGTTATGAAATATCTCCTTAAATGTTTGCCACTGCTCATCTACCGCATTACCCTTTAATCTATTTTGCCGGTCCACTTTAGCCAACTCTGCCTTCATACCGTGTTCATAAAAGTTAGTTTGCAGGTACAGCAGGTAATCAGGAAGTCAAATGGAATGTTGGCCTTCATTGCAAGAGGGATGGAGTACAAAAGCAGGGAGGTCCTGCTGCAACTGTATAGGGTATTGGTGAGGCCGCACCTGGAGTACTGCGTGCAGTTTTGGTCACCTTACTTAAGGAAGGATATACTGGCTTTGGAGGGGATACAGAGACGATTCACTAGGCTGATTCCAGAGATGAGGGGGTTACCTTATGATGATAGATTGAGTAGACTGGGTCTTTACTCGTTGGAGTTCAGAAGGATGAGGGGTGATCTTATAGAAACATTTTAAATAATGAAAGAGATAGACAAGATAGAGGCAGAGAGGTTGTTTCCACTGGTCGGGGAGACTAGAACTAGAGGGCACAGCCTCAAAATACGGGGGAGCCAATTTAAAACCGAGTTGAGAAGGAATTTCTTCTCCCAGAGGGTTGTGAATCTGTGGAATTATCTGCCCAGGGAAGCAGTTGAGACTAGCTCATTGAATGTATTCAAATCACAGATAGATACATTTTTAACCAATAAGGGAATTAAGGGTTATGGGGAGCGGGCGGGTAAGTGGAGCTGAGTCCATGGCCAGATCAGCCATGATCTTTTTGAATGGCGGAGCAGGCTCGAGGGACTAGATGGCCTACTCCTGTTCCTAATTCTTATGTTCTTATGTACCTTTGTATTTACCTTTATTTAAGTTCAGGACACTAGTTTGAGACTGAGCTTTCTCACCCTCAAACTGAATTTGAAATTCTACCATGCTATGATCACTCTTCCCAAGAGGATCCTTTACTCTGAGATCATTAATTAATCCAGCCTCATTACACATTACCAGATCTAAAATAGTCTACTCCCTGGTTGGCTCCACAACGTATTGTTCTAAGAAACCATCCCGAATACACTCTATGAACTCTTTCTCAAGGCTATCTTTGCCAATTTGATTAGTCCAATAAATATGAAGGTTAAAATCACCCATGACTATTGCCGTATCTTTCTTGAAGCCTCCATTATTCTTGATTTATATTCTGTCCTGCAGAGTAGCTAATGTTAGGGGGCCTATAAACTACTGCCATCAGTGACTTCTTTCCCTTATTATTTCTTATCTCCACCCAAACTGATTCTACATCTTGATCTTCTGAGCCAATATCATTTCTCACTACTGCACTGATCTCATCCTTTATTAATAGAGCTACCCCAACTCCTTTTTCTTTTGCCTATCCTTCCAAAATGTTAAATACCCCTGAATACTCAGTTCCCAGCCTTGGTAAACTTGCAATCACGTCTCTGTGATGGCTATCAGATTATACCCATTTATTTCTATTTGTGCCGTTAACTCATTTATCTTGTTACGAATGCTGCATACAATTAGATAAAGAGCTTTCAAACTTGTCTTTTTACCATTATTCCCTACTCTGACCCCACTTTCTGATGCACTCTTATGTTTATACTCTCTGCTCCTTCCTGTCACACTCTGATTATCATTACCCCTATTGCTACCCTGCACCATTGCCTTCTCTTTTCTTTTTGACTTTTTACATTTCCACTCACCTGAATCCCCCCCCCCCCCTCCACCCCCCCCCACTCTTTAGTTTAAAGCCCTATCTACAGCCCGAGTTATTCACTTCGCCAGGACACTGGTCCCAGCCTGGTTCAAGTGAAGCCCATCCCGACAGAACAGCTCCCTCTTATCCCAGTAATGGTGCCAGTGCCCCATGAATCGAAACCAATTTCTTCCACACCAATCTTTGAGTCACATGTTCATCTCTCTGATCATATTTACCCCATGCAAATTTGTTTGTGCCTTAGGTAGTATTCCAGAGATTATTACCTTTGTGGTTCTGTTTTTTAATTTAGCCCCTAGCTGCTCATACTCTCTCAGCAGAGCCTCTTTCTTTGCCCTACTTATGTCGTTGATACCTCATCATCATCAACATAGGCAGTCCCTCGAAATCGAGGAAGACTTGCTTTCACTCTAAAAGTGAGTTCTCAGGTCCAATGTGGGAATAATAGACTCTGTCACAGGTGGGGCAGACAGTGGTTGAAGGAAAGGGTGGGTGGGGAGCCTGGTTAGCCGCACACTCCTCCCGCTGTCTGTGCTTGATTTCTGCATGCTCTCGGCGACGAGACTCAAGGTGCTCAGTGCCTCCTGAATGCTCTTAATAGAAACATAGAAACATAGAAAATAGGTGCAGGAGTAGGCCATTCGGCCCTTCTAGCCTGCACCACCATTCAATGAGTTCATGGTTGAACATTCAACTTCAGTACCCCATTCCTGCTTTCTCGCCATACCCCTTGATCCCCCTAGTAGTAAGGACCTCATCTAACTCCTTTTTGAATATATTTAGTGAATTGGCCTCAACAACTTTCTGTGGTAGAGAATTCCACAGGTTCACCACTCTCTGGGTGAAGAAGTTCCTCCGCATCTCGGTCCTAAATGGCTTACCCCTTATCCTTAGACTGTGACCTCTGGTTCTGGACTTCCCCAACATTGGGAACATTCTTCCTCCATCTAACCTGTCTAACCCCGTCAGAATTTTAAATGTTTCTATGAGGTCCCCTCTCATTCTTCTGAACTCCAGTGAATACAAGCCCAGTTGATCCAGTCTTTCTTGATAGGTCAGTCCCTTTGGGCGGTCTTGGGTCAGGGATTCCCAGGTGCCAGTGGGGATGTTGCACTTTATCAAGGGGGCTTTGAGGATGTCCTTGAAACATTTCCTCAGCCCACCTGGAGCTCGCTTGCCGTGTCGGAATTCCGAGCAGAGTTCTTGCTTAGGGAGTCTCGTGTTGGGCATGTGGGCGATGTGGCCCACCCAACAGAGTTGGTTGAGCGTGGTCAGTGCTTCGATGCTGGGGACGTTGGTCTGAGCGAGAACACTGATGTTGGTGCATCTATCCTCCCAGTGGATTTGCAGGATCTTGCGGAGACAGCATTGGTGGTACTTCTTCAGCACTTTAAGATGTCTGTTGTATATAATACATGTCTCTAAGCCTTATAGGAGGGCGGGTATCACAACTTCCCTGTAGACCATAAGCTTGGTACCAGAGTTTAGATCCTGGTCTTCAAACACTCTCTTCCTCAGGCGACCGAAGGCTGCACTGGCACACTGGAGGCGGTGTTGGACCTCGTCATCGATGTCTGCCCTTGCTGATAGTAGGCTCCCGTGGTATGGAAAATGGTCCACGTTGGCCAAGGCCGCGCCATGGATTTTGATGACCGGGGGGGCAGTGCTGTTTGGCGGGGTCAGGTTAGTGGAGGACCTTTGTCTTACATATGTTCAATGTAAGGCCCATGCTTTCGTACACCTCGTGATTGTGTTGATGATTGCTTGGAGTTTGGCATCTGAGTGTGCGCAGTTGCAAGCGTCGTCCGCATGCTATAGTTCGCATACCATCCTCCACCTGCTCCACGATGACATGTAAGCCTGGCCAACAGATCCATCACAAACCGAATCCATGTCCATACTGTGGTCAATCAGGGCTGCATCATCGCACCAACGCTTTTCTCGATCTTCCTTGCTGCAATGTTTCATCTTACTCTCAACAAGCTCCCCGCTGGAGTGGAACTAAACTATAGAACCAATGGGAACCTGTTCAACCTCCGCTGTCTCCAGGCTAGATCCAAGGTCATCAAATCGTCTGTCATCATTGGTAACTATGTGCGCTACGACAATTGGATCTTTCCCCTCCCACTCCAAGTTCCTCTCCAGCCCAGAGGAAATGTCCTTAACCCTGGCATCGGGTGGGCAACACAGCCTTCAGTACTCACACTCTCGGCTGCAGAGAACAGTACCTATCCCCCTAATGATACTGTCCCCTACATTTCTTTTTACTCCCCCCACTTGAATGGCCCCCTGTATCACGGTGCTGTGGTCAGTTTGCTCATCCTCCCTGCAGTCCCTGCTCTCGTCCACACAGAGAGTAAGAATCTCGAACCTGTTGGACAAGAGCATGGACTGAGGCTCCTCCATCACTACCTCCTGGGTCTCCATACCTGCCTCATTCATAGTCACACCCTCCTGTCCCTGACCACGGACCAAATTTGAATTATTTAACCTAAGGGGTGTGACTCTCTGCTGGAACACAGTGTCCAGGTAACTCTCCCTCTCCCTGATGTGTCTGAAGTTCGGACTCCAGCTCAGCAACTCTGAACCAAAGTTCCTCGAGCCGCCAACACTTACTGCAGATGTGGTCACCGTGGATCACACTGGTGTGCACCAGCTCCCACATGCTACAGCTGCAGCACATCGCCTGCCCTGCCATCTCTAATGTATTTTATTTAATGAATGAAGTTTTCAAGTTAGGAAATATCAATGATCTATGTTTAGCTTTTGATCCTGGCTCTTAATTTAAAGCAATGCCCAAGTATAGAAAAAAAGAGAGAAATACTGACCCACCAATCACTTACGTGCTTTCCTGTGACATCACACTTTGATTTCTTCTCTCCCTTTATAGGTCCGTTCGCACTGCTCCAGGCTCTCTTTGTACTCCCCGCTGGTCTGCTGGTCTCGTGCTGTTTGAATCTATGTTGTTACATAGGAGCTGGATTAGGCCATTCAGCCCCTCGAGCCTCTTACATAGAAACAGGAGTGGGCCATTCAGCCCCTCGAGCCTGTTACACAAGAACAGGAGAGGCCATTCATCCCCTCAAGCCTGTTACATAGGAACAGGAGTGGGCCATTCAGCCCCTCGAGCCTGTTACACAAGAACAGGAGAGGCCATTCATCCCCTCAAGCCTGTTACATAGAAACAGGAGTGGGCCATTCAGCCCCTCGACCCTGTTCAATTCAAATCAATTACATCATGAATTGTTTCTGTTGCAACTCCATTTTCCCAGTTTTGCTCCATGTCCATTGATACTCTTCCCTAACAAAAAATTATCAGTTTGTTTGGTCAGACCTGTGGTTCCAAGTGCTGTGGCTCAGTGTGTAGTATTCTCGCCTCTAAGTCAGAAGGTTGTGGGTTCAAATCCCACTCCAGGGACCTGAGCACAAAAAATCTAGGCTGACACTCCAGTGCCATGCTGAGGGACTGCACTATCGGAGGTTCCGTCTTTCAGATGAGATGTTAAACCGAGGCCTTGTCTGCTCTCTCAAGTGGAAGTAAAAAGTCCTGTAGCACTATTTTGAAGAAGAGCAGAGGAGTTATCTCCGGTGTCCTGGCCAATATTTATCGCTTAATCAACATAACAAAAAAAACAGATTATCTGGTCATTATCACATTGCTGTTTGTGGGAGTTTGCTGTGCGCAAATTGGCTGCTGCGTTTCCTACATTACAACAGTGATTACATTGCAAAAGTACTTCATTGGCTGGAAAGTGCTTTGAGACATCCGGTGGTCGTGAAAGGTGCTATATAAATCCAAGTCTTTCTTTATTTCTCGAATGTCAGACACCAGTTTCAGTGTTGACTTTACTATAGTTGGATGTCAGTCCCGCTGTTACTTCCACACACAGGAAACACACAGGAACGCTCCGATGTTAACCCATGCATCTACAGCGGGCAGGTAGTTAAAGTGGCAGTCGGGCGCTTGCACTGTGTTTCCTGATCATTTCCGCCCTCCCCGATTTTAATTCTTGGGCTTTGGGGAGCGTGGAGAATGCCAGCTGCAGACAGACAGGGGTCTGATGAATATTGAAAGGTCAGGGTCATATTAAGTAATTTGGACCACAGTGTAATTTTATTGTTGAAAAGCGTGAAGCCAGTAAATGCAAGTGACAAGCAGGGTTGGGTCAGAAGCATCCCTGGTAAGTGCTCCTCCCGGACCAACAAAGTACCCTCGGATTTCCTCACCCCAGGCTTTCCCCCCCAACCACCTCCGGCCAGGACCCTCCATATTTTCGTTTCCTATTGAAGTTAATAGGCGGGGTGTAAAATGGGTTGCCAATCTGCTATCGCCCAGTGGTAAAGGTGAAAATTGCCCCATAAACTCTTAAATGTAAAGGAAGTGGAATCTGCTTATGAGAGGACCAATTTTATTGAAACCGACAGGGTATTGAGAGGAACAATTCTTTCCATCCCTGTCAGCGTCCAGCTCCCATCCTGATTTCAGCCCCAATTCTGGCTCCCGCTCTTATTTCGGCTTGTGCCCCGATTCCCGCTGCAGCCCCGATTCCGGCCCTGATTCCCGCTCCCGTCCCGATTCCCATTCCCAACCTGATTTCCCCTCTTGCCCTGATTCCCACTCCTACGATAATTCCCATTCCCACCCCAATTCCTGCTCCCACCCCAATTTCCACTCCTGCCCAAATTCCCGCCCTAATTTCCACTCCCATCCAATTGCCATTCCCACCCCAATTCCCACTCCCTCCCAGATTCCCGCTCCCAACCCCATTTCCACCCCCACCACAATTCCCGCTCCCGCCCCATTTCCCACTTCCACCCAGATTCCCACTCCCACCCAAATTCCCGTTCCCACACCAATTCCCACTCCCGGCCCAATCCCCACTCCCGGCCCAATTCCCACTCCCACCCCAATTCCCTTTTCTACTCTGATTCCCACTCCCACCCTGATTTTCGCTCCCGCCCTGATTCCTGCTCCACCCCAATTCCCGTTCCCATCCTGTTTCCTGCTTCCACCCTGATTCCCGCTCCCACTCTGAATCCTGTTCCTATCGGGCTCAAAGCAAATATTTAAATGAGGCCTGAGAAGTCCGTGTGGTTTCCCTCCCACCCTGAACGCACCCCCACTTAAAATCAGGGCTGAAGATATTGGCAGCAACATTTATGGGCGGAAAATTCCGGCCCTGCCTGGTCCGTACAATGCGCACACGGACCCGGCAAGGCCATGCTCCGAAAACCGGCTTTTCCTTTTGACAGATCCTCCGCATCCCCGGGAGCAGGACATCCGGGAGGGAGAGATTGGGCTATTTGCCCAACAGCATGGCCGCTTCAGGATAGAGTGAGGGATAAATATTGGCCAGGACACCAGGAATAACTCCCCTGCTCTTCGAAATAGTGTCGTGGGATCTTTTACATTCACTGAAGAGAGCAGACGGGCCTCGGGTTAACGTCTCATCTGAAAGACAGCACCTCCAGCAGTACAGCACTCCCTCAGTACTGCACTGGAGTGTCAGCCTAGATTTATATGCTCAAGTCCCTGAGTGGGACTTGAACCATCAACGGGAGTTCATGGTCGTTGAGGCGTGAGTCCAGGGATCGGAGAGGCCTATAAAAGGCCGCGAGAGGCAGCGGGAGTTCGTGGTCGCTGAGGCGTGAGTCCAGGGATTGGAGAGGCCTAGAAAAGGCCGCGAGAGGCAGCAGGAGTTCGTGGTCGCTGAGGCATGAGTCCAGGGATCGGAGAGGCCTATAAAAGGCCCAGCTTGTGCAGCTACAAGGAGATGGCAAAAAAGAAGTAGAAAGAAATAGGAAGGTGACGTCACAGCCAAGGGGGTAAGTGATTGGCTGGTGATTGGTGAGTAGGTTTTCTTTTTTCTCTTCTACAACAGTGAGTAAACTTTAGCATTGTTGTTGACAATTTAAGTGTATCTAAGGGTTAAGTCATGGCAGGAGAACTCGGTCACGTGATATGCTCCTCCTGTACCATGTGGGAACTCAGGGACACTTCCGGTGTCCCTGACGACTACGTGTGCGGGAAGTGTATCCGCCTCCAGCTCCTGATGGAACACGTTGCGGAATTGGAGCTGAAGGTGGGTTCACTCTGGAGCATCCACGATGCTGAGAATGATGTGAGTAGCATGTGTAGCGAGTTGGTCTTACCGCAGGTGAAGGGTCCACAGCCAGTTAGGGAATTGAAGACCAGCAGGAAGAGCAGTGCAAGGAAGGTAGTGCAGGGATCCCCTGCGGTCATCCACCTGTAAAACAGATACACCATTTTGAGTACTGTTGAGGGGGTTGACTCATCAGGGGAGGACAGCAGCAGCCAAGTTTATGGCACAGTGGCTGGCTCTGTTGCACAGGAGGGCAGGAAAAAGAGTGGGAGAGCGATAGTGATAGGGGATTCGATTGTAAGGGGAATAGATAGGCATTTCTGCGGCCGCAACCAAGACTCCAGGATGGTATGTTGCCTCCCTGGTGCAAGGGTCAAGGATGTCTCGGAGCAGGTGCAGGACATTCTGAAAAGGGAGGGTGAACAGCCAGTTGTCGTGGTGCACATTGGTACCAACGATATAGGTAAAAAAAGGGATGAGGTCCTACGAGACGAATTTAAAGAGCTAGGGGTTAAATTAAAACGTAGGACCTCAAAAATAGTAATCTCGGGATTGCTACCATTGCCACGTGCTAGTCAGAGTAGGAATCGCAGGATAGCTCAGCTGAATACATGGCTTGAGCAGTGGTGAGGTAGGGAGGGATTCAAATTCCTGGGGCATTGGAACCGGTTCTGGGGGAGGTGGGACCAGTACAAACCGGACGGTCTGCACCTGGGCAGGACCGGAACCAATGTCCTAGGGGGACTGTTTGCTAGTGCTGTTGGGGAGGAGTTAAACTAATATGGCAGGGGGATGGGAACCAATGCAGGGAGACAGAGGGAAACAAAAAGGAGACAAAAGCAAAAGACCAGAAAGGAGATGAGTAAAAATGGAGGGCAGAGAAACCCAAGGCAAAAAACAAAAAGGGCCACTGAATATAAAGGGGCTGCAGGATGGGTCCAAACTAAAAATTATGGTTTAAAAACTAGGATTAAAACACTCTACCTAAACGCACGCAGCATTCAAAATAAAGTAAATGAGTTGACGGCACAAATCATTACAAATGGGTATGATTTGGTGGCCATTACAGAAACATGGTTGAAGGGTGGCCAAGACTGGGAATTAAACATACAGGGGTATCTGACGATTCGGAAAGATAGACAAGAAGGGAAAGGAGGTGGGGTAGCTCTCTTAATAAAGGATGATATCAGGGCAGTTGTGAGAGACGATATTGGCTCTAATGAACAAAATGTTGAATCATTGTGGGTGGAGATTAGAGATAGTAAGGGGAAAAAGTCACTGGTGGGCATAGTTTATAGGCCCCCAAATAATAACTTCATGGTGGGGCGAGCAATAATCAAGGGAATAATGGAGGAATGTGAAAAAGGAATGGCAGTAGTCATGGGGGATTTTAACCTACATATCGATTGGACAAATCAAATCGCACGGGGTAGCCTGGAGGAGGAATTCATAGAATGCATACGGGATTGTTTCTTAGAACAGTATGTTACAGAACCTACAAGGGAGCAAGCTATCTTAGATCTGGTCCTGTGTAATGAGACAGAAAAAATAAACGATCTCCTAGTAAAAGATCCTCTCGGAATGAGTGATCACAGTATGGTTGAATTTGTAATACAGATTGAGGATGAGGAAGTTGTGTCAGAAATGAGCATACTATGCTTAAACAAAGGGGACTACAGTGGGATGAGGGCAGAGTTGGCTAAAGTAGACTGGAAACACAGACTAAACGGTGGCACAATTGAGGAACAGTGGAGGACTTTTAAGGAGCTCTTTCATAATGCGCAACAAAAATATATTCCAGTGAAAAAGAAGGTCGGTAAGAGAAGGGATAACCAGCTGTGGATAATCAAGGAAATAAAGGAGAGTATCAAATTAAAAACCAATGCGTATAAGGTGGCCAAGGTTAGTGGGAAAATAGAAGATTGGGAAAATTTTAAACGACAGCAAAGAATGACTAAAAAAGCAATAAAGAAAGGAAAGATAGATTACAAAAGTAAACTTGCGCAAAACATACAAAACATAAAAACAGATAGTAAAAGCTTTTACAGATATATAAAATGGAAAAGAGTGACTAAAGTAAATGTTGGTCCCTTAGAAGATGAGAAGGGGGATTTAATAATGGGAAATGTGGAAATGGCTGAGTCCTTAAACAATTATTTTGCATCGGTCTTCACAGTGGAAAACACAAAAACCATGCCAAAAATTGCTGGTCACAGGAATGTGGGAAGGGAGGACCTGGAGACAATCACTATCACTAGGGCGGTAGTGCTGGACAGGCTAATGGGACTCAAGGTAGACAAGTCCCCTGGTCCTGATGAAATGCATCCCAGGGTATTAAAAGAGATGGCAGAAGTTATAGCAGATGCATTCGTTATAATCTACCAAAATTCTCTGGACTCTGGGGAGGTACCAGCAGATTGGAAAGCAGCTAATGTAACGCCTCTGTTTAAAAAAGGGGGCAGACAAAAGGCAGGTAACTATAGGCCGGTTAGTTTAACATCTGTAGTGGGGAAAATGCTTGAAACTATCATTAAGGAAGAAATAGCGGGACATCTAGATAGGTATAGTGCAATCAAGCAGACGCAGCATGGATTCATGAAGGGGAAATCATGTTTCACTAATTTACTGGAATTTTTGGATATAACAAGCGTGGTGGATAGAGGTGTACCGATGGATGTGGTGTATTTAGATTTCCAAAAGGCATTCAATAAGGTGCCACACAAAAGGTTACTACAGAAGATAGAGGTATGCAGAGTCAGAGGAAATGTATTAGCATGGATCGAGAATTGGCTGGCTAACAGAAAGCAGAGAGTCGGGATAAAGGAGTCCTTTTCGGGTTGGAAATCGGTGGTTAGTGGTGTGCCACAGGGATCGGTGCTGGGACCACAACTGTTTACAATATACATAGATGACCTGGAAGAGGGGACAGAGTGTAGTGTAACAAAATTTGCAGATGACACAAAGATTAGTGGGAAAGCGGGTTGTGTAGAGGACACAGAGAGGCTGCAAAGAGATTTGGATAGGTTAAGCGAATGGGCTAAGGTTTGGCAGATGGAATACAAAGTCGGAAAGTGTGAGGTCATCCACCTTGGGGAAAAAAACAGTAAAAGGGAATATTATTTGAATGGGGAGAAATTACAACATGCTGCGGTGCAGAGGAACCTGGGGGTCCTTGTGCATGAATTCCAAAAAGTTAGTTTGCAGGTGCAGCAGGTAATCAGGAAGGCGAATGGAATGTAGGCCTTCATTGCGAGAGGGATGGAGTACAAAAGCAGGGAGGTCCTGCTGCAACTGTATAGGGTATTGGTGAGGCCGCACCTGGAGTACTGCGTGCAATTTTGGTCACCTTACTTAAGGAAGGATATACTGGCTTTGGAGGGGGTACAGAGACGATTCACTAGGCTGATTCCGGAGATGAGGGGCTTACCTTATGATGATCGATTGTGTAGACTGGGTCTTTACTCGGTGGAGATCAGAAGGATGAGAGGTGATCTTATAGAAACATTTAAAATAATGAAAGGGATAGACAAGATAGAGGCAGAGAGGTTGTTTCCACTGGTAGGGGAGACTAGAACTAGGGGGCACAGCCTCAAAATACGGAGGAGCCAATTTAAAACCGAGTTGAGAAGGAATTTCTTCTCCCAGAGGGTTGTGAATCTGTGGAATTCTCTGCCCAAGGAAGCAGTTGAGGCTAGCTCATTGAATGTATTCGAGTCACAGATAGATAGATTTTTAACCAATAAGGGAATTAAGGGTTACGGGGAGCGGGTGGGTAAGTGGAGCTGAGTCCACGGCCAGATCAGCCATGATCTTGTTGAATGGCGGAGCAGGCTCGAGGGGCTAGATGGCCTACTCCTGTTCTTAATTCTTATGTTCTTATGTTCTTATGTTCATGCCCAGCGAATCTCCTTCAAACTTTTACGCCTGGTAAATGCAGACACATAGCTTACTTTTTCCAGCGTAAGAGTTTTAAAATATATAAAAATTAAACGTAATCATTCATTTTCATGTTAAAAACCCTGTCCATGAAGGTAAGTTTATTTTTAACACTATTGAAACACATTTTAAAAAATTCCTCGAAATATTTTTTTTAAAAACATTTAATTACATTTAATTTCAATTAATTTGAAATACGTGAGGTTTTTTTTGTTCATTGTGCTGTGTTTTCGTGTTTTAGGAGAGTTTTGTCATTGACAGTAATAGGAACTCGCACAAACGGAGTTCCCATTTTTATCAATGAGAATACTGCATCATGATTGGTGGTCCAGGCCCACATGACTCCAGCATTTCCGTATGTATGGGGAAGTTCTCTCCCCATACACTGCGCAGCGAATGAAGGCCTCCGACCAGAATCGCACGTTCCTCCGGGACCACCAGGTATTTTCGTAAATATTTTGGATCGGAGGTGTTCGTCCGAAGGAATCCTCCACCCACAATTGTCCCCCCAGTGTGTTAGTGCTTCATAATGTATTGGTCCAATAGGGAAATTGTGCATAACTTCACTCTCGGTCTCTCATAGAGACTGCAAAGTGGGGAATCATATGTTGGATTGATTAGATTGTGTGTATTTACAGCAGACTCACAAGAAAACACTGTTGCACAAAGCAATCATCTCAATCTTTTAGCAAGCTTTTAGACAACAGCTAGGATACTTTGATTAACAACGTAACTAACTTGAAAATATCTTAATTATTTCATTACTTTACACCAAATCTATTTGACGAGAGGACTTTAAGGTCATTTTGATTAACGCAGTAGTTCACCAGAATTGCTTTCATTGAAGTATGACATTGCTGCCACATCCGCCAGCGTTCTGCAGTTACCTTGGTAACGTTGTTAGTCCTACAATGCGATTTATGACACTCTAATGAGTAATTAATTGAGATATGCGAGCAGCAGGTTATAAAGATACAGCACGACATAACCCTAAAGGCTTACTAATGAGGAGTGTTTGAACAAATCTCCTGTTGTTTCATTCAACAGATGGGCTGCAAATCATTTGTGGAATGAAGAATACGTTAAGAAAAATTCAACGCGACTCAACAGTGCAGAGAAATGGCCCGAGTTCGTTTTCTGGTTTAATTTGGAGTAATCCCGTGCCCAATGTTTCATTTTCTCATTAATAAAAACCAGACTGCACGGGCTCCAGAGGGTTCGTTTTACAAAGTCCACACGTTTCCAGTGAGGGCCTTCACCATCAGCAGTCCGGATTAGAAACTAATAACATGATTGGCTGACCACCCATCAACACAAGTATGTCCTTGAATTCCCAGCAGACAAGGCCCCACACCGGGGGCACAGATCCATACAATTGCCTTGCGAGGTGCTTTCAGCCCCCCACAGGCTTCAAGGGGCAAAATGCCGCGAGACCTGGGGCACTAGCGGGGCCTCCAATGCAGGCAATGGTTTGTCGGGAGACCGTGGGCGCACTGCTCGCACACGACAGAACAAGTTAACTTGGTACGCTGGGATTCTCGCCGGCGCTGTGGGGGTTTGAACACCTAGGCTACCCCCCCCCCCCCATTTTAACCTCTCATGCCCGATGAGGACGGGGTCAAAACGGTGGTAAAGTGCTCACCCCTCCATTCTCGTGGCTTCACCCGCCAGCCGCCATTTCAACTCGCAGGTTTGGGGCAACACCAGCAACGCTCGGCACGGGCTGGCGTGGGCCGCAGGAATATGTTAAATCCAGGGTCTCGTCAGGCGATTGAGACCACGGATTGTGCAAGTGGCTCACACGATGAATCCTGACGGCAGACATAACCCGGGCCAGAAGAGGCTTGGGGGCACCACAGCTGCTAATGGTTTCTTTGTGAGCCAGAAGGACCGGAAGCTTCCCCCTCCCTCACACCCCAGTCTCCCGACCGTGATGCCCCCCCCCCCCCCCCTACATCCACCCCACCCCCCACCCGCCCTGACAAATTACCTCATTGTCAAGAACTGTTTCCTCGGGGCCCTATGATTGTTCATATCAACAGCTTGCATATTGAGTAAACACCGTACCAATTTCCATGGTTGGAGGGAGGGTGGGAAAATAAAGGGCCAAAATTGCCCCTCCTGATAAGGCCTCTGGCCGCCTGAAAGCGGAATGGCCGGCGACTCTCCGAGGAGGGGCCGCCATTTTGTAAATTGCCCTTCCTCAGGGTTGGAGCGGTATAGGGGACCGCTCCGCCCATTTTACCACCACAGCGTGCATGCGCCGACCCCTTCGTGACCAACACCAACCCTTTCCCAAAATTGCCCCGCGGGAATGATCCCTTTTGTGGAATTGCACCGGAGGGCGGGGGGGGGGGGGGGGGCGGTGTGCTGCCGACCAGTGCCCCCAACAGCTTTTTCTCTCGCTGCACTTCTTATTGGTCGGCAGTGCGGCCGCCCTTAAAGGGGAGGTGGCGCTGCCGGCGGCGCCATTTTATTTTTTTATTGTCAGCCGACTGCCAGACCGGCTCGACAATTATGCCCGCGAGTTCGGCCGGGCTGCCAACAGGCAGCCGAAACCCTCCCTGGTGGCCCAGTGTTTGCCACTGAAGTGGCTGCAGAGTTTTGCAGCGGCCCTCCCCTTTAACTGATGGGGGAGAGACGTTGTGATGCGTCAGCGCGATGCGGCACGTCTACGTCACGCTGACATCATCAGCGCAGCACTGCTGACTGGTCGGGGCGGCTGACCCGATGCAAGGGCAATTCCGGCCCCCCAACCGCTCCCAGCCAAAAAATCCTAGAGTGCCAAATGTTTCGGGCGGAGGTCAATTTCTACCCCTTAAAAGTCTTAAAATTGAATTCTGTCACTCAAATGTTGCACACGACTCAGAATGGTTAGAAATGAGCCAGAAGTGCAGTGAGCTGATTGGTTGGCTGATTAATATAATTAATCATGGCTCCAAGTATAGGTCTTGATCTTGTGCAGGGAGCCGGCCTAATAGACAGCTGGGAAATTAGTACTTCAAGGGAAATTTAAAGGGATATAGACATTTGAAACTCGAGTTGAGGTCTGACCAAGGCTCTGTACCACTGAAGCATCCCTTTTAAATTCACCAAAAAAAGAAGGGCAGCTGCTGCTACCATTTGGATTAAAATATGACGTAAAGGGGGCGAAATTAGGCTTGGTACCACCTGTTTTTTGAGCGCTATAAGGCCCGTAAGGATTGCTGGAGTGCTGTGACGCCTTGGAAGATGCTTTGCACACTGTTATCCATCATCATCATCATCGGCAGTCCCTTAAAATCGAGGAAGACTTGCTTCCACTCCAAAAATGAGTTCTTAGCTGACTGAACAGTCCAATACAGGAATTACAGTCTCTGTCACAGGTGGGACAGACAGTCGACGAAGGAAAGGGTGGGTGGAACTGGTTTGCCGCACGCTCCTTCCGCTGCCTGTGCTTGGTTTCTGCATGCTCTCGGCGATGAGACTCACGGTGCTCAGTGCCTTCCCGGATGCACTTCCTCCACTGGACTGTTAGCCAGAGCAATGATGACAGCAGTCTGAGCTTCCACTGCAGCACTCAGGGATCAAGTTTCGGCCTGAGTTGCTCCTATTTTTTTGGAGCAGCTAGTTTAGAATGGAGTGTCTTAGAAATTGCAATTCTCGGCCCTTAGTTTGCTCCAGTTCTAGTGAGTTAGAACAGTTTCAATTTAGAACAGATTTTTTTTTTCAAAAGGGGGCGTGTTTTGCCTTACACTTACGTCTGTTTTGCAAGTTTATGCAGTGAAAACTTACTCCAAACTAACTTAGAATGGAGTAAGTGTAGATTTTTGTATGCTTAGAAAAACCTTGCCGACACTTAGAAATCAGGCGTAGGGATCGAGAGATGGGGGCGGGGGGAGGGAAGTTTACAAACATTAAACACTTCACTTTTACAAATAAAGAGCCATCATCAATAATAAATGATAAATAAATCAATAAATAAACCAATAAATCAATCAAAAAAAATCAAAAAATTAAAAAAATAATAAAAAGTCAGTCAATAAATAAAAAATAATTTCTACTCACCTACTGCAGCACTGGGGAGAAGAGAGGGGGGAGAAGAGAGGGGGGGGAGAAGATTAACGGGGGAGGGTAGAATATGATGAAGCCAGGCCCCGCCGAGGACTTCGGGTGGGGCCCACACGCAGAAGACGCCGACGACTCTTTGGGCAGGCCCCGCCACCAGGTAAGATGCGTCAGGCCATTTGGCCTGGATAGGGTCGTCACCCGGGAGATGGGACGCGCTGGGAGGGCCGGGAGCTACTGCACACGCGCGCATCCTCCACTGCGCACGCGCGCAGCTGCCGGCACTGTTTTTGCCGCAGGGCTGTAGCTCCGCCCCAGCAGCTCCTGCTGCTCCACGCCAAGCTAGAAACGGGCCTACAGCTATCGGAGAATCGCGAGGTAAGTATTCGCCGTAATTTTTATTCTACAAATTAGGCGGGCCTCTCCGATGTGAGCCGTTCTAGCGGGAGTCCGAAACTTGAGCCCTCGGACTTTAGGTGGATACTGCTGGTGCTGCAATGGAAGCTGAGACATTGGCCATCAGACGCTGCACCATGGTTGGCTGCACCAGTGTATTGAGGAAGATGATCACCCACTTCATGTTGGAAAGGATTGCTCCAAGTTCTGTGCAAAATCCTCAGTGCTGGACTCCTCCATGCTCCTTGACATTAGACGCAGGCTTTCCGGCAGGCCTCCCAGTGCACCAAGCATTTGGGTGTGTGCGCCCATCAGCCTTCTTCTGTTGCCTGGCCCATCAAAGTCATCACCTGAATCCTCTGCAGCAGAATCCGTATGGGACCTCACTCTCCATGGAGCTGGCACCTGCGTTATCCTATTCCCCTGCCCTGGCTGCAGCGTGCTTGTGCCAGGTGTCTCAGCATATGTAGATCTGCCTCAATGCTATCCTCTAAATTCCGTGCAGTGTCAGTATCTGAGCTGGTGGCTGTGACGGTGAAATAGAGTGACGGTGTGTCTTTATCTTCACTGTCTTCTTGCTCTTCCACTATTGTCAGCTGTGGCTCAGTGGGTAGCACGCTTGCCTCTGAGTCAGAAGATTGTGGATTTACAGTCCCACCCCAGGAACTTGAGCACATAAATCTAGGCTGACACTCCGGTGCAGTGCTGAGGGAGTGTTGCACTGTCGAAGGTGGCGTCTTTCAGATGAGACATTAAACCGAGACCCGTCTGCTCTCTCAGGTGGACCTAAAAGATTCCATGGCACTATTTCAAAGAAGAGCAGAAGAGTTATCCACAATAACATGACCAATATTTATTCTTCAATCAACATCACTCAAACAGATTATCTGGTCATTATCACATTGCTGTTTGTGGAAGCTTGCTGTGCGCAAATTGGCTGCCGCGTTTCCCACATCACAACAGTGACTAAACTCCCAAAGTATTTAATTGGCTGTAAATCATTTTGAGATGTCTGGTGGTCGTGAAAGGCGCAATATAAATGCAAGTCTTTCTTTTTCTATTAACTGGGCAGGTTGCAGTTCCTGGGTATGTGAAAGGAAAAAGGGAGGAGAGAGGAGAATATATGAAGTGCATGCTTACTTACACCATCAACAGTATCTCTGTCAGAAGAGATTGTGTGATGAGGGAGAAGTAGGATGACAGGAGGAGGATTAAGTATGCGGATACCCCCATTTGTGGCCACGGCCTCAGCAATGGCCCTTCCCTTAATGGCCAGTACCATCTCCTCCATGGGTTAGAACATGCTGGCGTGCCTCTCCCCCTCCAGTTAGTTCCTGCTGCCTCTGGTTGTGCGCTACCTTCTCCTGCAGGAGAGAGGGAAGTGTGTCAGTGAGTGTTGTGCAATCTGTGTGGGTGATGTGGCTGCCATGGTTGAATATCTGGCACTGTGTGCAAACTGTGAGGTGTAGGTTTGAGGCTTGTAACAGTGTGCAGGTGAATGTTACCATATGAATGTTAGATATGAGTCCTGACTGAAAGAGACTTCTGGTAGGTGAGTGATGGGGATGTGGTGAATTGAACAGTGGTTGAGGCTAATGCTGCAGTTGGTAGGATGTGACATTTGAAGATGCATTCATTGGCCTTGACCACTCGTGTGAAATCATTAAACTTCCTCCAGCACTGCATCCGTGGTCTTGGAGCTAGACCCCTAGCCTTGACTTCCTGTGCTATCTCTTGTCACTGTCTTCTGAGCATGTGTCAAGGGCCTCTAGCCAACCTGAGAGTGCAGGACATCTCTCCTCCATTCGACAAAAACCTCCAGTGCAGCGACCGAAAACATTAGTGCCTGCTCTCTCCTATGGTCTGCCATTGCTGGTTGGTGCACAGCACACTATTCCCATTGGTCTCAGCACCTCTAGCAACCACAGTTCGACTTCCCTTTAAGAGGTGCAGGCTAGCTTTAAGTAGAGTAGGCTAGCTTTAAGTAGTGCTAGGAAGTAACCATATTGGGCTCCCTGCTGATGCGTGGAGCCAATGAACAGCGTGGTTAGCGTTGGCTGCACATATAAATCATTACAATGAGCGGGCAATCGGAAGTTGGCATACTGCCTACATTCCACTGAATAGGCATGAAGTAAATGTGCATCGCAATCCCCGCATTGGGGCTAACCAATTTCATCCCAAGGTTTCTTGCCCTGGAAATCTATGGCAGGTCCATCATTCTCCACTTGGAACTTTGGCAGGAGTTCACCAGAACTGCTGGAAGCTTGACCCAGTATGCCAGGACCCAATTTTCTGGCCTTGTAGAGTCAGAGCCGCCACCTGCCCCTGACAAGGTCATTGTCGTAAGTGGAGGCAATGAGTGTGATCTGGGGACAGACACCGGGGCAGACCCAGGGACAGACCCAGGGACAGACCCAGAGACCGATCCAGGGGACAGACAGGAGACAGACTCAGGGACAGACCCAGAGACAGACCCAGAGACAGACCCAGGGGACAGACCCAGGGACAGACCCAGAGACAGACCCAGAGACAGATCGAGGGACAAACCCAGAGACAGACCCAGGGACAGACCCAGAGACAGACCCAGAGACAGACCCAGGGACAGACCCAGAGACAGACCCAGGGGACAGACCCAGAGACAGACCAGAGACAGACCCAGGGACAGACCCAGAGACAGACCCAGAGACAGACCCAGAGACAGACCCAGGGACAGACCCAGAGACAGACCAGAGACAGACCCAGGGACAGACCCAGGGACAGGCCCAGAGACAGACCAGAGACAGACCAGAGACAGACCCAGGGACAGACCCAGGGACAGACCCAGAGACAAACCCAGAGACAGACCCAGAGACAGATCCAGGAGACAGACCCAGAGACAGATCAGAGACAGACTCAGGGACAGACCCAAGGCATGGCTCTTTGAAAGAGCTGTCCAATTAGTCTCACTCCACCACCCTTTTCCCATAGCCCTGCAGATTTTTCCTTTCAAATATTTATCCAATTCACTTTCCAAAGTAACTATTGAATCTTCTTCCGCTGTCCATTCAGACAGTGCATTCAGATCTTAACAACATGCTGTGTAAAATGTTGTAGAATATTCCAGATATCTGGGCTCATGCTGCTTCTGAGCATTTAATTCTGATTTCTCCCTGCCAGGAAAGTGAAATTGGAAAAGTGCCCCTGAAATGTCTGTCTTTTATGTCTTAGTGTAAGGCCCATGCCTCGGTGAAGATGTTGACTACAACTTGGAGTTCAGCCTCTGAATGTGCGCAGATGCAAGCGTCAACCACGTACTGTAGCTCGACGACAGGTTGGGACGGTCTTGGATCGGGCCTGAAGGTGATGAAGGTTGAACAGGTTCCCACTGGTTCTATAGTTTAGTTCCACTCCAGCGGGAAGCTTTTTGAGTGTGAGGTGGAGCATTGCAGCGAAGAAGATCGAGAAGAGGGTTGGCGCGATGACACAGCCCTGCTTGACCCCGGTCCGCACATGGATTTTGTCTGTGGTGGACCCGTTGGTCAGGATCACAGCTGGCAAGTCATCGTGGAGCAGGCAGAGAAGTCAACATCTTCACCGAGGTGTATGAAAGCATGGGCCTTACACTAAACATCCGTAAGACAAAGGTCCTCCACCAACCTGACCCCCCCACGTAGCACTGCCCCCCAGTCATCAAGATCCACGGCATGTCCCTGGACAACGTGGACCACTTTCCATACCTCGGGAGCCTATTATCAGCAAGAGCAGACATCGATGACGAGGTTCAACATCACCTCCAGTGTGCCAGCGCAGCCTTCGGTCGCCTGAGGAAGAGAGTGTTCGAAGATCAGGCCCTCAAATCTGGCACCAAGCTTATGATCTACAGGACTGTGGTGATACCTGCCCTCCTGTATGGCTCAGAGATGTGGGCCATATACAGTAGACACCTCAAATCGCTGGAGAAATACCACCAGCGTTGTCTCCACAAGATCCTGCAATCCCCTGGGAGGACAGACGCATCAACATTAGTGTCCTCGTTCAGGCCAACATCCCCAGCATTGAAGCACTGACCATACTCGACCAGCTCCGTTGGGTGGACCATATTGTTCGTATACCTAACACAAGACTCCCAAAGCAAGGGCTCTACTTGGATCTGCTACACGGCAGGCAAGCCCCAGGTGGGCAGAAGAAATGTTTCAAGGACACCCTCAAAGCCTCCTTGATAAAATGCAACATCCCCACCGACACCTGGGAGTCCCTGGCCAAAGACAGTCCTAAGTGGAGGAAGAGCATCCAGGAGGGCGCTGAGCACATCGAGTTTCGTCGCTGAGAGCATGCAGAAAACAAGCGCAGGCAGCCGAAAGAGCGTACAGCAAACCAGACTCCCCACCCACCCTTTCCTTCAATGACTATCTGTCCCACCTGTGACAAGGACTGTAATTCCCGTATTGGACTGTTCAGTCACCTAAGAACTCACTTTTAAAGTGGAAGCAAGTCTCCCTCGATTTCGATGGACTGCCTATGATAATGATTTTATCTCTTGTATTGAGGTAGTTTACGTAGTAGTTTAGGGTTAATATTATAGTAAGAAAGGCAAGTCCCAAGGTTGGATCAGCGTATTATTGTAATAAGACCAGTCAGATCAGGGAGGCGGCAGTGTCCCTGAACTCGCTGTGTTAAAGCCACTCGATAATGTAATGCAGTCATTTCAGGTAGTTTGGGATTTTATTTCTTGCTTTCAAATCCTACCATTCTCGGTGAAGGAATTATGGTGCACACACCTTAGTTCCTGATACTCAAAATCACAGTCACCTCATCTGCAGTGGAATATCTTTGGGAGATTTCCAGTGTGCTATTAGTGCACAAAAAGTAGTGAAGCTTAGAGCTTGGCTCAATTTATGGAGATCTGCCATGGGAGGTTTTAGTCCGTTATACTCCAGCAACATGTTTTACACTGCTACTCATACAGTGCAATGCCCAGCTAATTACCTTGTGAAGTTCATCCTATTGACAGAGGAGTTCCAGTGGACCACTTGGGAGCTTTCATTGGCTGTAAAGCTGTCCAGTGATCGTGAAAGGCGCTATATGAATGCAAGTCATTTTCTTTTTTTGTTTGTTTGTTTGTTTGTTTCTTTCTTTCTTTCTTTCTTTCTTTCTTTCTTTCTTTCTTTCTTTCTTTCTTTCTTTCTTTCTTTCTTTCTTTCTTTCTTTTCTTTCTTTCTTTCTTTCCATAATTGTGCTGTTAAATATATTGGGGCACAAATTAGACTTCTTTGCACCTGTCTTATGGACATAAAACCAGGCACCACAGTGTCCAATTTCAGGGACCAATGTCCCCAGGGATGCCTAAAAACATCCGACCCACCATTGGGTAGGACCATTGTCTGGGGCAGTTGCCTAAAACAGGCTTTAAGTGACTTGCATATGCGAATGAGAGGCCTAATGCAAAATACTTCACAGAAAAGGTAAAGAAAGGAAAAGGAAAGCTCAGGTGATGAGAGATGACTTACCAGCCAAAGAAAGTTCATGGCTCTGAATCACAGCTGTAATTGTGTCAACACTATCACAGTTGGAGTGGATGAGACCAGTGATTTTTATGTTATGGGTTTCTTCCAGTCACCAGGAATAAATTTCAGTTACAATGCACAATCTAGAGTGTCTAGTTGTAGAAAGGAAGTTATGTATCATCTGTTATTGTGAAAGAAAGATAGAGCCACTTCAGATGATGAGCTTATATAAACCTCAACAAGACTTCAGTTGGAGTACTGTGTGCAGTATTGAGCTCCACATTTTAGGAAGGATATTAAGGCTTTAGATTCACTGGGATGCTACTTGATATGATGAAAGGTAAATATAAAAGAAGACTTCAAAAAAATCAGGGACTGAAAATTCGGTTGCATTGCATCCGTTGTTTGGGTGCTCAGAGAGCTTAATTGGGTCCAAATTGGAGTCCGAACAGCACACACACAGTTCTGATAAGGGTGGTAGGGCAGCCGTTAGGAGTGTGCAGATTGTGACGTCACGCTGATTTGACACCTGCATTGCCATTTTTGTCATCATCATTGGAACCAACGCCCTTTGTTAACCACGCACAGTTCATCAGCAGGAAGGACCCCCACCATGCTAATTTAAGGGAGCATCGTCAACTTTCAGGTAACTTGCTTTTTGATTTCTAATGGCTCTGTCTAAGTTTGTTGAAGTGTTTGGAGCTTTCTCGAGTTGTTTAACATTGTTGAGGTGACAGGGAGTGGTGCTGCAAGTGGAAAACGACTTGCTTCTAACGTCAAGAGTTCTGGTCATACCACTTGCTCCCAGTCATGGGTGCTCTTGTTGTCATCCCCCTTGGCCTGCAGCACGACAGGGAGATGGAGCAGAGGCAGCAAAGAAGAGGACAAACTGCTCAAAAAGGGAAGAGGAGGGAGAGAAGGGCTCTCAGCAGGAGGTCTTACCCACCTAGTGTCTTCCTGCGAAATCTCTTACCTCAACCTGAGCTACTAGCAGTGTGTGAGGCGTCTGCGCTTTACGAAAGGGCTCATAGAACTCTGCCATCTCTTCAACCAGATCTGCAGCCTCACTCCAGGGCAAGGACAGTGCTGCCTGTGGCTGTTAAGGTGACTATGGCCCTGAATTTCCTCTCATTGGGATCCTTCCAGGCTGGAGCAGGTGATATCTGTTTTGCCGTCCACTGCTGCATACGAGAGGTAACAGACACTCTTTATGCTAGGAGAGGGGAATTCATTGCCTTCTCTCTGACCAGAGAGAAGCAGTGCACATGGCATTGCCAGGATAGCGGACTCCCCATGGTGCAGGGCACCGCTTCTAAATGCTGAGATGTACCACAACCGCAAATGTGCAGTTCGTGTGCAACCATGCTCAGCATTTCATGATGATGGTGCATTTCCAGTATCATGATGCTTTTATTTTGCACCAGTCCACTGTTTCCCCAGTCTTTAAGCCACCAAGACAAACCTGGCTACTGGGTGACAAGGGCTATCCCTTGGCAACCTGGTTTATGACTCCGCTCCGCAACCCAACCACACATGGCCAGCCTTTGTACAACGACAGCCATGCCTCCACACAAAACATCATAGAGCAGACCATTGGGGTGCTGCAGTAATGGTACCGCTGCCTGGAATGCCCTGGAGGAGGCCAACACCACTCACCAGAGCGTGTGTCCCAATTTCTTGTGGTCTGCTGTATCCTCCACAACCTGACCATCATGAGGGTACAGCCGTTGCCACCAGGGATACGGCCACCAGCTCAGGAGCAGAAGGAGCAGGAGAGGAGGAAGCGGAAGAGGAGTAAGCAGAAGAGGAGAAAGCAGAAGGAAGGAGGCAACCCAGACAGCCACTTCCTGGCTGGAATATTTGGGATCGATTCATCCACCTAGGGTACCAGTGAACGCAACCCCAATTACCCATTTAGCATTAGTCCCACACATTCCCTTCGTTAATCACCATCACAGCGTTCTTTTGGCCAAATGATGAAATAAAAGCCCTCGCAAAGCAAACATTCCAATCCAACTGTATACATCTATCTATCCAAAATTACATCAAAAAATTAACTAGCCACCCTTGTGCATTCTCTTAGTGACTGTCTTCCGTCTGCCTTTGCCTACCCTGGTGCTCCTATGCAGTGCTACCCCAGTGGCTGCAGCATGGCTGGTGGAAGGATGACGTCGAGGAGTTCTGGGCCGAGGAGGCCCGGGTTCAGACTGCACCACCTCGGCATGGGCGGCAGCAGTCTGGGCTGGCTGGCTGAAAGGCAACAACAAGGTCACTGGCAGAGTGGCAGTAGTGAGGGTAGGAATGCTGTCATCCTGAGACAGGACATCAAGGCAAGCCTCCACAGACCCATTGTCAATCCCCAGGACAGCACCTCAGCAATCCTAATAATCTGCTGCAGTGCAGACTGATGGACCACTGTGACACCCTGCCAGCCCCTTTCAACACTGCTAAACCCAGCCATGATGGCAGCAGTCTGTGCTGGCATGGCAGTAAGCTGAGCTTGCATGACGTCGGTCTGAGTTTCCATTGCAGCACTCAGATGTTGGGTGGCTTCTGCCTGTGCTGCAATGGAAGCTGAGATGCCGACCAATAGACGCAGCATGATGGTTGGGTCCACAAGTGCATTAATGGATCTGTTCATCTCTTCCAATCTAGAAAGGATGTGCTCCAAGCTCTGCCCAAAGACCTGTGCAAGGCTGGAGCCAGGCTCTTCCATGCTCCTTGACATTGCATTCAGGCTTTCTGATGGGTTTACCAATGCACCAAGCATTTCATTTGCCTACCCATCAGAGTTCTTCTGCAGGCCACCCTATTTGAAGTCTTCGTCTAATTCCTGTGCAGCAGAACACGTGTGTGTGACCTTGCCCTCTGGGGAGCTAGCACTGGAACTACCCTATCCCCCTACCCTGGCTGCAGGCCACTCGTGCCCGGTGTCTCACCATGTGCAGATGCCGCATCTAACCTATTCTCTAAAGTACGCGGAGTATCAGTATCTGAGCTGGTGGCTGGGCATGTGAAATTGAGTTAAGGTGTTTCTTCTTCCATTTCTTCACTCTTCTATCCCTCTTCTTGTTGACCCATTGGCTGGGCAGGCTGGATTTCTTGGGTGCCTGAAATGAGAAACTCACAATCTTGGGGTTGTGAGGAACAGAGGCGATGGGAAAGCGAGAGTTGCATGCGTACACCATGTGCAGATTGTAAATCAGAAGAGATTGTGGGATGAGGATGAAGTGGCATGTGGGAAAGACAATGTATGAATATACCGGCATCTTGTATTCTTTCAGCCCAGCCGTTGGCCATGGGCTCAGCCATGCCCCTGCCAAGAATGGTTAGCACCGTCTCCTCCATGGGGGTGAGGTCATGCAGGTGACCCTGTCCCCCGCTGGTTAAGCGCCAACATGTCCTGCAAGAGAAAGAGAAGTGTGTCAGTGAGTGTTGTGTAATGTGTTTGGGTGACGTGCTTGTTATGGTTCAATAACTGACAGTGTGTTCAAGCTGTGAGATGTAGTCATGAGACTTGCAGCAGTGGTAAATTTGTGCACGTGAGGTGAAACTGTGAATGTGAGGTGTGAATCTTGTTTGGTAGAGATTGTTAGAAGGTGAGAGATGGGGATGTGGCGCATCGAGCAGATGGTGGGATATAGCATTTGAAGATGAATTCACTGAACTTGACGACTCATATAAGGTCATTAAACTTCTTCCTGCACTGAGTTCAGATCCTCAGGGCTACACTGCTGCCATTTACCACAGTGGCTATCTGCTCCCACTGCACTCTAGTCTTTTGTTTGAGCGGCCTCCTGGTGCTCTGTGGAAAGAGGACCTCTCTCCTGGAGTTGAACTCCTGGGCCAAGGCTTCCGATGCTGCATCGGACAACCTAGGTGCACACTCTCTTCCCTGCTGTGCCATCATTAGAATTTTCTTCTCTAATGTCTTACCAGCCACTTTAGTCATCAGTTGCAGGCAGAAGGCACCTCCCCTTTAAGAGGTACAGACTGTCTTTAAGGCATTCAGCCAAACAACAGTGCATTCAGCACTGGGCTGAATGCTACTATCACACTAATCAGCAATGAGCACGAAGTTTGCATGCTGCCTGCAATGCTCCAAATGGGCTTTCATTAGAACAATGCAGATTATAGAGCAATATACTGGAAGTGTTTAAAACTATGAAAGGATGGAACAGGGTAGGTAGAAACAGACTGTTTCCAGAATTGAGGGTTCGAGAACAAGGAGCCATTGATAGAAGAGTAAGGGGTTGAAAATGCCCCAGTTTGTGACGAAGGCGTTAACTGGGCATGAAATACTTTTCGCCCAGCAGGGGAGTAGCGGGGCGGGGGGAGGGGGGGATTCATTACTGGCTAGTTAGCGGAGAATGGTTAGCTGGTAGCATCTCGCGCCGCCGCACAACTGCCGATGATATAATTGTCATTTGCGGTAACCCCTTAGCACTGAGCACCGATCCCTTTCCACCCCGCAGCGGATATTGACCCATGCTCCATGAGACTGCCGCGAGCGGTGTCAGTGCCATCATCACGGGCCGCGAACCAGGCCAACATACGATTTCCGGGCAGAAGTTAAAGGGGAGGTCACGAGTGCCACGCGCCGTCATCTTGCCGGTTTTGCCGTCTCACGGTCGGCCTGAATTCTTCACACCTTGCGTGGTCCAGGCCACCATTGTGCAGCCCGGTACTCCATTTTGGGTGCTGGGCTGCGGCCTCGGCACCACGCTACCCCAGTGGCTTAGTGGAGGCCATCAGAGGCCGTGCGCCACGGTCATCCCTTTTAAGCTTCCGTGTAGCACTGCTGATCGCGCCCCGTTAGACCCGCCCCAAGAGGAAATGTAGAACAGGAGATTACGCTCCACTTCCCCTGAGGGACAGTAAGGGCAATTTTGTGGCCGGGGTGGTAATTCCGTGCCCGACGCAGGAAGTCCCACCCTGACCATGTTACCGCCACCAGTCGAGACACTGGGAAATTTCTCCCCCTAAATGTAATAACTGTAGAACAGAGGGCAGGAGAAACCTCTTCACATGGCCAGAAATGTACGGCTGTGGAATTCACTTAACATAAGAACATAAGAAATAGGAAGAGGAGCAGGCCACACGGCCCCTCAAGCCTGCTCCGCCATTCAATAAGATCATGGCTGATCTGATCATGGAATCGGCTCCACTTCCCCGCCCGCTCCCCATAACCCCTTATTCTCTTATCAATTAAGATACCATCTATTTCTGTCATAAATTTATTGAATGTCCCAGCTTCCACAGCTCTCTGAGGCAGCGAATTCCACAGATTCACAACCCTCTGAGAGAAGAAATTTCTCCTCATCTCTGTTTTAAATGGGCGGCCCCTTATTCTAAGATCATGCCCTCTAGCTCTAGTCTCCCCCATCAGTGGAAACATCCTCTGTGCATCCACCTTGTCAAGCCCCCTCATAATCTTATAAGTCTCGATAAGATCACCTCTCATTTTTATGAATTCCAATGAGTAGAGGCCCAACCTACTCAACCTTTCCTCATAAGTCAACCCCCTCATCTCCGGAATCAACCTAATGAACCTTCTCTGAACTACCTCCGAAGCAAGTATATCCTTTCCTAAATATGGAAACCAAAACTGCACGCAGTATTCCAGGTGTGGCCTCACCAATACCTTATATAGCTCTAATAAGGTTTCCCTGCTTTTATACTCCATCCCCTTTGCAATAAAGGCCAAGATACTATTGGTCTTCCTGATCACTTACTGTACCTGCATACTATCCTTTTGTGTTTCATGCACAAGTTCCCCAGGTCCCACTGTACTGCAGCACTTTGCAATCGTTCTCTATTTAAATAATAACTTGCTCTTTGATTTTTACTGACAAAGTGCATGACCTCACACTTTCCAACATTATACACCATCTGCTAAATTTTTGCCCACTCACTTAGCCTGTCTATGTCCTTTTGCAGATTCTTTGTGTCCTCCTCACTCATTGCTTTTCCTCCCATCTTTGTATCGTCAGTAAACTTGGCTATGTTACACTCAATCCCTTCTTCCAAGTCGTTAATATAGATTGTAAATAGTTGGGGTCCCAGCACTGATCTCTGCGGCTCTCCACTAGTTACTGGTTGCCAACCAGAGAATGAACCATTTATCCCGACTCTCTGTTTTCCTCTATCCATGCTAATATATTACCCCCAACCCCGTGAACTTTTATCTTGTGCAGTAACCTTTTATGTGGCACCTTGTCAAATGCCTTCTGGCAGTCCAAATACACAACATCCACTGGTTCTCTTTTATCCACCCTGTTCATTACATCCTCAAAAAATTCCAGCAAATTTGTCAAACATGACTTCCCCTTCATAAATCCATGCTGACTCTGCCTGACTGCATTTTGCTTTTCCAAATGTCCTGCTACTAGTTCTTTAATAATGGACTCCAACATTTTCCCAACCACAGATGTTAGGCTAACTGATATATAGTTTCCTGCTTTTTGTCTGCCTCCTTTTTTAAATAGGGGCGTTACATTTGCAGTTTTCCAATCTGCTGGGACCTCCCCAGAATCCAGGGAATTTTGATAAATTACAACCACTGCATACACAATCCCTGCCACTATTTCTCTTAAGACCCTAGGATGCAAGCCATCAGGTCCAGTGGATTTATCTGCCTTTAATCCCATTATCTTACTGAGTATCACCTCTTTTGTAATTGTGATTGTGATTCCACGGTCTCGTCCTCTAAGGGACCAACATATACTTTAGCCACCCTTTTCCTTTTTATGTACCTATAAAAACTCTTGCTATCTGCTTTTATATTTTGCGCTAGTTCACTTTCATAGTCTATCTTCCCTTTCTTTATCATTTTTCTTTGTCATTCTTTGCTGGCTTTTAAAAGCTTCCCAGTCTTCTGTCCTCCTACTAGTTTTGGCCACTTTGTATGCCCTTGTTTTTAATTGGACACCGTCCTTTATTTGTTTAGTTAACCATGGATGGCTATCTTTTCTCTTACATGCTTTCCTCCTCACTGGAATATATTTTTCCTGAGCATTATGATATATCTCCTTAAATGTACACCACTGTTCATCCACCATCCTAGCCTTTAATCTATTTTCCAAGTCCACTTTGCCCAACTCTGCCCTTCCGGATTAGTGGTGGAGGCAGAAACTGAGAAAACATTCAAGATTATATTGGATAGGTGGATTAAAAAAAAAGAGGATGAAGGGAAATGGGAAGAGGGTAAGTAAATGTGATTAGAAGTATTTGCTCGTTTAAAGGGTAAATAATAGCACGGACTTGATGAGTGGAATGGACTGTTTCTAGGTTGTAACTTCTATACATTTCTCTGTACAAGCTTGAGCTAGTGCTAGCCTTTGTTTTAGTAGCTGATAGAAACCAGGTTGGTGGAGATTGGATTTGAAAGCTTATACCTTCACTAATACCAGTCAGTCAATGCAGAAAGCATTAACCATCATTCCCCAATGAGCACATCAGGCAGGATATTGCCTGGGGTCTTTATTGCAGCAAATATAGAATTTTATGAAGCAATATAGTCTTCTTTAAAAAATAAAGTTGGCGAGATGGCCAGAGATAATTTAATTTAGGCAGCATGTTCAATTTGATCTTCACCTTGCCCACAGGCAGTGCTCTATCTTCGGATATCAACATCTGGCTTATTAATCAAACGACTGAAATTCAGAAACATACATTTATCTAAGGTCTGACTCAAACCTGAGACCAAAATAAATCATCTGCTTCATCAGATCATTTTTTACTTGATCAAGGACCAAATTGCAATCACTACTTAATAAAAGCCAGAGTCAACACAGAAAGCCCGGCAGTCAAACCAAACTTTAGATCGAATTGGACCAGGAATAATTTCACAAATGTTGGACCTCACATCTTCTCTCTCTTTTACTGTACGTCCGGTGAAGACAAACTTTCTGTCATTATTACGGTGACATCCATGCAGATCTAGAAGTCCAGAAGCAGCTAGCCCATGGCTTCATAAATGGTGAGAGACAGAGAAAAAGCTGAGCTAAAACACAGCCCTGAATATGGGACTTCTGAGAGGTGAAGAAAAGGAGTTCGACTGAAAGAACAGAATGTCACAGGCTTGTTGTAATATAATGAGAAGATGTTTCCCCTGGCTGGGGAATCTAGAACACGGGGTCACAGTCTGAGAATAAGGGATCGGCCATTTAGGACTGACATGAGGAGAAGTTTCTTCACTCAACTTGTTGTGAATCGTTGGAATTCTCTACCCCAGAGGGGCTGTAGATGCTCAGTCGTTGAGTATATTCAAGACAGAAATAAATTCATTTTTTGAAGGAAAGGAATTAAGGGATATGGGGATAGTAAGGGAAGGTGGAGTTGAGGTAGCAATCAGCCATGATCTTGGCGGAGCAGGCTCAAAGGGCCTACTCCAAATGGCTTACTCCAGCTCCTATTTCGTATGGTCTTATCTAATCACCAAGTACAGCTCGCATTTGATTGCAAGGGTGTAAACCTGAAATACAGAAAGGCGCAGTTTGCAGCAATGCTGGGATTAGAAATTACTGAAGGGGACATGGATGCTGAAGGCAGGAGATTGGTCTTCATGATTGATTTTAACACTTTAGGGATGATTTTAACTGTTGACAGCAGGTTATTCACCTGTTGTACGCGCCACCCAAATAAACTTTACATTTATTTATTTTTGTTCGGTGATGAATTAATGACAGGGCTCAGCAAATTCCTCTCTAACAGCAGCATCTTAAAGTAATACAGAAAATAACCTCATCAGACTTCAATTATCATGCCAGTAGGCAGGCAAAAATTGTCCCCAAGGCATTTTGTTTCAAATCTGGCAACCGAAACTTCCAAATGTTTCTGACTTTATACTTTCTAGGGGGCCCACAATTAAATTGAGAACTAAAAGAAGGTTGGGGAAAATCTGAAGCCATTGGAATGAACCAACTTGTGTGAGTGTGTTTGTTGAACAGCCAACATTGTTAAAGGAAAGTCCAATAACGTACATACTCGTGTAGTTGTTTTCATTTTTAACGTTTTTTTAATCATTCTCAGGGTGTGGGCATTTCTGGCAAGGCCGGCATTTAATGCTCAATCCTACTTAACTGAGAAGTTGGTGGTGAGACATTCTTCTTCAACCACTGCAGTGCATGTGGTGAAACATAGAAACATAGAAACATAGAAAATAGGTGCAGGAGGTAGGCCATTCGGCCCTTCGAGCCTGAACCACCATTCAATAAGATCATGGATGATCATTCCCTCAGTACCCCTTTCCTAGTTTCTCTCCATACCCCTTGATCACTTGAGCTGTAAGGGGCATATCTAACTCCCTCTTGAATATATCCAATGAAATGGCATCAACAACTCTCTGTGGTAGGGAATTCCACAGGTTAACAACTCTCTGAGTGAAGAAGTTTCTCCTCATCTCAATCCTAAATGGCTTACCCCTTATCCTTAGATGGTGTACCCTGGTTCTGGACTTCCCCAACATCGGGAACATTCTGCCTGCATCTAACCTGTCCAGTCCCGTCAGAATGTTTTATGTTTCTATGAGATCCCCTCTCATCCTTCTAAACTCCAGTGAATACAGGCCCAGTCGATCCAGTCTCTCCTCATATGTCAGTCCCGCCATCCCGGGAATCAATCTGGTGACCTTTCGCTGCACTCCCTCAATAGCAAGAATGTCCGTCCTCAGATTAGGAGACCAAAATTGAACACAATGTTTCAGGTGAGGCCTCACCAAGGCCCTGTACAACTGCAGTAAGATCTCCCTGCTTCTATACTCAAATCCCCTAGCTATGAAGGCCAACATACCATTTTCCTTCTTCACCGCCTGCTGTACCTGCATGCCAACTTTCAATGACAGATGTACCATGACATCCAGGTCTCGTTGCACCTCCTCTTTTCCTAATCTGCCACCATTCAGATAGTATTCTGCCTTTGTGTTTTTGCCCCTAAATTGGATAACCTCACGTTATCCACATTATACTGCATCTGCCAAGCTTTTGCCCATTAACCTAACCTGTCCAAGTCACCCTGCAGCCTCTTAGCATCCTCCTCACAGCTCACACCGCCATCCAGTTTAGTGTTATCTGGAAACTTGGAGATATTACACTTAATTCCTTCATCTAAATCATTAATGTATTTTGTGAATAGCTGGGGTCCCAGCACTGAGCCCTGCGGCACCCCACTAGTCACTGCCTGCCATTCTGAAAAGGACCCATTTATCCCGACTTTCTGCTTCCTGTCTGCCAACCAGGTCTCTATCCACGTTAGTACACTACCCCCAATACCATGTGCTTTAATTTTGCACACTAATCTCTTGTGTGGGACCTTGTCAAAAGCCTTTTGAAAGTCTAAATATACCACATCCACTGGTTCTCCCTTATCCACTCTTCTAGTGACATCCTCAAAAAATTCCAGAAGATTTGTCAAGCATGATTTCCCTTTCATAAATCCATACTGACTTGGACCGATCCTGTCACTGCTTTCCAAATGCGCTGCTATTTCATCTTTAATATTTGATTCCAACATTTTCCCCACTACTGATGTCAGGCTAACCGGTCTATAATTACCCATTTTCTCTCTCCCTCCTTGTTTAAAAAGTGATGTTACATTAGCTACCCTCCAGTCCATAGGAACTGAGACTGAGTCGATAGACTGTTGGAAAATGATCACCAATGCATCCACTATTTCTATGGCCACTTCCTTAAGTACTCTGGGATGCAGACTATCAGGCCCCGGGGATTTATCGGCCTTCAATCCCATCAATTTCCCTAACACAATTTCCTGCCTAATAAGGATATCCTTCAGTTTCTCCTTCTCACTAGACCCTCGGTCCCCTAGTACTTCTGGAAGGTTATTTGTGTCTTCTTTCATGAAGATAGAACCAAAGTATTTGTTCAACTACTCTGCTATTTCTTTGTTCCCCTTTATAAATTCACCTGAATCTGAATGCAAGTGACCTACGTTTGTCTTCACTCATCTTTTTCTCTTCACATATCTATAGAAGCTTTTGCAATCAGTTTTTATGTTCTCGTCAAGCTTCCTCTCATAATCTATTTTCCCCCTCCTAATTAAACCCTTTGTCCTCCTCTGCTGAATTCTAAATTTCTCCCAGTCCTCAGGTTTGCTGCTTTCTCTAGCCAAATTATATGCCTCTTCCTTGGATTTAACACTATCCTTAATTTCCCTTGTTAGCCACGGTTGAGCCATCTTCCCCATTTTATTTTTACTCCAGACAGGGATGTACAATTGCTGAAGTTCATCCATGTGATCTTTAAATGTTTGCCATTGCTTATCCACCGTCAACCCTTTAAGTTTCCTTTGCCAGTCTATTCCAGCTAATTCACGTCTCATACCATCGAAGTTACCTTTCCTTAAGTTCAGGACCCTAGTCTCTGAATTAACTGTGTCACACTCCACCTTAATAAAGAATTCTACCATATTATGGTTACTCTTCCCCAAGGGGCCTCGCACAACAAGATTGCTAATTAGTCCTTACTCATTACACATCACCCAGTCTAGGATGGCCAGCCCACTAGTTGGTTCCTCGACATATTGGTCGAGAAAACTATCCCTAATACACTCCAGGAAATCCTCCTCCACCGTATTGCTACCAGTTTGGTTAGCCCAATCTATATATAGGTTAAAGTCGCCCATGATAACTGCTGTATCTTTATTGCACGCATCCCTAATTTCTTGTTTGATGCTGTCCCCAACCTCACTACTACTGTTTGATGGTCTGTACACAACTCCCAATCGCGTTTTCTGCCCTTTTTTATTCCACAGCTCCACCCATACAAATTACACATCATCTAAGCTAATGTACTTCCTTACTATTGCGTTAATTTCCTCTTTAACCAGCAGCGCTACCCGCCGCCCCCCGCCCCCTGTCCTTTTCCTTTCTGTCTATCCTTCCTGAATGTTGAATAGCCCTGGATGTTGAGTTCCCAGCCTTGGTCACCCTGGACCCATGTCCGTGATACCAATTATATCATATTCATTAATTGCTGCCTATGCAGTTAATTCGTCCACCTTATTACGAATACTCCTCGCATTGAAGCACAGAGCCTTTAGGCTTGTCTTTTTAACACATTTTGCCCTTTTCGAATTTTGCTGTATTGTGGCCCATTTTGATTTTTGCCTTCGGTTTAATCTGCCCTCCACTTTTACTTTTATTCTTTCTATCTTTTGCTTCTGCCCCCAATATACTTCCCTCTGTCTCCCTGAATAGGTTCCCATCTCCCTGCCATATTAGTTTAACCCCTCCCCAAAAGCACTAGCAAACACTCCCCCTGGAACATTGGTTCTGGTCCTGCCCAGGTGCAGACTGTCCGG
This sequence comes from Pristiophorus japonicus, assembly GCF_044704955.1. Taxonomy (NCBI): domain Eukaryota; kingdom Metazoa; phylum Chordata; class Chondrichthyes; family Pristiophoridae; genus Pristiophorus; species Pristiophorus japonicus. The sequence goes on along the minus strand of NC_091981.1, from coordinate 29,924,339 downwards.
TTTGTACTGGTCCCACCTCCCCAGAACCAGTTCCCAGGAATTTGAATCCCTCCCTTCTGCACCACTCCTCAAGCCACGTATTCAGCTGAGCTATCCTGCAATTCCTACTCTGATTAGCACGTGGTACTGGTAGCAATCCTGAGATTACTACCTTTGAGGTCCAACTTTTTAATTTAGCTCCTAGCTCCCTAAATTCAGCTTGTAGGATCTCATCACATTTTTTACCTATATCGTTGGTACCTATATGCACCACCCTCCCCCTCCAAAATATCCTGCAACCGCTCTGAGATATCCTTGACTCTTGCACCAGGGAGGCATCCTACCATCCTGGAGTCTCGATTGCGGCCGCAGAAACATCTATCTATTCCCCTTTCAATAGAATCCCCTACCACTATAGCTCTCCCACTCTTTTTCCTGCTCTCCTGTGCAGCAGAGCCACCCCCGGTGCCATGGACTTGGCTGCTGCTGCCCTCCCCCATGATGAGTCATCCCCTCCAACAGTACCCAAAGTGGTGTATCTGTTTTGGAGGGGGATGACCGCAGGGGACCTCTGCACGACCTTCCTTCCACTGCTCTTCCTGTTGCTCATCCACTCTCTATCTCTCTGTGTAACCCTTATCTGTGGTAAGACCAACTCACGAAATGTGCTATTCACGGCATCCTCAGCTTCGTGGATGCTCCAGAGTGAATCCATCCACAGCTCCAGTGCCGCAATGCGGTCTGTCAGGAGCTGCTGCAGGACACACGTCCCACACATTTAGTCGTCAGGGACACTAGAAGCGTCCCTGACTTCCCACATAGCACAGGAGGAGCATGACACATGTCTGAGCTCTCCTGCCATGACTTAACCCTGAGATTAACTTAATTTGTCAACGACAATGATAAAAGTTACCTACCAATAAGGAAAAGAAAAAGAAAAACTACTCAACAATCAATAGCCAATCACTTACCCCCTTGGCTGTGACATCACCTTTCGATTTCTTTCTACTTTTTTGTTTACCTTCAGCCCCTGCAGCTGCACCAGCTGTCCTCATGAACTGCTGAGCGTTTTATAGGCCGCTCGACTCCCTGGACTCCCGCTCCATGAACTCCCACTTCACGAACTGCTGGGCCTTTTATAGGCCGCTCGAGTCCCCGGACTCCCGCTCCACGAATTCCTGCCTCACGAACTGCTGAGTCCTTTATAGGCCGCTTGACTCCCTGGACTCCCGCTCCACAAACTCCCGCCTCACGAACTGCTGGACCTTTCATAGGCCGTTCGACTCCCCGGACTCCCGCTCCATGAACTCTCACCTCATGAACTGCTGGGCCTTTTATAGGCCTCTCCCACGATGCTGTTAGTATTGAATATATAGAAATGCTCACATTTTTTGTATATTTTAAACTAAGGAAATGGTTTTTTGGCAATTGCAAAACTTCAGTGAAGTTTATAAAGATAAATCTTCTGTGTTACCAACAGAACCAATGAGATTGATGAACCTCAGTCAGTACTGACACTGACTGCAATGCAAACATTTTCTTGTGGACCAACCAACAACTTTCAGCTTTCGAGAATAAAATTCCATTCAGATTTGACCTCGACAGATGCCAATGATGTGACCACGCCACCAAGGCAATTCTCCTTGAAAATAATCGCAACGACAAAGTAGGAAATGGCAGAACAAGTTAAGCATCCATCACAGCTTCCATCAGCTATAAATGATTGAAAAGGTCACCGCATGAAAGCAAAATGAAAAACACCATCAGAACACGTTAGGTTAGGGAAGTAATTACGAGAATGTTTTGTTCAGAAAGGTGAATGTTCGTTTGTTAAAGACAAAGCAAGCCAACATTGATAATGTCATAAAAAGGACATCGTTGGAAGCCATCGAAGGCTAAGAGATCCGTGAGGGCCAAACTCTGTTTGGGCAAACCATCTACAGAAACTAGTTTTTGTGTATCTCACTCTCCCATCACCCCACCTCACATCGCCCATACATCACCCGTATATCGCCCAAAACGGACGTCTATCCCCCATTTTGAGCAGCAAATAGAAACTCAGGCCTCAACATCGCCAGAAAATTAAGCCCCCAAATTTTGGCTCACTTTGCCGAGCTGATCACCAAGCTGAGTGCCCACACATCGCCGATTTCAACTTCCGGCACATTGTCGTCACATCGCCGGGCTGATCACTCGCTGAGAACATCACTGGATAATAGATGCTTTTCGTGGGCTTTCCTGACCGAACTGGGCACTATGGATGCCATTTTGAATTTTGGAGAAAGGGAGGAAACTCGAGCTAAGATATTTGTGAGTTATTTAAGGGTCTTTTACAGATAGATCCACTCAAATATAAGCTTATATTTAATTGTATTAATAGTAGCTTAGTTTCTTAGGCATTTTTTACTGAAAAGTGCATTTATAGCAAGTGAAAATAATTATTGATAGTGATGGGGCCTATGCTTTCTGTGCCATTACTCGTAACTGCTCACATGCTGGTTTCTGAAAGGATCAATTGAAGAGGTGGCAGAGTAATGCATAGACAGAGACAGAGGAGGCGAGCATACAGCCTATGAAAGTACAAAGAAACACAATCTTAACTCAACTTGTCTGAAAACGCATGTCTTCAGAGGCTGCACTTCCGGAAGGAATTCATCGATGAGATTTGCCATCTCACCAGGGGGGATCTGCAACCTTCCAGCACTATCAGAACCGCACTGCCCTTTGAGGTGAAGGTTACTGCGGCACTCTCATTCTACGCATCGGGATCCTTTCAGGCTTCAGCTGCCGATATCTGCCACATCTCTCAGCATGCCACATACTGCTCCATTCGGCAGGTGACTGAAGCCCTTTATACTTGCAGGATGGACTTTATAAGCTTCCCTATGACCAGGGAGGCACAGACCAGGAGGGCTTTGGGTTTCTCGAGAACAGCAAATTTCTCCAAGGTGCAGGGAGCAATAGACTGCATGCACATTGCCCTGAAATCCCCTTTACAGAATGCGGAGGTGTTTTGTGACAGAAAGGGATTCCACTCCCTGAATGTGCAGCTTGTTGTCGACCATAATCAAATAATCATGACAGTAAATGCTACATTTCCTGCCAGCTACCATGATGCGCACATCCTACGTGAGAGTGCTATTCCTGACCTGTTTGTCAATCAGCCAGAAGGTCATGGTTGGATGCTAGGGGATAAGGGATATGGCCTTGTGTTGTAGGGTGCTTTCAAAGGCAAAGGCACCTGCTGAATATATGTATTTTTGTGTAAAATTGTAGCCAGATTTAAAATAGCTGCCAGGTATTCCACAAAGCACCAGGGGAATTTGGCTAACCAGTTTGGCTAACTTTCTGGGTAGTTGATGACACTGCATTTCCTTGTATAGGAACACTGGAAAGCTCAGCAGATGTCCCTAATCAACAAACCCCAGACAAGATGTCCTAGCAGGATACTGAACAAAGGGGTTCCTGTAACTGTGTTACTGCACAAAGGGATTCCTGTAACTGCGTTAAGATAAAGAAAGGTTAGGCGCAGAACTCAAGGACAGTAAAGATAAGGGGGTCTGGAGAACATTATGAGGACATGAGTAAGCTCCAGCTATCACGCAGTCCCTTGGTGCCTGGGGTGCCAATTCCATTGGCCCAGTGAAATCGATTTGAAATCTATAATCGTTATGATTGGATTGTGTCCAGCCGACATAGGCTGCGTAATTGTAATAAACTGGTGTAAAACATATAAATACTGGTGATTTTCTTTGTTTGGCGGAGAGAAGTGCCTGGAATAACCCAGAGGCTTCCTCCCCGCCGGTGTAATAAAGTCCGTTTTGAAATTGGAACCGACCCAGAGTGGCGAGTGATTCTTCCAGGAAAACATTTGCGCTAACAGTGGTGTCACAATCAGGATTCCGAAGTCGGTGGACAGCCTTGGAAGAACCGGATGAGTATAGGTTAAAAAATATATATAATAAAGGGTGCTGAAGGTGGATGCCAGTTGATCGACACGAGGAAACAGTCTAGCATCTCAAACGCTTAGCCTGAGCCTGAATTAAGAGGACTTGGTCCCACGTGACAGCCAGGGTTAACTGGGCATAGGGAATATGCTTAGACCGTAGGATCGTGATACCGAGCAACATCTCCTGGGCCCAGTAGTGTAATTTGAAATATACCCTAGGGACCAGGCAGTGCACAGCGACCAATGAATATCAAACCTGTGAACAGGGTCGGACCAATAGGCAAAACGGTGGTAGTAGTTCATTAAGGAGGCATAGAGCCCTGTCGGGAATTGCTTAAAGTATTTAAGGATTGTATTATAAGCTGTTGTAAGAAATTATCACAAACTTGTGACCCGGCAGTAAGCCAAGAGACGGTCTACTACAATTTGCGTTAGCTGAAAGCGGAGAGTAGATTCCTAACTGTTCTAATCCTACCCAGAAATGGCTAACGTACCAACAAAACTCGAGTGGGGGCCAGAAGGGTCCCTTACCCGCCACGTGGCGGAGAAACAAAAGAAAGTAATAGAAAAGGCCTGGGTTCTGATTCTACAAGCCCACGTAAAATTAACAGAGGAAGTAAATCAATATATAAGAAATTTTAAAAAAACCTGATAGTGACTGTCTTTGAATGAAAAATGCTTGTGTGATTTTTGACCGTGGAATATTTGAGGTGGGAATTGATGAATTTTTCATGTGTCTGAAAGCCTGTTTGGTAAAGTGGTGGAGCTGCCTGTTTGTTTTGGTGTTGATACTGGATTCTTTTCCCTTCAATCTGTTTCAGCGAATTCAATGACACACGAACACTTTTAGTCTTAGCAACATAAGACCTTTATTCTGTAGGTTCTCCGGCCGGGACCTGTTAAGATAAAAGGGAACACTCTCGATTCGAGTCTGTCCACCTTTCTCCTGACAAGTCTCGTAACAGTACAAAAGCTCCACACTTATACATTGTTACAGCAGAACACATTTGAGTGACACTCAGTTTATACAATCATTGGTCGATTTCCCCCATAGCATACCCAATTGCAGGCTAACAACTCTCCAAATAGGGCGGGCTCCAGGGATGTGTTTATTGTTTCGAATCTCATCACACTTCCCTATTTTACTACTGTTTATAGCAGCCCCTCGTCTGAATCATGTCTGACTTTTGCTTTTTCACGTAACTCGTGTTTGACCACAACTCTGAGTAATCCTTAGTTTGTGACGACAGGGCAAATATCGCAGCTGGACAATTTCTCTTGGCCATTTTCCCATGATCCCTTACTAACACATTCGCAAACCTTCTATCTACATTCTCATTGGCTCCACCCACTTTTTCAGACAGGGAAGTTTTAAGAAAGTGTGAACCTAGAATTGAATTACATTTTAAGTTAGAAATGCGGGTGCGGATTTATTCGGATGATAAGTTACGGAGCTAGGAAATGCACAAAGGATAGGTTGAGCAAAAGATAAAAAATACATGGTCCCGTTGGTTTTTCTTTAAAAAGAAATTCGACACGCTCACTTTCTTGTCAAAAGAAAACACGCAATCATTGATTACATTGGGTTAAAAGACAATACATTTCGTCTAGGAATGAGTTAAAGAACGGAGAAGGGAAGCTGTAATGTCTTTTTTTAAAAAAGCCTGTGTGGGTCTCTCAAGGCTGCGGGCTGGGGAAGTACGCCCCCATTTTCCTTTGTATAAAACCTTGCCGTGAAAGCTTCTAGCTCAGTAAAGAGATGTTTAAATAAAAGATTGGCAGTACAATATTTGAATTGGGATTTTGAGATATTTCAGGTGATTCTCATTGATAAACATTTTGGTTGTATTGGAAAATCTTGGGGTTGGAAGCCTTTTTAATAAAAGTAGACATACTGCGTCAGAAGCTAAAGCTTAAAAAAGATGTAATTTATGAGATACTGTATCACAAAATTGAAGCTACAGAGCAAAAGATTAAAGTTTTTGATCAGCTTCTAAAAGAGAAGTTAGGCACATATTAAAAAAAAACAGTATTACCATATTTGACATTTTGTAATTCAACAATAAATACAAATTCTATAAAAGGGGAGCAGAAATTAGGATGGGAACAGTGAAGAGTTAATTTTGTTGTGAAGGTTTCAAGTAACACTGGTTAAGAAAAGGCACAACAAAATGCGATACATTTAAAATAAAAAATTAAATCTGATTTTTTTTTAAAAGAAATAAAACTAAAAGGTTTGGAAACAATCGAGAAATACCTTCAGGGATCAGGTCAAACTCCTGGGCAAGTGGTGAGCTATCTGCAGAAGTGTAAAAGGGACTTTGGGAAAATTAAAATGTTAAAACGGTAGGCTTTAGCAGTTTAGAATAAAGGACAATGTAATGGCCTTGAAACTGGAACATTTGAGATAACGGAAAGCAGGTTTCAAAGCCTACGCGCTAGACTCTGTTCTAGTTATGGAAAAGACGACAAAAAAAGCCAAGAGAGAAATAAAACACAAGATTTGCTCAGTAAACGGGACCGTAAAAAAACCCTGAAATGTTGGCATGTATATAGCTTGTGTGAAAATTGGATTTCAGTAAACAAAATAGCTATTAAAAACATGTGGTCTCGTTTTAAATCAATTTTTAAAAAAAATCTTTGGCAAGTACTTGAATTAGAAGTTTAGGAAATTTGGAGTTTAATCTAAAATGCTGTCTTTCCCGATGAGAAGATTTTTATTATGACCACTTTACTAATAATTTCTGCTGTTTTAACGGATTCATAATTTCTAAGCAAATTTTGAAGGCACAAAGATTTGGATGATTACGCGAAGTCACATATTGACATCAGGCCTTCTTACAAACCTGTAAAGGAGTTAACCCTTTCCATTGACAGCTGTTTTACACTGGACCTTACTAATTTGAATTTCTTAATAAAATAAAGAAGACTCACCTGACAGACAGAGGAAATGGTGGGATAGTGAGAATAAAAATAAAACAGAACTAGCTGGTCAAGAGTTAAAAGCTAAGATAAATAAGCTGGAAGAGATTTTTAAAAAACGGGACCAGATGGATAGTGCAGTGCGCAGCCATAGCATCATCACCTACGGCAATAGAGCCAATGTACCCCACGGTGGATAGGTGTAGTCCACAAACCCAACCTAACAGTAAAGCAGACTGGGATGTTTGGAGGAATAGTGGTGGCATTGGTGTTGATTGGAGTTTGGATAATATTTAGATGGGTCATCGTGCAGGCTCGAGCACAGCAGGCTCAAACGCAAAACCGACGGCAGCCCAGACAGGGACATGAGGTGATAGAGATGGTACGACTATAAAGAATATGTATAACCTAACCCTTACCTCCGATTTCACAGAGTGACTGCGACACAAGTAGACCAGAACCTAACACCTGGTGACGACCAGGCTATCTGTTTAAAATTTGCAGATAAAACACTCACCAAGATGGGACCGCAGCAGCTACTTCGACTCTGGGGACACATGATACTGGGAACCTTGAGGCCCATGCAAGCACTGGATAATACAGACGGACTACGTGAGATACAACACACGCAGGAAAAACACAACTACATGGACTATGGGGTTTTGTTTAATTTGACTGACGGAATAAGCATTCCAGCAGCCAAGGACTGGAGCAAGGACAGAATTTATTTTAACGCATGGCTACAAGTACACTCAAACAAGGACAAAGTATGCGTGCAATGCTCCACGGGTACTAGGGTTAGCTGCATCGGGAGAAGGGAGGCCAGAGGGCCCGATAAATGTGCTTTTGGAATAATTTGTGCGCCCCCTGTCAAGCCCCAACCAACGGTTACCTACCGAAAGGGGGGTGGGGGTGTGCGGGTATTATGAGGAGGTAAGGGCAGCCGTCGTATCTTCCCCAACGCCGCGCCCCATAAGAACCTCTGCACAGCCGGAGACATTGCCATGCCCCACAACTACTAAGGGACCGGAAAATGGGATTGTACTGTTCAACGAAAGTGAATTATTGTATGATAATGTTAAGCATGAAATTGTGCCTGTTCTGATCAATATCTCAGGCAACGAATGCTGGAATATTGTACGGAACAAGCAAGAAATATGTATAGTGTGTGAGTAAAGTTGTAATGCAGCAGGCTGTCAATGCCATGGGTGCCAGTAGATTCCAAGGTCAGGAGCCACTTCATAGTACCGGTTTTAACACCGGAACCTCCATAGTAAACTCACTGGATAGACAAGGGCTAAACGAAAAGGTGAAACAACTTAAAGGGGTGATGAAAGGACTATTAGAACGGGCAGAGCAGAATCAGGAAGATCAAGCGAGCAGATACGACACAACCTCGATCAGATCCAAAGGGGGGAGGGATAGACAGCCCACATCTGGCTCAGTTGGCCAAACTGAAGGGGACACTAGATAATTGCACTCTGAAGGGACTAACCAGAGTATACCCAGTGATCCCAAACTGCCCAATGGGCAAAGCTGCCGGGGTGGGAATAGCCCTGATGATACCTATAGTCACACAAGACTCAGGACCGTTTCCCCTTTATCAACTGGAGAATATCGGGATCATACGGGAAAACACCTCCCTCCATTACTATCTGACCGCAGCCTCTGCTATCCGCAGAAACAACGCACTCTATGGGATCTCCCTGACGGGATGCAAGCAGACGGGTGACATTACGGTGTGCACTCACCCGGTGGGACAGGGAGAATTAGATGAATGTGGATTTAACCGAACCGATGGATGCGTATTGGAAATAGTACCTGCCCCCACACATATTGCCAGAGCAGGTAACGGGAGCAAAGGGAAATACTGTGTCTCTACCACAGCATATTCATATCAGTACAATGGCTTACAATGCCAGATCCCGAACAAACTTTCGCTTCACACCTCTACGACCATCACAATAGGACAATCCCGCATTATCCAGGTTAGATGCCGAGGCACCGAAATCATTAATGCCATCGATCAGCTCCACGATCACCTGCAGGATTATGATGAGCCACAGCAGGCCCCTATCCCACATTTAGTTGAAGTATTAAGGGAACTAAGACTCAGAGTAGACCAGTCTGTCAGACAAAGACACTGGAGAAGGATACTGACCAAGAGTTACAAAACCAGAGTTGGTGGAGGAGGGTCTGGGACTGGGGGATGAACGTAAACATTCACCCCTGGATTCGAAAAATATCACATATACTGGTAGGGATACAGCTGGTCCAAGCACTAACATGGGGCATCATGGCCTGTCGATCCTGCAGACATTATGCGCGACAAAGGAGGATCAGAACAAGGGCTCAAGTAAATAAAGAGACTTGTCCAGTAGAGGGACAGGGGAATTTGAAATATATAAATTTGATCTAAACAACTGGACTCCTGAAACCACGTCGAGGCATGAAGTACTGGGTGGTACATAAAAATATAAATAGAGTAACAAATTATGTTGTCGGTTGAAGGGGACTATGATTAGTCCCTTACCGAAAGGGGGGATTGTTGTAGGGCGCTTTCAAAGGCAAAGGCACCTGCTGAATATATGTATGTATGTGTAAAATTGTAACCAGATATAAAATGGCTGCCAGGGATTCCACAAAGCACTAGGGGAATTTGGCTAACCAGTTTGGCTAACTTTCTGCGTAGTTGATGACACTGCATTTCCTTGTATAGGAACACCGGAAAGGGCGAGCTCATCAGATGTCCCTAATCAACAAACCCCAGACAAGATGTCCTAGCAGGATACTGAACAAAGGGGTTCCTGTAACTGTGTTACCGTACAAAGGGCTTCCTGTAGCTACGTTAAGATAAGGAGGTTAGGCGCAGAACTCAAGGACAGTCGAGATAACGGGGTCTGGAGAACATCATGAGGACATGAGTAAGCTCCAGCTATCACGCAGTTCCTTGGTGCCTGGGGGGCCAGTTCCATTGGCCCAGTGGAATCGATTTGAAATCTATAATCATTATGATTGGATTGTGTCCAGCCGACATAGGCTGCATAATTGTAATAAACTGGTGTAAAACATATAAATAATAGTGATTTTCTTTGTTCGGCGGAGGGAAGTGCCTGGAGTAACCCAGAGGCTTCCTCCCTGCCAGCGTAATGAAGACTGTTTTGAGATTGGAACCGACCCAGAGTGGCGAGTGATTCTTCCAGGAAAACATTTGCGCTAACACCTTTCCAGCTGAGCAAGTTATTATTTAAATGAAGAAAGATTGCAAAGTGCTGCAGTACAGCGGGACCTGGGGAACTTGTGCATGAAACACAAAAGGATAGTATGCAGGTACAGCAAGTGATCAGGAAGGCCAATGGTTTCTTGGCCTCTATTGCAAAGGGGATGGAGTATAAAAGCAGGCAAGTCTTGCTACAAGCTATATAAGGTATTGGTGAGGCCACACCTGGAATACTGCGTGCAGTTTTGATTTCCATATTTACGAAAGGATATACTTGCTTTGGAGGCAGTTCAGAGAAGGTTCACTAGGTTGATTCCGGGGATGAGTAGGTTGACTTATGAGGAAAGGTTGAGTAGGTTGGGCCTCTACTCATTGGAATTCAGAAGAATGAGAGGTGATCTTACAGCAATGTATAAGGTTATGAAGGGGCTTGACAAGGTGGATGCAGAGAGGATGTTTCTACTGATGGGGAAGACTAGAACTAGAGGGCATGATCTTAGAATCAGGGGCCACCCATTTAAATCAGAGATGAGGAGAAATTTCTTCTCTCAGAGGGTTGTAAATCTGTGGAATTTGCTACCTCAGAGAGCTGTGGAAGCCGGGACATTGAATAAATTTAAGACAGAAATAGACAGTTTTTTAAACGACAAGGGGGAAAAGGGTTATGGGGAGCGGGCGGGGAAGTGGAGCTGAATCCATGATCAGAGCAGTTATGATCTTATTGAATGGCGGAGCAGGCTCGAGTGGCCATATGGCCGACTCCTGTTCCTATTTCTTATCTTATCTTATCTGATGAGCCCACTGCGTATTCCCGTCACTGAAGCAGAGAAGCGTTACAATGAAAGCTAAATAGCGACACGCAACATCATCGAAAGGTCAATTGGAGTCCTAAAGCAGCGCTTCAGATACCTGGACCATTCTGGTGGCAGCCTACAGTACTGTAGGGGAGGATGAAAACCCCCTCATTTTACCCAGAAGGAAAAGAGCTGTGGGATCTGTCTGTGCTGCAATGTGAATTGAAACCAAGACGGTTTGACCTTGGCAGAGCAGTGATTGGACGGGGGAGGACATCGGAGGGCCAATGGTGGGACAGAGTCAGCCCGAAGCATGGGGCTTTCAAGCCAATAGGAAAGCACTTGCTCGAAAACTGTGGGACTGACTCATCGCCATTATCGGGCTATTGTCTTCCCCATGTTTACACTATGGAGGGAAATTATGCAGACCTTCAGAAAACTAGGGAACCCAAAACAAACCAAGGGCCTACACAATGGCTACAGGAGGCCAACCCAATCAACCCCTACTCAAACCTTGAGTAGGTTAGAGAAAATTGAATTGGAAGGAAATTTTGCAGACCTTCAGAAAACTAGGGAACCCAAAACAACCCAAGCCTACACAATGGCTACAGGAGGCCAATGCAATCAACCCCTACTCAAACTTTGAGTAGGTTAACATCAGTGGAAAAAATCCGCAATAATCTAAAACTGCTGCATTTTTCAAAATCACAAAGCCCACCAATGGGAAGGATCGATTTCAGCACGAGAGGTGGACTGGATAATCTGGCTATAAAAAGGGGTTTCTGACGCAGTGTGTGTGCTGCTCTGCTCTCGTGATCCAACAATCAGCAAGCCTCTCGACACTGAAGGAAAACCAGTGTCCGAAGACACCGAAGATAGAAGAAACAAACCACCAGACTGCAGAAGGCACAGTAGTGAGTATAACCTCTGATTCCCAGAACTCCCAACTCAGTTAGGCCAGGAAAGGTGGGAGGTTGGGCATTGTACTGCTAAACTTGTGCAAAAATTTTCGTTGTGTCCGTTTAGTAGGATTTAAGGGGACTGTTTTGTTGATGTATTGCTGTTTGTTGAGATACACCTTGTCAAATAAATTGGAAGCCTAAGTTCCTCTTGGAATTACCTTGTCTCAGTTCTATTGTATTACATCTCCTGATCATGAGTCTTATGTCAGAACAGTGTAAGGGAAGCTAAGAGCGCCTCGAAAATGCTCAACTGTGTGTCACAGGCTAGGGAAAAAGGGGTTAGGAGTGTTTGACACTCACAGCTGCCTCACAGGCTAGGCATAAGCTGTGGGGACGCACGAGTCTCAAAACCCCCTTCATAAGCTGTGGACACAGCCTCTCCAGGGGTGCTCTTGCAGCGCTCAGGGTACCTCACAGGCCAGGCGTAAGCTGTGAGGGCAGAAGCCCAGAGAGAGACAACACTCCCCGAGAACCCCTTACAGTACCACCCTGACCAGGTCGCTGAGTTTATTGTGGAGTGTTGCATGCTGCATAACCTAGCTATAAGGCGAGGACAACTAATGCCAGATCGGGCTGCAGATCCATCTCCAGAAGGAGGGGAGACAGAAGAGCCAGCCGGCGAGGAGCAAGAGGAGAAGGAGGCGGAAGAGGAGGCTGGTGAGGACCTCGGGGAGGACAATCAGCCTGGCGATCTAGCCATGGTCATCCCCCCTCCCCCCCCAGAAGAACAGTACCCCACGGGAGTTACACGGCTGCTAAGCTGTTGCGTTAGCAGCTCATTTATGAATGCTTTACATGAACTTACATTGGGGATAGTCACATTTACAGTTACAGTTACGGTGAAACAAAAGTTGCATTTGCGTTGTTACATTTTTGCCTTGCCTGCACTGGCCTGGCCTTTGTTGTACAACATTTGCATTAATGCTTAACTTAAGTAAACTTATGTCATTTTAAGAGAATGTACAACAAATGCAGAACAATTGTTAAAATGTTAAATTTAAAAAATGTTTAACTTAACTATAAGAGAATGCACAACAATTGTTAAATTCAGAAAAAAAAATATTTCAAACAACGAAATTTTACATTTTTTATCAACACTCTCTCTCCCCTCCCCCATGCCCCCCCCCCCCCGCCCCACCCACAACTATGAACACACATTAGCAGCAATAAATTAACTCTAAACATGAATATTGCAAAAACAACTCCCTACCTGCGGCCACGTTTCCCTCCAGGTCCTTTACCCCCCCCACCCCAGGTTTTAGCACCACCCGCCCGTTTTGGTCCTCGCAGACGAGACAAAGTTAGCTGTTGGAGGTGTTGGAGTGGAAGATGAAGCTGGCTGTTCATCTTCCGAGTCAAGAGGAAGTATATCCTCCGCACTCACTTGAGTGCTCGGGGTTGTACTCAGACTCAACACGACACCTTGGTGTGCGGTGCCGTGTTCAGCCAGCAACGCATGCCGAAGGGCATTGGTTGCGGCAGTCCGCTCACGCATCTCTTCTAGTGTCTGCCGTGCTAACTTCACTTGCATAGCAGTCATCTGGGAAAAGTTAGACACAAACTGAGTGAACCCCTGGAGAAGCTTGCGACCTATCGCGACCGTCTCCGAACACAGTGAGATCAAGCCCTCCAACTGACCGTCTGAGGGAGGCGATGGCTGACCTCGCTGACCCAGCCTACGTGGGGTCGGTGTGTGCAATATGATGTGCCTTGGCTTTGCTGGCTGCACACCGATTGGTCCCGGTGCCTCTTCTATCCCGTGAGATGACCGCAGGTTCATCCCCTCCCTCCACAACTGTCTGCTGCTGCTGCTGGTGCTGCTCCTCCTCTTCCTCCTCGAGCTCAGTGGTGGTGATAGTGTTGTCGAGCTCGTCCTCCTCCTCCTGCTCTTCACCAGGTGCTGGTGCAGGTGCTGGTTGCACCTCGATCAGCGTCTCAGGATGACCTTAAAAACATATATGACCTTATTACAGAGCTTATTAGAACATAACGGTGCACATTATCAATACATTTCACTACCCCAGAAAGCTGTAACAGCTGCATCATCTGTATCCCCTGCTTCTTATGCACAAAGGCTGCATGCATGATATGACATGACATCATTGGTATATTGTACTATAATTACAGGACATTACATTACTCACGAGGCGCATAGCTGGGCTCCGCCAGGCCACGGGTGGGTTATTTACAGAGTAAAGCTCACTCCACACTGTCCCATACATAGTCCCAGGTTCAGAGCCCTGAGCAGATCTTAACATGGAGTTAATGTAAAATATTTATGAATAAACAAATTAAATTCAATACTGGAGATTTATTATTTTAATTGAAATTGGCATCAGTACAATATAAAATGCAATTTACTCTTGCTGCAGCTATCAAACTGTTCCAGTGTTTCTAGTACTGGTCCGACCCCCTCGCCTCATGGGGTGCGGAGGACACCACCACAGCGATCTCTGCCCAAATTTTTCTATAAACTCGGGGTGGGGGTTTCCCATGCGCACCCCGAGTCAGTTCGTCCCACCGGGAATGGACCTCATTGACGAAGGCCTCATCCTCTTCCCCCTCAGCTTCTTGATGGGTTTCTGACACGAGAGCAGTTGCATGCTCCTCGAGGTCCGTCAGTGGTTGCAGCTGAGCAGAGCCCCCCGCACCGGTGCACTTCTGCTCGGCCCGATTAATTGATATCTACTGCTGCAAACGATAAAAGAGTACCGCATAAGCTAATTGACTAGGTAGTGTCATGGAGTCACAACTGTTTAAAACGTTACATGCTACAGCTTGACACATATACATCTCTCTAGACTGCAGCAGCCAGAGTAAAGCTCCCTTGACACTTCCAAGGCAGCTGCAGCATGGCGTTACATACAGAGTAAAGCTCCCTCCACACTGTCCCATCAAACACTCCCAGGGCAGCTGCAGCATGGGGTTATTTACAGAATAAAGCTCACTCCACACTGTCCCATACATAGTCCCATAAACAAATTAAATTTAATGCAGGAGGTTCATTATTAGAATTGAAATTGGCATCAGTACAATATAAAATGCAATTTACTCTTGCTGCAGCTACCAAACTGTTCCAGTGTTTCTAGTACTGGTCCAACCCCCTTGCCTCATGGGATGCGGAGGACACCACCGCAGCGATCTCTGCCCAAATTTTTCTATAAACTCGGGGTAGGGGTTTCCCGTGCGCACCCCGAGTCAGTTCGCCCCACCGAGAATGAATCTTGTTGACTAGGGTCGCATCCTGTCCCTCGCAGCTTCTTGATGGGTTTCTGACATTTTATATAACGTTTATAAACTTTTATAAAAGTTTTTTTGTTGATCTCTCCTCTTTTTCTCCTTCATCTCTGCCTTCCTCCTCTCTCTATCCTCTCTCTCTCTCTATCTCTTCCCTTCCCTGTGCCTTCTGTGCATGTGTGGATGACCCCTGACCTCCCGAAACGCGGGAAAACCAGTAAAGAAAAAAAAAAAAAAATTTTAAATCGCATGCGCAGTAGGCTGTTGCTAGGGAAGCTTTGGCCTTCCACATCGCTGGGCGTTCGCTGGGCGAACGTCACATCGCTGACCTATCTCCGAGTGAAAAATCAATATGCAAAAAATGGGCTATGTCCCAGCGATCACTAAAACTGAGACATCGTACATCGCTGGACCGTCGCCCATTTTTTGGGCGATAGACAGCAAAGTGGAAAGTCTAGCCCTTAGAAACATAGAAAACTACAGCGCAGAAGGAGGCCATTTCGGCCCATCGTGTCCACACCGGCTACCAAAGAGCCGCACGGTCCCTGGTCAGCCGCCCTGAAGGCTACATATAAAGCTATGAACAACGACAAAAGGCAAAGAGCACCCAGCCCAACGAGTCCACCTCACACAACTGTGCCACCCCTTATACTGAAACATTCGACACTCCACCCCAACCGGAGCCATGTGATCTCCTGGGAGAGGTAAAAACCAGATAAAAACCCAAGCTAATTTAGGGAGAAAAAAATCCAGAAAATTCCTCTCCGACCCATCCAGGTGATTGAAACTAGTCCAGGAGATCTCCCTGGCCGTATTCAATTCCCTGCAGTACTTACCATTAATACTGCATCGGCCAACAAAAGGTCATCCAGTCTCATCCCAATTACCAGCTCTAGGTCCGTAACCCTGCAGGTTACAGCACTTTAATGCCCATGCTTTAAAAGTGGTGAGGGTTTCTACATCCACCATTCTTCCAGGCAGTGAGTTCCAGATCCCCACAACCCTCTGTGTAAAGAAGCCCCCCCTCAAATCCCCTATAAACCTTCCAGCACCCACCTTAAAATTATGCCCCCTCATAATAGATCCCTCCACCTATAGAAATAGGCCCTTACTATCCACTATGTCCAGGCCCCTCAATATTTTGTACACCTCAATGAGGTTTCCTCTCAACCTCCTCTGTTGCAACGAGAACAAACTCAGCCTATCCAATCTGTCCTCATAACTAAGATTCTCCATTCCAGGCAGCATCCTAGTAAATCTCTTCTGCACCTTCTCTAGTGCAATCATGTCGTTCCTATAATACGGCAACCAGAACTGCATGCAGTACTCCAGCTGTGGCCTAACCAAAGTATTACACAATTTAAGCATAACCTCCCTTCTCTTATATTCTATGCCTCGGCCAATAAAGGCAAGCATTCCGTATTCCTTCTTAACCATCTTATCCACCTGGCCTGCTACTTTCAGGGATCTGTGGGCAAGCACTCCAAGGTCCCTTTATTCATCTACGCTATTAAGTGGCCGACCGCTTAATGTGTATACTCTTTCCTTATTAGCCCTCCCAAAGTGCATCACCTCACACTTCTCTGAATTAAATTGCATTTGCCATTGCTCTGCCCAACTGACCAGTTGATTGATATCCTCCTGCAGCCCATGACTTTCTTCACAACCACACAGCCAATTTTAGTGTCGTCTGCAAACTTCTTAATCATACTCCCTATATTCAAATCTAATTTGTTGAGATTTACCACAAAAAGCAAGGGACCCAGCACTGAGCCCTGCGGAACCCCACTGGAAACATCCTTCCAGTCACAAAAACATCCACCAACCATTACCCTTTGCTTCCTACCTCCAAGCCAATTTTGGATCCAACTTGCCACTTTGCCCTGGATCTCATGGGCTTTAACCTTCTTGACCAGTCTGCCAGGTGGGACCTTATTAAAAGCTTTGCTGAAGTCCATATAAACTACATCGTACGCACTACCCTCATCGACCCTCTTGGTTACCTCCTCAAAAAATCAATCAGGTCAGTCAAACACGATCTTCCCTCAACAAATCCGTGCGAACTGTCCCTAATTAATCCCTGCCTTTCCAAATGTAGATTTATCCTGTCTTTCAGGATTTTTTCCAATAATTTTCCACCACTAAGGTTAGACTGACAGATCTGTAATTACTTGGCCTATCCCTTTCTCCCTACTTAAACAAGGGTACTATATTAGCATTCCTCCAATCCTCTGGCACCATGCTCAAATCCAAAGAGGACAGAAAAATGATGGTCAAGGCCTCTGCTGTTTCCTCTTTTACTTCGCTCAACATCCTGGGATGCATTTCTTCCGGCCTGGGGACTTATCCGCTTTCAAAGCTGCTAAACCCCTTAATACTTCCTCTCTCACTATATTTATTTCATCCAGAACATCACACTCCTCCTTGATAGCAGTATCTGCATTACCCCTTCCCCCATCTTATAGAAACTTTCTCAAAACCCATCATTTTGCCTGAGTTTTTGGTCATCTCTCCTATCTCTCCTTCCGTGGGTCGGTATCTGTTTTTTTATTATATTGATTTTCTCATTCGCCTTGGTAAAGCACCATGGGACATTTTCTATGTTAAAAGTGCAATATAAATGTGAGTTGTTGTTTTACTGTCCAAACCCATTGTTTTCTAATAATGAAAATTCTATTTTATTTTTGACATGAAGAAGCAGATATTAGCTCACAGCTGATTTCACCCAGATTTAGGAAAAATGGCTGCCCAAAAATCAAAACACTTACTCATGAAGCAGTGCTTCCTGCTCAAAGGGTTTAGCCAAAATACCCAAGCAACGGGCAAGCAGAACAAGGTTTGAGAAAAGATTCCACAAGAGAAAGAAAGGATTCAGGGGGACAAAGACTAAAAGCACCATTAAAGAGCTATGGCGCAAAATTCACATCCATAGCGCCTGTTTTTTGGGTGCAATGAATGCCTTAGAAGTCCAAAATGGCGCTTGTGGTGCCGCACACACTTGTGGGGTGAATCGTGCCGGACGCTATATTGGTAAAGGTATTAGCACACGTGCAGTGAACATCCACTGGAAGTATACAGAACATGATGCCAATCCACGCTATTTTGGAGCTCAATACTTAACCGCACACAGCTGAACACATGTTCGGCAGCAGGAAGAAACCCCACCTATGCTATTTAAAGGAACATCAACTGCTTGCAGTTTAGTTCCTGGTTGATGTCTTCTGGCTGTTGGTATAAATCCACAAATGTTTGGTGCTTTCTATAGTTGCTTAAACTTGTCAAAGTCTACAAGGTGTGGGGAGGAAGATGCTGAAGGATTTTTTTCCTGACTTCAAAGCTTCTGCACAAACCAGTTGCTGCCAGACAAGGACTCACCAGTATGAATTCCCCTTGGAATACAGCATGACTTGGAGAATGAACAGAGGGCATGCAGAGCAGGACGAGTTGCTGAAAGAGGGAGGAGGAAGGGGAGAAGTGCTCTCAGCAGGAGGCCATATCTGCCCAAGAGTGTTCAGGGAGCAATTCTCCTACCTGTACCTCAACGAGTAACAGTGTGTGAGACATCTGCACTTCAATAAGGATGTATCCCTGAAATCTGCCACCTGCTGTAGCCAGAACTGCAACCTCAGAGCAGAACGAGGTCCACATTGCCAGTGTTTGTGAAGGTGACCGTGGCCATGAACCTTTATGCATCAGGCTCCTTCCAGGTTGGAGCTGAAGGTATTTCTATCGTTGTTGCGTAAGGGAGATCATTGAGGCCCTGTATTCAAAGAGAGCTGACTACATTTAATTCTCTCAGGCCAGAGTGCAACAATCAGAGTGAATACATTACTTCACTAGGATTGCAGACTTCCCCATAATGTAGGGTGCCATCGACTGCACGCACATTGCTTTGCAAGTGCCACATGTCAATTCTGCCATGTTCCAGAACCGAACGGGATTCCACTCCCTCAACATCCAGCTGGTGTGTGACAATTGGCAGTGAATCACGCAGGTCAATGCCCGATATCCTGGCAGCAGTCATGATGCCTTCATTCACGGCAGTCTGCCCCGCCATCTACATTTGAGTCACCATGGCTAACCAAAGGGTGGCTACTGGGCAACAAGGGCTATCTGCTGACGACATGGCTGATGACTCAGGTGCAAAATCCATGCACACATGGGCAGCATGCATACAATGAAAGCCACGTGCCACACAAAATATGATAGAGCAGACCATTAGCATGCTGAAACAATGCTTCCACTGCCTGGACCGCTCTGGAGGAGCACTGCAGTACTGGGAAGAGCAGGTGTCAAGATTCGCTGTGGTCTGCTGCATGCTGCACAACCTTGCCATCATCACAGCATAGTCCTTGCCACCAACAATACAGCGAGCAGTTGAGGAGGAGGAGGAATAGGAGGAATAAGAAGAAGAGGAATGGAGGAGGCAACCAAGGTAGCCCCTTTCTGGCCAAACTGTCCATGAAGAACTCACCTGAGTGCAATAGTGAAAACCACAAACCCAAATCCCCATTCACCAACAGTCCCACCTCTTACCTTCCTTCCGTTACTCACCTTCACAGCATCTGCTTGGCCACAATGCAAAAATAAAAGCCAACATAAAGTAAACATTCCTAATCAAATTGATAAATCAAATGATGCTATATTGCATACAAACGTAAACTAAGCACCCCTGTGTACTTGTCTTCCCTGTTCCTTTGCCTGTCCTAGCGCTCCGAAGCAATGCCACCGCAGTGGCTATAGAATGGCTGGTGGAAAGCTGCTGACTTTCAGTGGACGAGACTGCAGATGGCCTTGGAGGATGACCTCAAGCAGCTCTGGGCCAACAATGCTTGGCTGTGGACTGCACCATCTTGGCATGGGCGGCAGCAGTCTGGGCTGGCTGGCTGACAGGCACCAGCATGGCCAATGGCAGAGTGACAGTGGTGGGAGGACGAATGTTGTCATCCTGAGAGAGGACGCTACATGCTCTCTCCCATGTTGTGCCATTATTCTTTGTTTCCCAGGTTGTAGAATGACTTCCAGCACCTGCTCCAACCATGATACACCTCCCCTTTAATAAGTGCAGGCTGGCTTTAAGTAGTGCAGGCTAGTTTTATCTGGTGCTAGCCTCTCACGATTTTGTGCCCCCTGCTGATGCCTACAGCCAATCAACAGTGCAGTTAGCATTGGCTGCACCTGGAAATCACACAAATGAGCAGGCAGCATGAGGTTGACATGCTGTCTGCTTTACATTGAACATTACATTAATCACGCATCGTGATTCCTGTGCCCGTTTTCAAGGGCTATCAAATTTAGCCCCCCCTAGGCTTTTAGGAAGCTCCTTTTCTTCATGTAAAGCTGTCTTAGGCTGTGTAATGCTCCAGATCTCTGTCCTCAGAGCCACAGCAGCAGAGCTAAATATTGCATGCCGAGTAAGAACTGCTGGAACATGCATTGCACCACAGGAAATCAATGGGCAGCACGTTAGCCTCCCAATGCACTTTGTGTTTATCACTAGTCAGAAACCAACTAGGTGAAATTTTGGAGCATTCTGTGCTCATTACCATCATCTCATGCTGCACACTGTTATTGTAGACAGGGGGAAAAAATGCTTTCATGAATGTTGATATACTGAAACCCGAATAATGATCGAGGGGGGAAAATAATGTACATTTTGCAAAAACAATAGTTTTTGAACCACTCTGTGCAATATCTGAGAAGCCACAGCAATACTAAAAACAGTCAGCTCAGCCATTATCAGGACTATATTGATCCCCAGATTGTATCGGAGTAATTTAGGACACCTTGCAGAAGGAAAGAATCATCATCATCAACATCATAGGCAGTTCCTCGAACGAGGATGACTTGCTTCCGCATGAGTTCACAGATGTTTCAATGAAGGACTCGACATTCCAGTCCTGAACTCCAGTTGAAAGGGTGGAAGATGCCTGTGCGTGTATTTTTTTAACGTATGGTGACCATGGCATATCAGCCACCACGCGGGCTTGACAGAGCTAGGCCTTTTTCCAGTGGCAAGAGTTAACAAGGACGACTAGACACCTGCTCTGCTGCACGGACCTAGTGTGCACGCATATTGCAGTGTGGGCTGGCCCTTGCTGCCCCTGGGCCCTCGGCTCTTCTGGGCCCCGTACCCTCATTTGCCACACTTCCGCCACAATCTCTCGCTGCTCCTCCGCCACAAACATTCGCCACACCTCCGCTATGATCTCTCACAGTTCCTCCACCGTGATTTCTCGCCACTCCTCCACCACATAAACATTCGCTGCACCTCCGTCATGATCTCTCACCGCTCTCCCACCACAATCTCTCGCCGCTCCTCCACCACAAACATTCGCCGTATCTCCGCCACGATCTCTCGCCACTCCTCCGTCACAAAAATATTCACTGCACCTCCGCCATGATCTCTCACCGCACCTCCGCATCAAACATTCGCTGAACCTCCGCCATGATCACCCGCCGAATCTCAGCCACGATCTGTCATCCCTCCTCCGTCTCAATCACTCGCCGCACCTCCACCACGATCTCTCGCCGCTCATCCGCCCGACCTTCCTGCTCCTCCGCTGTACCATGGCCCCGCTGATGTTCCTGCCCACACTCCAAACGGCGACCTGGGTTTTGATGACATCACCCGGTCTCCCACCTCGACGTCGTAGCACACTTGTAGCAGCTCACGCTAGACGTTGTAGTGGTATGCCACTCCAGCTCTTTTATAGCCCGACCTGCGGAGGTGTTCTCTCGCAGGTCGGGAGGCCACGATCATACCTGTTCCAAGTGACAGGCAAATTCGATGTGTCAAAATCTCAACCAAAGTGCGACAAAATCATTTCAGATGCTTAACACAAATTCTGTCCAAAATAGGTAAACTGCAGCTGGCATAAGCCTGCAAATAGTTCAGAATGCCCGGTAATGGAAACAAAAAGAAAAGATACTTGAATCACAGTTGCCACTGTGGAAAAGTGCAGAGATTTCCATTAACTCTAAAAGCAATTTTTCCTCTGCAGCATCTCTGTGCCAATGCAAAGTATACACAGCATCTGTTTACTAAGAAATGTAAAAACGTAACCTACATGTAATATTAGCAAAACCCTTGTTAGACATGTTAGATAATTCCCATGGTTTTGAATATATTAATGTTGTTTGAATGACATGAGATGAAGCAGAAATTTAATTTCATCCCACACCGAATTGCTAATGAGGTTTCCCAGTTCTAACAATTTAATTTAATTCAGTAAGCATGGACAGCCATTTTAACTGGGATAGTCTATTTTATTCACAGACTGTAACTGCCTGGACAGATATGCCCTGGTGTTTTTCCCCTTCTGTTTTCCTCCCCTTCCCTCTTCGCCTCCTGAACGTGATGACTCATGCTGTGGAAGGTTTCTGCAGGTGGTGGTGACCATCCTGTATCACATCCAAGTGTTTGTTCTTCAGGTATGAGCCTGGATACCGAGTTGATGGCTTTACTACATTGGTGGCTGTGTCTTCAGTCATCTTAACCCACACTCTGCAATCCCTAAACCTCTTCGCCTTTAAGACGCTCTTTAAAACCCATCACACTGTCCAAGCTTTTGGTCACCCATTCCAATATTTCCTTCTTTGGCTCGGCATCCATTTCCTTGGCAACTCATTTGTGAAGTGCCTTGGGACCATTTTCTAAGTTAAAGGTGCTATATGAATGCATGACTATCAAGCCTAACTCTACCTGTTATGCCCTGACCCAGCCTCTAGACGCGCACTACAATGAGTGTTCACTGAATAAAGTGGCTCAGAGTGGTAAACTTGCAGATTAGTTTGAGGAATCACCAGCCAGTTGAACCATGTACTACCTAAGTTTAATTAAAGTAGCTTAGATAAAGGATCAAAGTTGGAATCTTCCACTGTGTACAGTTCGCCACTCTGGTATGTGGTAAGAATGCTTCAAAGTTCCATTCACTGGCCTGCACGCACAACACCCCTTTCATCGCCAACGTCCACTGATCCATTCCCTAGATTGTAAAATCTATCAAAAATGAGAAAAGTCCTCATTTGGAAGAACGTCCATGGTTTCTCTCCATCCTACCTCTGTCATCTGCTTGAATTCGCCAGCCTACCATGTCAGCTGTGGCTCAGTGGGTAGCACTCTCGCCTCTGTGTCAGAAGGTTGTGGGCTCAAGTCCCACTCCAGGGACTTCAGCACAGAAATCTAGGCTGTCGCTCCAGTGGAGTGCTGCACTGTTGGAGGTGCTGTCTTTTGGATGAGACGTTAAATCGACGTCCCGACTGCTCTATCAAGTGAATGTAAAAGATCCCATGGCAATATTTTGAAGAAGAGTAGGGGAGTTATCGTCGGTGTCCTGGCCAATATTTATCCCTCAAATAACATAACAAAAACAGATTATCTGGTCATTATCACAATGCTGTTTATGGGAGCTTGCTTGTGTGTATATTGGCTGCCACATTTCCTGCATTGCAACAGTGACTACACTCCAAAAGTACTTCATTGGCTGTAAAGCGTTTTGAGACGTCCAGTGGTCGTGAAAGGCGCTATGTAAATCCAAGTCTTTTTTACTTTTCTTTACTATGTACCCACTACTCTTCTGCAATTGGTCAACTGTGAAACTCCTACCTCCACCCTCCATCAGTGGCAGAGCCTTCGATAACCCCGCCCCTTCACAATGAACTCTCTCCCTAAAGATTGTCAGCTGGTGAACTCTCGGACCTCCATCAAAAAATCCCTCAAAACTGCCCTCTTCACTTTCCTTTTGACGGCATCTCTTAACTTCATACCTACTTCTTGCCAAATATCCGTAAGTATTCCTATAAAAGGTGCTGTGTAAATGTAAGTTACTGTTGATGTGTTGACACATTTACCTAATGAAGCATTTGGTTTCAATAGATGTAAATAATTTTTTAGACTTGTACATGAAGCAGCAGAGCAGACGTAGTCAAAATACCAAGTAAGTCAAAATTCTGACTTTGAAAGCTTAGTTCTTGCTATTGAACCAAAAATTTCAGAAAAATTAATTATCACCCACTGAAAATAACAAACTTCTCGCTTGATTTTACTTGTCTCTTGAGCTTAATGAAAAACGCAGGTGGAAATTTGAAAATCTTTCCCCAGGTGTATAACACACTATCAGCCTTTGAGCTGCCCATCTGTTTTCAGGGAATGTCTGGGGCCTCTCTCCTCCCACGAACTCAGGTCCTTATGCTTCGGTGATTCATGCTCATTTCCATTCACAATTGGAAGCTGTGTTAGGTACAGCTCATTCCAGGCAAGAGAGGAGACAGTGTCCTTCAGTGGTGATCAAATATCCAAAACTCTGCAGCCCATTTCTTAACTCATACCGTCTCATTCCTCCATCACCCCTGTGCTTGCTGACCGACACTCGATCCTGGTCCGACAACACCTCAATTTTAAAATCCGCATCCTGGTTTTCAAATCGCTCCACGGTCTCGCCCCTCCCTACCTCTCTAACCTTCTCAAGCCCTACAAGCCTTCTGGCCTCTTGCACATCGCCGATTTTAATCGCTCCACCATTGATGGCCATGCCTTGGCCCCAAGTCTGGAATTCCCTGCCTAAACTTCTCTGCTTCTGTACCTCTCCCACTTCCTTCAAGATGCTCCTTAAAGCCTACCTCTTTGACCAAGTGTTTGGTCCCCTGTTCTGATATCTCCTTCTGTGATTGATTTGATTGATAATATCCGTGTTATGCACCTTGGAGCATTTTGCTACATTAAAGACACGATATAAATGTTCATTGTTGATATAAATTCAACAGAATATGATTCGGAAGAACTGAAAGAAACCAAGTTTGAAATCTACATTTTAAAGAAGTGTTGCCCCTCTATGTCTAGCTCCAGGATCATGTTTAATGGGTTTGACTGAGTTTGAATTGTGCCTGATGGAGCCATTGTAGTTTGTTCAGATTTATCACCACTGTTATCAAAGCGTGGACCAAACCATGAAAAGCTGATTCAGCATTATAGAACTGGAATGAGAACAGACTGCTTCAATGCTCTTACTGAACCCTCAGAACTTAGCATATATTTTTTAAGTGATTTACTTGGCTCCTAATTCCCTCAATGTTCTACTTTATGCCACTTGTTGTATCTTTCTGTGAACAGTGTGGGCATTTTATTCCATAATGATTACATAGTGCCAGCTTAGGTCAGTGGTCGCACTCTCACTTCTGAGTCAGTGGGGCTGCAGGCTGACACTCTGTGCTGTACTGAGGGAGTGCTGCACTGTTGGAAGTGCCATCTTTCATGTGCAGCATCGGCCCCATCTGCCTGTTAAGATTGGTGTAAAAGATCCTCTCATATTATTTGGGGCAGGGAAGTTTTCCTGATGACCTGGAGGAACATTTATCGCTCAATTAATATCTTAAACTCATAGCTGTTTCTGCGAGCACTGCTGTGCACTTTGAGACATCCTGAGGACATGTAAGGTGCTATCTAAATGCAAATTCTTTCTAAGTAACTTTTCAAAGTATTGAATCAATATAATTGCCCAGTGACTTTCATTGCTATTGTCACGGCTTTTATTATTTGAGACTGTTTACATGATTAAAAAAGATAGCTGGTGTTGTGAATATAAAGATCTTGTGGTTTTATGATCTCATCTGAACACTGACAAGCTGAAATTTTTCTGTGCATTAAAGTTAGCAAACATACTAAATGTGCATTAGCAAACCATTGTTTGTTCACACTCTCAACATTTTTCCCCGATCAGGCCAGATTAATACACCTCAAAGCATAAACCAATTAAGGTGAGTTTGTAAAATTTCTTCTCTCTGGTATCCAGCCCCTGTTGTACTACCAAACTGGTAGCAATGCGGTGGAGGGGGATTTCCTGGAGTGTATTAGGGATGGTTTTCTCGACCAAAATGTCGAGGAACCAACTAGAGAGCTGGCCATCCTAGACTGGGTGATGTGTAATGAGAAGGGACTAATTAGCAATCTTGTTGTGCGAGGCCCCTTGGGGAAGAGTGACCATAATATGGTAGAATTCTTTATTAAGATGGAGAACGACACAGTTAATTCAGAAACTAGGTTCCTGAACTTGGGGAAAGGTAACTTCGATGGTTTGAGGCGTGAATTGGCTAGAATAGATTGGCAATGGAAACTTAAAGGGTTGACAGCGGATAAGCAATGGCAAACATTTAAAGATCACATGGATGAACTTCAGCAATTGTACATCTCTGTCTGGAGTAAAAATAAAACGGGGAAGGTGGCTCAACCATGGCTAACAAAGGAAATTAAGGATAATGTTAAATCCAAGGAAGAGGTAAATAATTTTGCTAGAAAAAGCAACAATCCTAAGGACTGGAAGAAATTTAGAATTCAACAGAGGAAGACTAAGGGTTTAATTAAGAGGGGGAAAATAGAGTACGAGAAGAAACTTGCAGGGAACATAAAAACTGACTGCAAAAGCTTCTATAAATATGTGAAGAGAAAAAGATTAGTGAAGACAAATGTAGGTCCCTTGCAGTCGGATTCAGGTGAATTTATAATGGGGAATAAAGAAATGGCAGAGCAATTGAACAAATACTCCGGTTCTGTCTTCACGAAGGAAGACACAAATAACCTTCTGAATGTACTAGGGGACAGTGGGTCTAGTGAGAAGGAGAAACTGAAGGATATCCTTATTAGGCGGGAAATTGTGTTAGGGAAATTGATGGAATTGAAGGCCGATAAATCCCCAGGGCCTGATAGTCTGCATCACAAAGTACTTAAGGAAGTGGCCATAGAAATAATGGATGCATTGGTGATCATTTTCCAACAGTCTATAGACTCTGGATCAGTTCCCATGGACTGGAGGGTAGCTAATGTAAAACCAGTTTTTAAAAAAGGAGGGAAGAGAGAAAACGGGTAATTATAGACCGGTTAGCCTGACATCAGTAGTGGGGAAAATGTTGGAATCAATCATTAAGGATGAAATAGCAGCGCATTTGGAAAGCAATGACAGGATCGGACCAAGTCAGCATGGATTTATGAAAGGAAAATCATGCTTGACGAATCTTCTGGAATTTTTTGAGGATGTAATTAGTCGAGTGGACAAGGGAGAACCAGTGGATGTAGTGTATTTGGACTTTCAAAGGCTTTTGACAAGGTCCCACACAAGAGATTGGTGTGCAAAATCAAAGCACATGGTATTGGGGGTAATGTACTGACATGGATGGAGAACTGGTTGGCAAACAGGAAGCAGAGAGTCGGGATAAACGGTTCCTTTTCAGAATGGTAGGCAGTGACTAGTGGAGTGCCGCAGGGCTCAGCGCTGGGACCCCAGCTCTTTACAATATTCATTAACGATTTAGATGAAGGAATTGAGTGTAATATCTCCAAGTTTGCGGATGACATTAAACTGGGTAGCGGTGTGAGCTGTGAGGAGAATGTTAAGAGGCTGCAGGGTGACTTGGACAGGTTAGGTAAGTGGGCAAATGCATGGCAGATGCAGTATAATGTGGATAAATGTGAGGTTATCCATTTTGGGGGCAAAAACACGAAGGCAGAATATTATCTGAATGGCAGCAGATTAGGAAAAGGGGAGGTGCAACAAGACCTGGGTATCATGGTTCATCAGTCACTGAAAGTGGGCATGCAGGTACAGCAGGCGGTGAAGAAGGCAAATGGTATGTTGGCCTTCATAGCTAGGGGATTTGAGTATAGGAGCAGGGAGGTCTTACTGCAGTCGTACAGGGCCTTAGTGAGGCCTCACCTGGAATATTATGTTCAGTTTTGGTCTCCTAATCTGAGGAAGGACATTCTTGCTATTGAGGGAGTGCAGCGAAGGTTCACCAGACTGATTCCAGGGATGGCTGAACTGTCATATGAGGAGAGACTGGATCAACTGGGCCTTTATACACTGGAGTTTGAAGGATGAGAGGGGATCTCATAGAACCGTATAAGATTCTGACGGGACTGGACAGGTTAGATGCCGAAAGAATATTCCCGATGTTGGGGAAGTCCAGAACCAGGTGACATAGACTTAGGATAAGGGGTAGGCCATTTAGGATTGAGATGAGGAGGAACTTCTTCACTCAGAGAGTTGTTACCCTATGGAATTCCCTGCCGCAGAGAGTTGTTGATGCCAGTTCATTGGATAAATTCAAAAGGGAGTTAGATATGGCCCTTACGGCTAAGGGGATCAAGAGGTATGGAGAGAAAGCAGGAAAGGGGTACTGAGGGATTGATCAGCTATGATCTTATTGAATGGCGGTGCAGGCTCGAAGGGCCAAATGGCCTACTCCTGCACCTATTTTCTATGTTTCTATGTAATGGGATCCGTGTTGAAACACTGGAGAGGGATGCTGGAGGTCCAACAGCGAGGAATGGAGGAGACATTGTGGAGAGCATGGTACATCAGCAAGTCTTACTTTGCTGGACATGTTGGATGAGGAGGAGAGGAGGACCATCAGGACCCATTACTGCCCCAGGTGCCGAAAGGGTTAAATTATGAGGGCAAATTGCAGAAACTTGGTTTGTATTTCCTTGAGTTTAGAAGGTTGAGGGGTGATCTAATCCAGATGTTTAAAATGTTAAAAGGATTCGATACGGTAGATACAAAGAAACCATTTCCTCTGGTAGAGGAGTCAGGAATGAGAGGACATGATATTAAAATTAGAGCTAGACCATTCAGGAGTGAAATCAGGAAGCACTTCTTCACACAAAGGGTAGTGGAAATGTAAAACCATCTCCCCAAAGGGCTGTGGATGCTGGGACAATTAGAGCTTTCAAGACTGAGATCGATCGATTTTTGTTAGATAAGGGTATCAAGGGATGTGGAGCTGAGGCGAGAAAATGGAGTTGAGGGACAGATCAGCCATGATCTAACTGAATGTCGGAACAAGCTTGAGATGCTGAATGGCCTACTCCATATAAGCCATTCTAAGAATATAGGCTTATGATGGTGTTTAGAGGGATAAGGCATTGCAAGAGTTAAATGACCCTAAGCATTTTGCTCAAACTGGTGTTCTGCAAAATACAGCTTTTGATCTGTTTGTGTTTTGGCAGGTGCAGGATGACATACGATCACAAGTATCCTTGTTATTAAAAAATGAATTGTTATTGCTAGAAGAGGAGGGATAGGTGTTTGAGACATGTAGCCATCTGTACTGTTACTTCTTATTAGTCATGTAGTCATGCGTACCAACTGAGTAACTTATTATTTGTTGAAATATAATCAAATATAGTCCCCTTTTATTATTCTTCAGTATTAAGCTTTGCTAGATTGCAGTTTAATATTGTGTTTGCTAGTCTACAGTTTTATTGCTTTCGGTTTATTCCTCCTCTGTTATAATTAAGGAAAAGGAGCTCATTGAACCTAGGATTTGTTCACAGATAAAACTCTTACTTCAAGGTCCATAGGGTATGTCATCAACTGTAGGAACAGAAAAAGCTTGTGTCTAAGGCTAAAAGACAGATTAAGGTAGATGCAAGGCCTGTGTCTGGGCACAGGCGTGCTGGGCCTATGAATGGATAGATTGGAGGGTATGGAAGATCCATGACTGGATGGATTTTTTTGCAATTCTGGTTTTGGTGTTTGGTTCTCTCACAGTGTAGAGGGGCCAGGGAGGGCAGGCAGGTGTACAAGCCTGTGTGACTGGGAGGTACGAGGAATGAGTCACAGCTTCTACCCAAGGGACAATAATGGGTAATGTCATTCTCAATCGTGCTTTGCAAACTGCTGCTCAAATACTGCATGTATTAAGTTTCACCTGTGCATAAATACAAATTGGTAACGGTTACCAATATGGAGTAGGCTTCGAACTATTGGACCGACAGTCCAAAGGGAATCTATTACAACTGTTCCTATGTCTACCCCGGCAAAAATGTTGCCTCAAGTTCACTGGCTAGTACTGTATGACATGGCTATGATAAAGAAGCCTATATGTTCTGTGCATATATAGCTATACCTGCAGCGAAGGAAAAATATCAGCACTGCACTGTCAGTACAGGTAGAGCATAGCATTCATCTTTTTGTTGGCCACAGACTCCTTTTGATGAGGTGAGCAGACTTCACAGGTGTGACATGATGCGCACATTGGCTGTAAGCACGTAGCATCTGAAATATCATCATGGGATTTGTCCGGTGATGAGATTCTCTCTCATTCTCTCTCCCCTCTGTGCATGATCCGGTAAGCAGCAAACACTTGCAGCTCCCAAAACTACTGTAAGTTAACTTGCTACTGTATATACACAAAAATAAAATGTTGACATTCTTGACAACAACTCACGCCTGCGCCTACTATTTAAAGAGGTATCACACAATGGGGATCAGTCCCTTTAAGGTCCACCAGATGCCTTGTTTCAATGTGTACGATAATATCAGTGGTGATATGCAACTGCAGCAGGAGAGGCAAAGATGTGATGTTGCCAGAGTACAGGACACCAGTGACTATTCAACACCTATGTAGCTACTCAAGCACCAGAGCAACTGCCAACGCTGTTTAACAAAATCAAAAAATAACACTTGATCAACATCTAAACAGTCTGCAACTACCACCCAATAACAATTGCTTCTGAATGCAAAGTTTCTAGGGAGTCCTTGTGGCTTTCATAGCCTCACTTATTTCAGGGTGAAGACAAGAGGCTAGAAATTCCGTTACGCCCCATTTGGGGCGATAACTTTTGAAATCTCAAAAAAAGATCGCCAGGCGATAATGATTTTCTGCTCCAAGGAAATTCAGCTTTAACGCACCAAGAGGGAAGTGGAGTGCTAAATCAAGCACAAACCACTTCTCTTCGGGTGCCAAAGTGCGAGAGTGGGTCGATAGCAACAGAGCGCTGAACAATGTGGAGTGCAATGATACTGGCATCAGAGGCTGCTTCCCTTACTTAAAGGGCAGGGCCAATGATGGTTAACAATATTCTTGTGCTCAGTTCTGTGTTGCCAGGTGACCTGCATGACTGCCATTACAGCCCCAAATACTCTCAGGGAGTGGAGGGCTTGGACATCTTGCAGCAATCCAAAACTTTCAGCAGGCAACTAACTGGTGCAAAGAATAAAGTTTGGCCTACCTGTAAACCACTGCCTTTAATTAGCACTCCCCAAGCAGCCAGCCAAGGTGACAACGCCTCCTCTTCCTGCCGTTGTTGACACCCAGCGATACAGCAGGGGCGGTAACGGGGCGCTGCGCACTTTATGACATCACGATCTGCGAGGTGTTAGAGGCCGAGGCGGTAAATGCTGGCACCAGCGTTAAACCGACACTGAGGTTCGTGGACGTCATTGTGCCTGGTCGCTAATCCCTTCGCGCCCCGTACTCCCGTTTTACTCACTCCCCCGCCTGCACAAGGCGCTAGCGGGAAGCGCAAAGCAGCCAAATTTATCCCCCAAGATGTGGAGACATTGGTCACCCACTCAAACCCTGGCTCATGACACCACTGTACAATTTCTTACCTCTGAGAAAAAAACATCAAAACTTCGTTCAGCAATGACATTTGAGATTTATTGGTCATTTAAACAAAATGATCAAAAACACTGGGGGACTCTGAAGCAGTCAGGAAACCCAGGAGGCTGGATTTCTCGTATGCCCTGCTAAATTTAAAGATTGCATGGGGAACCTCCGTTTCCCACCCACAGCCAGCATGATTGAGAGGTTGACTGGCTACGGGTGGGTAGTCCAGCGGCACTAGACTGCAGAGAGGAGGGAGGGAAGGATTGCGTGGGGGCTGGGGGCGTGGCCGGAGGAGCACAGGGAATGTCGGAGGAGCTGGGAGGGCGGTTGGGTGAGTATCGAGGACCGGGACCAGCAGGGGGGGGTGGGGCATGTTGGTCTGTGAGGATCAGGATCTGGAACCAGTACAGGAGGCGGTGGGGAGGTGGGAGTGGGAGGGTTAGGAACAAGGGCTGCAGGAGCACGGTCGTGGGAGAGGGGTTAAGGAATGATTGGCGGCCAGAGAAACGGGGGGTGGGGGTGGTAAGAAACGATCCGTGACCTGAGGAGCAGATCGGGGGCGGGAGGAGGCCTCGTGGGGGAGATTGGAGGGCTGGAGAGTGGAATCAGAGACCTAGTGGGGGGGTCTACGATCAGGGCCAGTATGTGAGGCAGCGACGCTGCATCCAGAAGGTACTCGGAACTTCTTCATGGCAAACGAGCCAAAGGTGGGCAGAGGAAACATTATAAGGACACCCTCAAAGCCTCCCTGATAGAGTGCAACATCCCCACTGACACCTGGGAGTCCCTGGCCAAAGGCCGCTCTCAGTGGAGGAAGTGCATCCGGGAGGGCGCTAGGCACCTCGAGTCTCATCGCCGAGAGCATGCAGAAATCAAGCGCAGGCAGCGGAAAGAGCGTGCGGCAAACCAGTCCCACCCACCTCTTCCTTCAATGCCTATCTGCCCCACCTGTGACAGAGTCTGTGGTTCTCGTATTGGACTGTTCAGCCACCTAAGAACTCATTTTAAAAGTGGAAGCAAGTCTTCCTCGATTCCGAGGGACTGCCTATGGTGATGATGTGAAGGCACCTACCACTTGGATCCAGCAGTCCTCGCCTAACTTTAGTTGACCAGAGAAACCCGACCAGTTAAAGTTATAATCAAAATGGAGGATAAAGCAGAGACTTCCAGCTTCATTATAATATTTAAATCGTTGACCCACCTCCTGGGCGTGGCTTGGCAGCCTGCTCCACCATCCCGCCTCCGTTAAAACCAGAAGTGGGCAGGATGGAGACAGGGTCTGGTCAGGATTCAGATTTTTAACATTTTAACTTTCCACAAGATACCAACCCAATCAGTTTTTAAGTTCAAATTCTCCCCAATACTTCAGAAAGTACTTCATTGGCTGTAAAGCACTTTGAGTCGTACTGAGGTCATGAAAGGCGCTATATAAATGCAAGTTATTTCTTAAATTAAGCTGGAAGGATTAATTTCAGTGACTACATCATTGCTCAATGACATTTTTTTTGCTTATAATTATTCACAAATTCAGGCGGTGTGAGATACCACTCAGAAGATTGACAACCACAACATTAAATAATTCAACTAGAATATTCAAAAATTGGTAAATGTAGCATGCGATTTGTCAAGATCAAATGTAGTTTTCAAGTGAAGTGGGACTCGATGAATTGGACTCGAGTGTGCAGATATAAATCAGTCCTTAGTTTGAAGTCATACATTCTGTCGTTAATATTATGAGGTAAAAATTGTGGTCGGAGGCTTCCTGCGGGCGGATGCCTCCGACCTGCACAGAATCTACAAATTTACCTGGTGGCCCGAGAGGTTTGTAGATTCATGCTCCTGGCCCTGTCCCGGTACCTGTGGGTAGAGGCCCACATATCCCAGGGCCGCCATACGGTTTACAAGTGCCCCTGGCATCACATGGGCATAGCCTCAAATTACGGGGGAGCCAATTTAAAACCGAGTTGAGAAGGAATTACTTCTCCCAGAGGGTTGTGAATCTGTGGAATTATCTGCCCAAGGAAGCAGTTGAGGCTAGCTCATTGAATGTATTCAAATCGCAGATAGATAGATTTTTAACCAATAAGGGAATTAAGGGTTACGGAGAGCGGGCGGGTAAGTGGAGCTGAGTCCACAGCCAAATCAGCCATGATCTTGTTGAATGGCGGAGCAGGCTCGAGGGGCTAGATGGCCTACTCCTGTTACTAACTCTTATGTTCTTATGTTCTTATGTCCAACCAATGAAAGAAGGGAACCGCCATTCATACTTATGGGGTTTTCGTTTGTACAGAACGCCCATAAGTATGAATGGGGATCACTTAAAATCTGCACAAACACATTAATTTTTTTTTTAATGACAATTTCATTTTGTTTAAATGACCGGAACCAATGTGCTAGTGCTGTTGGGGAGGGGTTAAATTAATATGGCAGGGGGATGGGAACCTATGCAGGGAGACAGAGGGAAGTAGATTGGGGGCAGAAGCAAAAGATAGAAAGAAGAAAAGTAAAAGTGGAGGGCAGAGAAACCAAAGGCAAAAAGCAAATAAGGCCACATTACAGCAAAATCCTAAAGGGGCAAAAGGAATTAAAAAGGCAAGCCTGAAGGCTCTGTGCTTCAATGTGAGGAGTATTCGGAATAAGTTGGACGAATTAACTGCGCAGATAGCAGTTAACAAATATGATGTAATTGGCATCATGAAGACATGGCTCCAGGGCGACCAAGGCTGGGAACTCAACATCCAGGGGTATTCAACATTTAGGAAGGATAGATAGAAAGGAAAAGGAGGTGGGGTGGCGTTGCTGGTTAAAGAGGAAATGAATGCAATAGTAAGGAAGGACATTAGCTTGGATGATGTGGAATCTGTATCGGTGGAGCTACGGAATACCAAAGGGCAGAAAACGCTGGTGGGAGTTGTGTACAGGCCACCAAACAGTAATAATGAGGATGGGGACAGCATCAAACAAGAAATTAGGGATGCGTGCAATAAAGGTACAGCAGTTATCATGGGCAACTTTAATCTACATATTGACTGGACTAACCAAACTGGTAGCAATGCGGTGGAGGAGGATTTCCTGGAGTGTATTAGGGATGGTTTTCTATACCAATATGTCGAGGAACAAACTAGAGGGCTGGCCATCCTATACTGGGTGATGTGTAATGAGAAAGGACTAATTAATAATCTTGTTGTGCGAAGCCCCTTGGGAAAGAGTGACCATAATATGGTAGAATTCTTTATTAAGATGGAGAGTGACACAGTTAATTCAGAGCCTAGGGTCCTGAACTTGGGGAAAGGTAACGTCGATGGTATGAGACGTGAATTGGTTAGAATAGACTGGCGAGTGATACTTAACGGGTTGACGGTGGATAGGTAATGGCAAATATTTAAAGATCACATGGATGAACTTCAACAATTGTACATCCCTGTCAGGAGTAAAAATAAAACGGGGAAGGTGGCTCAACTGTGGCTAACAAGGGAAATTAAGGATGGTGTTAAATCCAAGGAAGAGGCATATAAATTGGGCAGAAAAAGCAGCAAACCTGAGGACTGGGAGAAATTTGTAATACAGCAGAGGAGGACAAAGAGTTTAATTAGGAGGGAGAAAATAGAGTATGAGAGCAAGCTTGCTGGGAACATAAAAACTGACTGCAAAAGCTTCTATAGATATGTGAAGAGAAAAAGATTAGTGAAAACAAAAGTAGGTCCCTCGCAGTCAGATTCAGGTGAATTTATAATAGGGAACAATGAAATGGTGGGCCAGTTAAACAAATACTTTGATTCTGTCTTCACAAAGGAAGTCACAAATAACCTTCGGTAAATACTAGGTGACCGAGGGTCTAGTGAGAAGGCGGAACTGAAGAATATCCATATAAAGTGGAAATTGTGTTAGGGAAATTGATGGGATTGAAGGCCGATAAATCCCCGGGGCCTGGTAGTCTGCATCCCAGAGTACTTAAGGAAGTGGCCATAGAAATAGTGGATGTATTGGTGATCATTTTCCAACTGTCTATCGACTCTGGATCAGTTCCTATGGACTGGAGGGTGGCTAATGTAACACCACTGTTTAAAAAAGGAGGGAGAGAGAAAACGAGTAATTATAGACCGGTTAGCCGAACATCAGTATTGGGGAAAATGTTGGAATCAATTATTAAAGATGAAATAGCAGCGCATTTGGAAAGCAGTGACAGGATCGGTCCAAGTCAGCATGGATTTATGAAAGGGAAATCTTGCTTGACAAATCTTCTGGAATTTTTTGACAATGTAACTAGTTGAGTGGACAAGGGAGAACCAGTGGATGTGGTGTATTTGGACTTTCAAAAGGCTTTTGACAAGGTCCCACACAAGAGACTGGTGTGCAAAATCAAGCACATGGTATTGGGGGTAATGTACTGAGGTGGATAGAGAACTGGTTGACAGACA
This sequence comes from Pristiophorus japonicus, assembly GCF_044704955.1. NCBI lineage: Eukaryota > Metazoa > Chordata > Chondrichthyes > Pristiophoridae > Pristiophorus > Pristiophorus japonicus. Next base: position 29,888,472 of record NC_091981.1, on the reverse strand, counting down.
GGAAGCAGAGAGTCGGGATAAACGGGTCCTTTTCAGAATGGCAGGCAGTGACTAGTGGAGTGCCGCAGGGCTCAGTGCTGGGACCCCAGCTCTTTACAATATACATTAATCATTTAGATGAACGAATTGAGTGTAATATCTCCAAGTTTGCAGATGACACTAAACTGGGTGGCAGTGTGGGCTGTGAGGAGGATGCTAAAAGGCTGCAGGGTGACTTGGGCAGGTTAGGTGAGTGGGCAAATGCATGGCAGATGCAGTATAATGTGGATAAATGTGAGGTTATCCATTTTGGGGGCAAAAACACAAAGGTAGCATATTATCTGAATGGCGGCAGATTAGGAAAGGGGGAGATGCAACAAGGTCATGGCTCATCAGTCATTGAAAGTTGGCATGCAGGCGGTGAAGAAGACAAATGGCATGTTGGCCTTCATAGCTAGGGGATTTGAGTATAGGAGCAGAGAGGTCTTACGGCAGTTGTACAGGGCATTGGTGAGGCCTCACCTGGAATGTTGTGTTCAGTTTTGGTCTCCTAATCTGAGGAAGGACATTCTTGCTATTGAGGGAGTGCAGCCAAGGTTCACCAGACTGATTCCCGGGATGGCTGGACTGACATATGAGGAGAGACTGGATCAACTGGGCCTTTATACATTGAAGTTTACAAGGGTGAGAGGAGATCTCATAGAAACATAAAAGATTGTGACGGGACGGGACAGGTTAGATCCAGGAAGAATGTTCCCGATGTTGGGGAAGTCCAGAACCAGGTGACATAGTCTTAGGATAAGGGGTAGGCCATTTAGGACTGAGATGATGAGAAACTTCTTCACTCAGAGCGTTGTTAACCTGTGGAATTCCCTACCACAGAGAGTTGTTGATGCCAGTTCATTGGATATATTCAAGAGGGAGTTAGATATGGCCCTTACGGCTAAGGGGATCAAGGGGTATGGAGAGAAAGCAGGAAAGGGGTACTGAGAGAATGATCAGCCATGATCTTATTGAATGCTGGTGCAGGCTCGAAGGGCCGAATGGCCTACTCCTGCACCTATTTTCTATGTTTCTATATTTCTATATTTAAAATTAATTAAAATGCTATTAAATTAAATATTTAAAACAAAATGTAATTTTTTGAAAAAAAAATGTTTTAACGGGGCTAAAAATAAACTTACCTTATTGGACATGGTTTTTAATGTACTGTATAAATGAGTGATAACATTTTTTTTTAATTTTCTAAAACTCATACTGATTTGTCCAGGCGTAAGCATTTCAAGGGCAAATAACCCAACTCTCTGCCAGCGAATGTCCTTTCCTTTTAGATTCATACACTGTGTCAAGAGGATTCTTGACAGCTCGCAAGTTCCGGGTTTCAGCGCATGTGCAGTGCATGCCTAAACCCAAAACTTGCGGGGTCCCTATAGTCGCGTTTGCAACTTGTACACGCCCGTAGGGGATGAAAATTCAACCCCTATATATTTCTATTATAATTACCTTTGTACACCCACTGGTGCAAGGCTGTACATAAGAACATAAGAAATAAGAGCTTGAGCCATATGGCCCCTCAAGCCTGCTCTGCCATTCAATAAGATCATGGCTAATCTGATCTTGGTCTCAACTCCACTTTCCTGCCTGTTCCCCATAAACCTTGACACCCCTATAATTCAAGAACCTGTCTATATCAGCCTTGAATATAATTAATGACCCAGCTTCCACAGCTCCCTGGGGTAGAGAATTCCAAAAAATCACGACTCACTGAGAGAAGAAATTCCTCCACAGCTCCGTATTAAATGGGCGACCCCTTATTCTGAAACTAAGCCCCTAGTTCCAGATTCCCCCACTAGGGGAAACATCCTCTCTGCATCTACCCTGTCAAGCCACCTCAGAATCTTATATATTTTAATGAGATCACCTCTCATTCTTCTAAACTCCAATGAGCACACGCCCAACCTGCTCAACCTTTCTTCATAAGACAACTCCTTCATCCCAGGAATCAACCGAGTGATCCTTCTCTGAATTGTCAATGCAAGTATATCCCTCCTTAAATAAGGAGACCAAAATTGTACGCAGTACTCGAGGTGTGGTCTTACCAGTGTCCTGAACGGTTGCAACAAAACTCTCCGACTTTTCTATTCCATCCTCCTTGCAATAAAGGCCAACATTCCATTTGCCTTCCTGATTACTTGCTGTATCTGCATGCTAACTTTTTGTGTTTCATGTACAACAGCACCCAGATCCCTTTATACCACAGAATTCTGTAGTCGCTGTCCATTTAAATAAAATTTTGCTTTTCTATTCTTCCTACCAAAATGGATAACCTCACATTTTCCCATATTATACTCCATCTGCCAAATTTTTGCCCACTCACTTAACCTATCTATATCCCTTTGCAGAATCTTTGGGTCCGAAATTGCCCTTTTCCTTAAGGCCTGTTAACACCCGAAATCGGTGCTGAGTGCTGAGTGCAATGGCCGCAGACTTTTCGTATAATGGATGCCATTATCAAAATTCCGCTCCTGCGGTATCTCGGTGACTCGCTCCCCTCCCTCCCGCTCCGCCGGTGCCGATCCGTCCCAAGTGCATCATCAGAGTGTGCACCATTGTTCCTCCCCCCGCCGATGGCAAAATTCCGCCGAAATAAACTTGCTGTCGCTGTGCGGTGCCAAGACTTGCTTTTTCCAGACGGTGCAGTGAGGCTGTATCCTTCTGAAATGGCGGTGCGGCTCCCATTAAAGGAGAGGATGCACTGTTGCTGCCGCCAAGATTTTCCTTGTCGACCAACTGCCACGTCAGGCCGACAATTAAGCCCTCGGGTTTGGCCGGGCCACCAACAGGCAGCCTGGCACATCCTCTTGGGTGCCAGACTGCTGGCCCGGCTGAAACCCTCCCTGGTGGCCCAGTGGACCGAACATTTTAAATTGTGCAGGCTCTCCCCTTTAAGTGAAGGGGAGAGCCATGGTGATGCGGCACCGTGATGATGTCATCAGCGCTACGCCGATGACTGACAGCGGCGGGCACTACACGCGCTCCCAACTTCTGCCCCTCTAGTGTGCTTACCAGTGCATATCCGCCCCCATTATGAGCAACTTCCGGTCCACCTGAAAAAAAAACAAAGAGCAGAATTTTGCTCAAGGGGGCCACCTCAACCACCGCGGTGGTGAAAACACAAGAAACGGGGTGGGAGCGCCCGTTTCCAGTGGTGGGCAATTTCAGCCCCTTTGTGTCCTCCTCACAACTTGCTTTCCCACATATGTTTGTATCTTCAGCAAATTTGACGACAATACACTTGGTCCCTTCATCCAAGTCATTAATATAAATTTTACAGCATGACAAGCTTACATAGGAAAGAGTTGACCACAAGTAAGGTTTTTAACATGCTATAGGTCAGTTATCAGTTGCAAGAGATTCTTGAGACAATGTTGGTATTTAATCTGAGCTGAAACAACATGGGGTTGATTTTGGTGAAAAGCGCACAAGGGTCAATTGATGGCGAGTGGGCAGGGGCAACCGCTCCACCCATCATCATCATCACACTCATGTACATATACCGAGCTGCAACCAAGACTTGGCTTTGATCATTCTAAGTGACTGGGAGTGAAATTTGACTCCCTCGATATAGCAAAATGGGCCACAGCGAATCGGCAGCCTGTTTTACACACCGCCCGTTTTTTTGCTCCAATGTGAAATAGGCTGCCGATTCGCTATCGATCACCCAAGACCAATTTCACCCTCACTAACCCCTGATGGTGAACTGGAACTGAATATTAACCAGATTTGCAGCCAAGTTCTAGGTGCTTATCCCTGCCTTACATCCCCAAGAGCTGACCCTCAGCAGAAAGGTTGGGGTTTTAGCCATAACAGAAACATAGAAACATAGAAAATAGGTGCAGGAGTAGGCCATTCGGCCCTTCGGGCGTACACCACCATTCAATAAGATCATGGCTGATCATTCACCTCAGTACCCCTTTCCTGCTTTCTCTCCATACCCCTTGATCCCCTTAGCCGTAAGGGCCATATCTAACTCCCTCTTGAATATATCCAATGAACTGGCATCAACAACTCTCTGCAGCAGGGAATTCCACAGGTTAACAACTCTCTGAGTGAAGAAGTTTCTCCTCAACTCAGTCCTAAATGGCCTACTTATTATCCTAAGACTGTGTCCCCAGGTTCTGGACTTCCCCAACATCGGGAACAATCTACCCACATCTAACCTGTCCCGTCCCATCACAATCTTGTATGTTTCTATGAGATCGCCTCTCATCCTTCTAAACTCCGATGTATAAAGGCCCAGTTGATTCAGTCTCTCCTCATATGTCAGTCCAGCCATCCCGGGAATCAGTCTGGAATCAGTTCGCTGCACTCGCTCAATAGCAAGAACGTCCTTCCTCAGATTAGGAGACCAAAACTGAACACAGTATTCCAGGTGAGGCCTCACCAAGGCCCTGTACAACTGCAGTAAGACCTCCCTGCTCCTATACTCAAATCCCCTAGCTATGAAGGCCAACATACTATTTGCCTTCTTCACCGCCTGCTGTACCTGTATGCCAACTTTCAATGACTGATGGACCATGACACCCAGGTCTTGTTGCACCTCCCCTTTTCCTATTCTGCCACCATTCAGATAATATTCTGTCTTTGCGTTTTTGCCCCCATAGTGGATAACCTCACATTTATCCACATTATACTGCATCTGCCATGCGTTTGCCCACTCACCTAACCTGTCCAAGTCACCCTGCAGCTTCTTAGCGCCCCCCTCACAGCTCACACTGCCACCCAGTTTAGTATCATCTGCAAACTTGGAGATATTACACTCAATTCCTTCATCCAAATCATTAATGTATATTGTAAAGCGCTAGGGTCCCAGCACTGAGCCCTGCGGCACTCCACTCGTCACTGTCTGCCATTCTAAAAGGGACCTGTTTATCCCGACTCTCTGCTTCCTGTCTGCCAACCAATTCTCTATCCGCGTCAGCATATTACCCCCAATACCATGTGCTTTGATTTTGCACACCAATCTCTTGTGTGGGACCTTGTCAAAAGCCTTTTGAAAGTCCAAATACACCACATCCACTGGTTCTCCCTTATCCACTCGACTAGTTACATCCTCAAAAAATTCCAGTAGATTTGTCAAGCATGATTTCCCCTTCATAAATCCATGCTGACTTGAACCGATCCTGTCACTGCTTTCCAAATGCACTGCTATTTCATCTTTAATAATTGATTCCAACATTTTTCCCACTACTGATGTCAGGCTAACCGGTCTATAATTACCCGCTTTCTCTCTCCCTCCCTTTTTTAAAAGTGGTGTTATGTTAGCTATCCTCCAGTCCATAGGAACTGATCCAGAGTCGATAGACTGTTGGAAAATGAACACCAATGCATCCATTATTTCTAGGGCCACTTCCTTAAGTACTCTGGGATGCAGACTTTCAAGCCCCGGGGATTTATCAGCCTTCAATCCCATCAATTTCCCTGACACAATTTCCCACCGAATAAGGATATCTTTCAGTTCCTCCTTCTCACTAGACCCTCGGTCCCCTAGTACTTCTGGAAGGTTATTTGTGTCTGTCTTCGTGAAGACAGAACCAAAGTATTTGTTCAATTGGTCTGCCATTTCTCTGTTCCCCATTATAAATTCACCTGATTCTGAATGCAAGTGACCTACATTTGTCTTCACTAATCTTTTTCTCTTCACGTATCTGGAGAAGCTTTTGCAGTCAGTTTTTATGTTCCTAGCAAGCTTCTTCTCGTACTCTATTTTCCCCCTCTTAATTTAACCCTTTGTCCTCCTCTGCTGAATTCTAAATTTCTCCTATGTTCCTAATTTTAAGTATTCCCATTGATAAATTAGTGCAGATTTGCCCCCCAGATAAAGATGGGATTAACCATAATTGACTCCCTTTTATTACAACACATTGATTTTCTTCCTCAGATTTTCTTTTGCCAGGAATTTTCTCGGCATGTCTTCCACTCCTCTGCCGAACCTCCGCCAAAGTTATGCTGGTGGAGCAGGGGAAGCTCCGAGGAAATTATCAGCGTTCATCTTCTTTGGGGCCGAAAGTTGAGGATAAGTTATGTCCCTGTTGACCCGTAGTTACTATCAAAACACTGGGAGTGATCCTCAGCTCATCACTCGGGTGTAAAACTGGTGATGCAGATCACCCGCCCGCTATAGAAACTGCCCGATTTTCAATTCAGTTGAATATAGAATTTAAAATCAGGTGGCTTTTGTAATGAATGGCCAATCCACAATGCCGGTCCCTCCAGTGAATTCCCACCATGGTTTGGTAGGCGATCGCCTGAAAGGCGAGGCATTTTCAATCCTAAGTGTACAAGGCTCTGCTGAATATTTTTTGGAACGCTCTGAACACGGCTGGGCTGGACGTTAGTAAATGTCATTCTGATGTTCAACAAAGGAGCAAAGCATGAGCCTGCAAATTAGAATGATAACTTTACAAGCCTGCCCAGCTGGAGGGGAGCCTTGCCCACCAGCAGAGTGAATCGGAAATTGGACATACTTGGTGCATGATGTTCTGACCATTTGGAAAATCATGGGCAATCAAACAACTTTATGTACCAGTCAGCCTAGTGTCCCTAGTGTGGACAGCACAGTACAGATTGGTACAAATACTCAGCTAAAGAGCACAGAGGTCAGTGTAGATAAACACTTGGTCATGTCTCACAATACTACTGTAATTCCTTGAACAGTAATTAAAATAATGCTTGAGGGCTAGAAAATATTTGATAAAGTTTTACATGGAAGAATTTTTAAGAAGCTTTAGGTTCAAGGGCAATGGCGTATTAACTCGCCTCTGAGTCAGAAGGTATTGGGTTCAAGCCCCACTCCAGAGACCTGAGCACATAATCCAGGCTGACATTTCAGTTCAGTACTGAGGGAGTGTTGACCTGTCAGCGGTGCCATCCTTTGGATGAGACGTTAAACCGAGGACCCATCTACCCTCTCAGGTGGACTTAAAATATCACATGGGACTATTTTGAAGATGAGCAGGGGAGTTATTCCTGGTGTCCTGGCCAAAATGTAATCGTCAACCAGAATCACTACAAAAGTCAGATTATTTGGTCATTATCGCATTGCTGTTTGTGGAACCTTGCTGTGCGCAAATTGACTGCCGTGTTCCCTACATTACAACAGTGACTACACTTTGTTGGCTGTAAAGCACTTTGGAAAGTCCTGAACTTGTGAAAGGAGCTATATAAATGCAAGTCTTTCTTTAGCTGGATTGACAAAGAGCTTGCATTGATATAGCAACTTTCACATCCTCAAGACTTCCCAAACATCTCACAGCCAATACTGTTGTTATATCGGCAAATACGGCAGCCCACAACAAAGTCCCACAAATACCAACAAGATAAATGGTGGGTTGATGAACAAATGTTGAATAGTTCCCGGGATTTGTTGCACCCACCACAACAGGCAACAGGACCTCGGTTTAATATCTCGTCCAATTGCATCTCAGAAAGTGCAGCACTCCCTTAGTACTGCACTAAAACATCAACCTGGAATAGGTAGTCAAATCTCAAAGTGGAACTTGAACCCTCAAACGTCTGACACAGAGATGAGTGAGCTACCACAGAGTCAAGCTGACACCTAAAGCAAGTGGTTCTAAATGGAGAAAACTCTGTCTTGGAGCCAATGATTACCCTGCTGTTCATGCACTGATGCATTAGGAAATGACCAGCTGAGAAGATTTAACAGGATTATATTTTGAGATGGAAACCGAACAAACGCTAGGTGTTTCTTTTTGGAAGAACAGATTTTGGGATAGGCCACGATCCAGATCTTTGAACTGATGAGGTAATTATAAGCAGATGACTTGCCGAGGGTGTGACTGCAGAAGAAGAAAATATGGGCCTCACACTCCTGAAGGCCCACTTTACCGATTACTGTTTACTAGAAGAGCAGAAGAATAGAATTTCCAACTACCAGCCTGTCCCACCTCTGGACCTGTCCCAGATCCCACAAAGCGTGTGGCAACCAGGCATTACAGGCTAGCAAACCAGAATTGTGGCTCTCAACAACGACAGTAAAAGGCAAGAATGCATCATGGATTTGGGGCAAAGGAGGTGGAATTTCAGCCCCGCCTCCTCTTCTGACATCAACATGGAGGGTGCAGATGAAAGATTAGATCCCCCATGCACCCCCCCACCCCTCTCATCCCCCCACCACCCACACGCATCCCCCCACACCCGCCCATCCCCTTGGAAATTGTTTGGCTGGAAAGAAAATGGGTGGAGGCCAGCGTAAATTCCATTTCTTCCCCATCGCTCCCACTATCCCACTGCTCCCACCCCCTCCCATCCCTGGCCTGTAGTTTCCACCCAAGACCAGGGATTTTGGGCCCTGTGTGTTCAGAAGCAATAATCCTCAAGCAGAAATAGCAATGAGATGATTTTTTTGATGGACAAACTCCCATTAAACACAGGTGGAGGAAGAGATTTTCTTTGGAGTGAAGCCTTCATTTACATAATGAAACATATGGTTTGAATTGAACAGTCTCACAAATATATGAATAATTTTTCATCCTTGGAAATTTTCACATACATATTTTTCAAATATGCCTGTTCCGAGTAATGCAGTGATATAAACTGCACTGACAAGATTTATGTTATGATATTTTAGTATGCAACAATATCTGAGAGTCAATGGCTTATTGCTACAATTAATCAGAATGGAAAAAGATGCAAATACATCATGTTATCAAAAAATATTTCCTTTCCGTTACAGTCTGTGCAGTTTTAAAATCTGGCTTCACTGAGCCTTAATGCTGATGGTAGCTGCTGGAAGGGAAATCGTCAGACGCTTTGTGTTGTTTGGTTAAATGGGGCTTTCACACGCTCTTTGGAGAACATTTTCCACCCAAACAAAAGTTGGAAAACTCAGCCTCACAGAAACTTGGAACAAAAAACGGTTTTGTACCAAAATCCAACTGTTGCCTGCCAAAAAATAAATAGGTGGAGAATGTATCAACCGTTCAAAAATAACTTCAGCTACATGAATAGACTGGAGAAGCTGGGGTTGTTCTCCTTGGAGCAGAGAAGAATTAGAGGAGACTTGATAGAGGGGTTCAAAATGATGAGGGATCTGTACAGAGTAGATAGAGAGAAACTGTTCTCATTGGCGGAAGGGTCAAGAACCAGAGGACACAGATTAAAAGTGATTGGCAAAAGAACTAAAGGCGTCACAAGAAAAAAACTTTTTTACGCAGCGAGTGGTTAGGATCTGGAATGCCGAGATATGGGAAATGGTCCACGTTGTCGAGGGCCACGCCGTGAATCTTGATGATTGGAGGGCAGTGCTGTGTGGCGGTGACAGGCTGGTGGAGGACCTTTGTCTTACGGATGTTAAGCGTAAAGCCCATGCTTTCATATGCCTCAGTGAATACATTGACTATATCCTGGAGTTCAGCCACTGAATGTGCGCAGATGCAGGCGTCGTCCGCATACTGCAGCTCAATAACAGAGGTTGGGGTGATCTTGGACCTGGTCTGTAGGCGGCGTAAGTTAAACAGCTTCCCACTGGTTCTGTAGTTTAGTTCCACTCAAGCGGGGAGCTTGTTGATTGTGAGGTGGAGCATGGCGGCGAGGAAGATTGAGAAGAGGGTTGGAGCAATGTTTGAGTGCAGCCTTCAGGCTATCTGAGGGAAAGAGTGTTTGAAGACTAGGCCCTTAAATCTACCATGGTCTATAGGGCTGTAGTAATACCCGCCCTCCTGTATGGATCTGAGGCATGGACGATGTAAAGAAGGCATCTCAAGTCGCTGGAGATATATCACCAACGATGTCTCTGCAAGATCCTGCAAATCCCCTGGAAGGACAGGTGGACCAACATCAGTGTCCTCGACCAGGCTAACATCCCCAGTATTAAAGCACTGACCACATGTGATCAACTTCGCTGGGCAGGCCACATAGTTCGCATGCCAGATACGAGACTCCCTAAACAAATGCTTTATGCAGAGCTCCTTCGTGGTAAATGAGCCAAAGGAGGACAGCGTAAACGTTATAAGGACATCCTCAAACCCCCCCTGGTAAAGTGCGACATCACCACTGACACCTGGGAGACCCTGGCCAAAGACCGCCCAAAGTGGAGAAAGTGCATCCAGGAGGGCGTTAAGATCTTCGAGTCTTAACGCAAAGAGCGTGAAGAGGCCAAGCGCAGGCAGTGGAAGGAGCGCGTGGCAAACAAGTCCCACCGATCCCTTCCTTCGATGAATGTCTGTCCCACCTGTGACAGGGTCTGTGGCTCTTGTAATGGACTGTTCAGCCATCAAAGAAGTCACTCAGGGAGTGGAAGCAAGTCTTCCTCGATTCCGAGGGACTGCCTATGATGATGATGATCTGGAATGCCACGGCCTGAAAGGGTGGTGGAGGCGGACTCAATCACGGCTTTCAAAGGGGAGTTGGATAAGCACCTGGAAAAAAATGTGCAGGTCTACGGAGAAAGGGTGAGGGGAGTGGGTTACTAGCTGAGGTGGTCTTGCAGGCTCGATGGGCCGAATGACCTTCTTCCGTGCTGTAACCATTCTAGGATTCTATGATTCGAAAAATCCTAACTAACAATTCCCCAATATGAAAGGGGCCCATATCAGTCAGAAATCAAACATTTGGCAAATCTCTGGTTTTGTCTCTTTTTTTAAGAACAAGTTTGTCAGCTGTGTCTGCGCAATGTCATTTTCCGGTTCCCACATGTAGATATTTTCAGATGTTTAATAATGGATCAAAAACTTAAAACAGATTAAAACTCTGGTACAAACATAACATTGACCCTATTATAAAGTCTAAAATGTACCCTTACTCCAGGATCAAACTGCATCATGGAAACTGAACCATTGATAACCAAAGGACTCAGCTCTTTGGTTAGCATTTACGAAAGGATATACTTGCTTTGGAGGCAGTTCAGAGAAGGTTCACTAGGTTAATTCCAGGGATGAGGGGGTTGAATTATGAGGAAAGGTTGAGTAGGTTCGGCCTCTACTCATTGGAATTCAGAGTATTAGAGGTGATCTTATCGAAACGTATAAGATTATGAGGGGGCTTAACAAGGTGGATGCAGAGATGATCTTTCCATGAGGGAGACGGAGACTAGAACTAGAGGGCATGATCTTAGAATAAGGGGCCGCCCATTTAAAACTGAGATGAGGAAAAATTTCTTCTCTCAGAGGTTTGTAAATCTGCGGAATTCGCTGCCTCAGAGAGCTGTAAAAGCTGGGACATTGAATAAATTTAAGACAGAAATAGACAGTTTCTTAACCGAAAAGGGGATAAGGAGTTATGGGGAGCGGGCGGGGAAGTGGAGTTGAGTCCATGATCGGATCAGCCATGATCTTATTGAATGGCGGAGCAGGCGCGAGGGGCCTTATGGCCTACTCCTGTTCCTATTTCTTATGTTCTTGTGTTCTTATGTTCATATACTTTAAAATATGCTGCTCAACTCTGGCAAATTATAACAGAATCAAGAATTTGGATCCCCTTGGCTGTTGATCACTGATCTAACAACTCAAGTATTGACAGGTGTGACGTTAGATCTGCCTTGTAAGTGCCTTACTTGGAGTAGATAGATAGTACAAAAGATATAGCTGTTGGCAGTAATAGGATGCCGCACAAACAACATTTCAATAAAATGAATGTCTGACCAAGAATATTGATCCCTATAAATTTTTGAAGAAGTAAGAACAATAAAAACTTGCACTTATATAGCACCTTTAAAGTAATAAAACATCCCAAGTTGCTTCAAAGGAGCATTATTAAACACCAAGCCACATAAGGAGACATGAGGACAAGTGACCAAAAACAAAGTCAAAGAGGTAGGTTTTAAGGAATGTCTTAAAGGAGGAGAGTGAGGTAGAGAGGCAGAGAAGCTTACAGAGGGAATTCCAGAGCTTAGGGCCTAGGCAGCTGAGGGCACGGCCATCAATGTTGGAGCATTTAAAATCGTGATAGGCAAGAATTGGAGCAGCGCAGAGATCTCGGAGGGTTGCAGGCCTGGAGGAAGTTATAGAGATAGTCCTGGAGGGATTTGAAAACAAGGGTCAAAATTTTAACATCTTTTAAAACAAAGGCATTGCGAGAACGGTAGGCAAATGAGCAGAGGAGTGATGAGTGAACGGGACTTCATAGAATCATAGAATCATAGAAATTTATAGAACGGAAGGAGGCCAATTCGGCCCATCATGTCCACGCCAGCCAACAAAGAGCTATTCAGTCTAATCCCACTTTCCACCTCTTGGTCCATAACCCTGTAAGTTACAGCACTTCAAGTGCATATCCTAGTACTTTTTAAATCTGGTGATGGTTTCTGCCTCTACCACCCTTTCAGGCAGTGAGTCCCAGACCTCCACGACCCTCTGGATGAAGACATTTCCCCTCAAATCCCCTCTAAACTTTCTACCAATTACTTTAAACCAAGGGGTTGTTGACCCTTCTGCTAAAGGAAATAGGCCCATCCTATCCACTCTATCTAGGCCCCTCATAATTTTATACACCTCAATAAGGTCTCCCCTCAGCCTTCTCTGTTCTAAAGAAAACAAATCCAGCCTATCCAATCTTTCCTCATAGCTAAAATTCTCCAGTCCTCATGAATCTCCTCTGTACCCGCTCTAGTGCAATCACATCTTTCCTGTAATGTGGTGACCAGAACTGCATGCAGTACTCTAGCTGTGGCCTAACTAGTGTTTTGTGCAGTTCAAGCATAACCTCCCTGTTCTTGTATTCTATGCCTCGGCTAATAAAGGCAAGCATTCCGTATGCCTTCTTACTACCTGGCCTGCTACCTTCAGGGATCTGTGGATATGCACTCCAAGGTCCCTTTTTTCCTCTATACTTCTCAATATCCTACCATTTAATGTGTATTCCCTTGCCTTGTTAGCCCTTCCCAAATGCATTACCTCACACTTCTCCGATTGAATTCCATTTGCCACTGTTCTGCCCACCTGACCAGTTCATTGATATCTTCCTGCAGTCTACAGCTTTCTTCGTCATTATCAGCCACACAGCCGATTTGAGTATCAACTGCAAACTTCTTAAACATACCCCCTACATTCATGTCTAAATCATTGATATATAATACAAAAAGCAAGGAACCTAGTACTGAGCTCTGCGGAACCCCACTGGAAACAGCCTTCCAGTCACAAAAAACACCCATCAACCATTACCATTTGTTTCCTGTCTCTGAGCCAATTTTGGACCCAACTTGCCACTTTGCCCTGGATTCCATGGGCTTTTACTTTCGTGACCAGTTTTGGTGTGAGTTAGGATATGGGCAGCAGATTTTTGGTTGAGTTCAAGTTTATGGAGGGTGGAAGATGGAAGGCTGGTCATGGGAGTATGGAATAGCAAAGTCTGGAGGTAACAAAGCGACGGATGAGGGTTTCAGCATCAGATAAGCTAGGCAGGGGCAAAGACAGGCGGGGTTACAGAGATGGAAGTAGGCAGTCTTGATAATGGAGTGGATGTGTAGTTGGAAGTTCATCTCAGGGTCAAATAGGATGCCAAGGTTGCGAACAGTCTGGTTTCAGCCTCAGACAATGATGAGGAAGAAGGATAGAGTCTGTGGCTAGAGAACGGAGTTTGTGTCTGTTATGTATTTAATACTCTTATGAATGACTCAACGAGGTCTAGTATTGTACTTGAGCTGTTGTGACCTTAGTCCCATTTATTGTAACTCCAGAGTGAGGCACAAGCATGGTGAGTAGCCTTTTATACTGGGCCCTGCACATCTATGCAGATGACCCTCAGGTCTCCCACCGCAGTGCCCCCTTATGTGACTATACAGTTAGTATACATGGTCTACATACATGACAGTGTCGGGACTGAAGACAATGGCTTTGGTCTTCCCAATATTTGGTTGAAGGAAATTTCTGCTCATCCAGGACTGGATGTCGGACAAGCAGCATAATAAATCAGAGACAGTGAAGGTTTCAGAGATGTGGTGGTGAGGTAGAGCTGTGTGTTGTCAGTGTACATGTGGAACCTGATGTGTTTTCGGATGATGTCGCCAAAGGGCAGCATGTAGATGAGAAATAGGAGGGGCCAATGCTAGATCCTTGGGAGACTCCAAAGGTAATGGTGCGGAGAGCCAGAAGAGAGGCCATTGCAGGTGATTCTCTGGCAACGATTGGATAGAGAAAAATGGAACCAGGCAAGAGCAGTCCCACCCAGCTGGGCGACGGAGGAGAGGCGTTGGAGGAGGATGGTGTGGTCAATCATGTTAAAGTCTGTAGACAGGTCGAGAAGGATGAGGAGGGATTATTTGCCACGGTCACAGGATGTAATTTGTGACTTTGAAATGGGCCATTTCAATGCTGTGGCAGGGACAGAAACCTGATTGGAGGGGTGTAAACATGCAGTTGTGGGAAAGATGGACACCGATTTGGGAGACGACAACATGTTCAAGCACTTTGAGAGAAAAGGAAGATTGGAGATGGGGTGATTGTTTACAAGACCAGGGGGTCAAGGGTATGTTTTTTGAGGAGAGGGGTGACAATGGAAGATTTTAAGGGTAGGAGGACAATACTTTAAGAGAGGGAACTATTATTAATATCAGCTAACACAGGAGCCAGAAAGTGAAGTTGAGCGGCCAGCAGTTTGGTGGGAATAGGTTCGAAGGAGCAGGTGATGGGTCTCATGACAAGATGACCTCGGAGGGGGCATGAAAGGTGATAGGAGAGAAACTAAAGAAAGATGTGAGCTCAGGGCTAGGGTAGGGTGGGGTATGGGGACATTAGGAGAAGTTTGGCTTGATGGGCTAGGGGAAGGGAGGAAAGCAACAGAGGCAGCTAATCAGATGGCCTCAATCTTAGTGACAAAGCAGTCCATGAGCTCTTCATATCTGTTGTTGGAGCTGAGGATGGAGGAGGTAGGGGTGAGGTGTTTCAGATATTTTGTCATGGAAAAAAGAAGCGAGGGGTTATCTTTGCATTCCTGGATGATCCTGGAATAGTGAACTGTTTCGGCAACAGAGGGCAGGACCAAATAGCACTTTAAGTGATTGAGCCAAATCTGGTGAGGAATGGCTAAACGTCTACCATAAACATTCAAGTCTACCTCCCTTGGATTTAAGGGAGCAGAGATGAAGACCATAACAAGGGGAATAACTAGGGTGAGAGTCAAGGTTTTAGTGGGGATATGGGCATGAAAGCTGGAAGTGAGAGTGTGATTGAGCAGATCGGTAGCTGATGAATGGCGGGCCAAATGCTAGACAGTTAGGAATTTGAAAATGCTGTTGTAAGTGACTTGGAGGAAAGTTTTCACCAAAGGAGGGCACAGAAGAAAGTGAAGTTGGGAAGGGGAAAGGGGATGAGTGGAGAGGTATACAAGAAAGGGATCAGAGATGGCCTTATCTGTGATTGACACAACGGGAGTAGAGAGGTCACGTGAGATGGCAAGGTTGAGGGGGTTGGTTATATGGGTTGGGGAGTTTATATGGAGAGAGGGATTAGGGGATGATAGGAGGGCGGTGAACTCAGAGGAGAGAGAACATAATGATTTGAGATGGAGGTTAAAATCACTGAGGATGAGAAGTTGCTCGGTGCAGAGGCTGCTGGAGGAATGCAGTGAAGATAACTTGAAAATTTGGCGTGGTACTTGGGAGGGTAGTAGAGAATGAGGATTTTACAGGAATAGCGAGGGGGTGGAACAAGGTGGAATGCTGAAAGGAAGAGAAGATGCCAGTGGAGCAGGGGGACAGACAAAGGTGTGATTTGGTGATAAGGGTCACACCAACACCACGGCGGTCTGGTGGATGGTATAGGCAGACAGGGAGGTTCATTTAGGGGGAAGGTGTCATCACCTTTTGCACATTTTGCATCATTGAATCTGGCGCTGACCTTGCTCGTTGTGACTCCATGTTAAATAGCGCTCACCATCTCCTTCCAGAATCTCCTAGTTCCTTCAAATTCCATTTTTGCGTTGACTCTTTTAATAGTCAACTTGAGATTGCTTCATGCGGGCGCGTATCACACTACTGCGCTGCTTGGAGATGCAAAATCCGGAAGGAAAATGTAATTAAACAATCAATTTGAAATTGGAGATTCCAACTTGCTACTTGTTCTTCCGGGTTTCACGTACGCAATTCCTTCATTCTTGATTCCCTATCAAATTCTTTAACCACGTTAAATATCTCAATCGGTTCACCACTCAACATTCTATACTCAAGGGAATACAAGCCAAGTTTATACAAGCTGTCCTCATAACTTAAGCCTCTAAGCCCCAGTATCATGCTGGTGAATCTGTGTTATACATCCTCCAAGGCCAACATATCCTTCCTGAGGTGTGGAAACCACAACTGAATGCAGTACTCCAGATGGTGTCAGACCAAGGCTCTATGTAACTGAAGCATAAATTCCTTCCCTTTAAATTCCAGCCCTCTAAAGATAAAGATTCCATTGGCACTTTTGATTGCTATTTGTACCTGTCTTCTAGCCTTTAATGATTTGTGTGCTTGGAATTTCTTAGCTCTTCTACAGTTCCTAATTCCTCACTATTTAGAAAATACTTCAATTTTCTTGGGCCCAATGTGGATGACCTCATACTTGGCCACATTGAACTCCATTTGCCACAGTTTTGCCCACTCATTTAATCTGACTTACTGCCCCCATCTACATGGCTTACTGTGCCCACTCTGTCCCTCCTAACTTGGATATATAACTCTCTGGCCGAGAAATTGGACTTTTTCAAAAACCTGCCGGTGTTACTGTGGCCTCGGGTTTATGGCCATTTAAAATGGCCGCTGAAATTGGCCGCAGCACTTCCGGGCAAAAATTTGCGCTGGAGGCTAAAGATTTTTAGCCCAACGCTAACTTATGCAATTGGTAGGAGCCTTCCTGGTGGCATTGTTGGAAACATCCGACCCGAAGTTCCCATCCAGGAGTGACATGCAACTTCTTACAGCCTCTGAGAGCGAGGCTGTGGAGTTCACAATGAATTGTGGGCAATTAAAATGGCTATGAATTAAAGGGCCAATATACTCAGAACTAATACAAATTAAAATCAAGTGAAAAAAATGCACTTTCCAGCCCTTACTGCCTCTCAAAAATATTTACGTTAAAAAGAAATCCCAAATAAGGTTCTTCAGCACGTAAAGCTAAATTCCCTTCCGAACATTAAAATTGGGAAAAGTACATCAGCACGAATACAAATGGCTCAACAAGCCAGGAAAGGGGCACCCAGGATCCCACATGCAGCACTCCAGCTTTGTGCAGGGGGGTCAACACTGCAAGAGAGGTTCTCTACCAACAGGGGCCAGGAGGCCCTCTCGAAAAAAGGATGTGGGAGTACATCACTGAGGCCATCACTTACAGCAGTGTCACCCCCACCACCTGGCTCCAGTGCCCAAAGAAGTTGCATAACCTCAGACCACTGGTCAAGGTCAGTGAATGCATCTTCAAAAGCCATCTCCTACCAACTGAACCACTAGCCTCACACACTGCTCAATGCACGGCTCCCTCTCCTCCGCCCCCCCCGCAATCACTCACCTACCAACAATCTGCACCAATCACAAAGCACATCTCCCATTCCTAGCCTCACCTCACCCCCTTGGAGGAGCCGGTGCAGGCCATTCTTGGCAGAGGAATTGTAAAGACCTGACCCTGTAGTACAGACTTACACGAGGCACATGCTGAAGTCAAGGTCACTCTGGACCTGCACCTTTATTTCACAGCTCTCGAGTGCCACACTTGCCTGAGACCTGCCTTTATATACCTGTGTGGAACAGGTATGCAGTGTCTCCTGCAAGTGCACCCCTGGTGGCAAAGTATGCTTGTGGTTACAGGTCATATCTAGTTACAGTCATGTATAGCATGGTAAGATACAGTTATATACAGTAGTGTGAGATACATGACATCACCCTCCCCCAAGGTCTTATTGTCTTTATAGATTCAGTCTCTCAGGTGGTCTACGCTCTCGCGTGGAGCATCTTAGTTGTGGTTCAGTTGTTTGCCTTGGTGCCTGTTTTTCTTTCAGTGTGATTGCTGGTATCTCGCCTGGGCTGTCTGTTTCGTTCAGTATGATTGTTGGTATCTCACCTGGGCTGTCTGTTGAGACTGCCCTTTCCTCAGGTTGTTCCCTCTGTCTGTCCACCAGATGTGGTGTGAGTTCCACATTGTAGTCTGCCGCTGGATCTGCAGTGTTGTTGGTGAATCTACTTTTTACTTGGTCTACATGCCTCCAACAGGTTTGGCCATTGTCCATTTGTACAACCAGAAGCCTGTTTCCTTCCTTGCCTGTTACTGTCCCTGCAAGCCATTTAGGAACCTGTCATAGTTTAGCACAAACACTTTGTCCCCTATCTCATTCCACCTCCCCCTCGAATTTCGGTCATGGTACTCAGTTAGCTTCCGGCACTTTGCCTCAACAATTTCATGCATGTCTGGGAGGATTAATGAGAGCCGAGTCTTTAAGGTCCGTTTCATCAATAGTTGCGCGGGGGGAACCCCAGTCAACTAATGCGGACGAGGTCTGTATGCCAGCAGCAGTCGCGACAGGCGGCTCTGCAGCGTGGGACCTTGGATTTTTAGCATGCCTTGTTTAACGATTTGCACTGCTCGCTCCACCTGGCCATTGGAGGCCGGCTTGAACGGTGCCGTCTTAACGTGATTTATGCCGTGGTCAACTATAAAATCTTGAAATTCTGCACTGGTGAAGCACGGACCATTATCACTGACCAATATGTCAGGAATTCCATGCGTTGCAAACATAGTTCCAAGGCTCCCCACAGTGGTGGAGGTGGTGCTCGAGTTTAAAATGGTGCACTCGATCCATTTTGAAAATGCATCGACGGCTACGAGGAACATTTTGCCCATGAATGGGCCCGCATAGTCGACGTGCACCCGCGACCAAGGTTTGGTGGGCCAGGGCCCGGGGCTTAGGGGGGCCTCCCTGGGGGAATTATTGAGTTGGGCACAAATGGTGCACCGCCGGACGCAGAGCTCTAAGTCCGCATCAATGCCAGGCCAGCAGACATGGGATCTGGCTATGGCTATGGCCTTCATGAGAACAATCCCCGGGTGCTCGCGGTGGAGCTCCCGGACAAACGCCTCTCTGCCTCGCAAGGGCATAACTACTCAGCTGCCCCACATCAGGCAGTCTGCCTGTAGTGATAGTTCATGCATGCGCCGATGGAAAAGTTTGATCTCCTCGCGGCAGGCATCGTGAGCCTCTGCCCAGTCACCAGTTAAAACACATCTTTTGACGAAGGATAATGTGAGGTCGCTGGTCGTCCAGGCTCTGATTTGGCAAGCTGTCATGGACAAACCTGTGGATTCAAAGGCAGTGATTGCCATGGCCATCTCACAGTCCTGTTCGTCGGACACTTCCATGGTCGCCAGGGGTAGCCTGCTAAGCGTGTCGGCAAAGTTGTCTATGCCTGGTCTGTGCCTTACGGTGTAGTCATAAGATGCCGGCATGAGTGCCCACCGCTGAATGCGCGCCGAGGCATTGGGGTTTATTGTCTTGCACTCGGATAGCAGGGACGTGAGGGGTTTGTGGTCAGTTTCTAACGCGAACTTGGCCCCGAAAAGGTATTGGTGCATCTTTTATGACACTGTACACACACGCGAGCGCCTCCTTCTCAATCATACCGTACCCGCGCTCCGCTCGCGAAAGTGACCTGGAGTCATAAGCAATGGATTGTAATTTCCCCGCATCATTGACATGCTGTAAAACTCACCCGACCCCGTACACTGACTCATCACATGTAAGAACTAGCTTTTTACCTGTGTCAAAAAAGGTTAAAACACTGTTGGAACATAGAAGGTTGCGTGCCTTATTGAAGCTGCGTTCATGGGCGTCCCCCCAAAACCAACCGCACCCCTTTCTGAGTAGCACGTGGAGAGACTCCAGCAGCGAGCTCAAGTTCTGCATAAAGTTCCCAAAGTAATTGAGTAGCCCGAGAAAGGCTCGCAGTTCCGAGACATTCCGGGGCCTGGGTGCCAGGCGAATTGCTTCGGTTTTGGATTCTGTTGGGCGGATTCCATCAGCGGCATTCCTTCTGCCCAAAAATTCAACCTCGGGTGCGAGAAACAGACACTTGGATTTCTTAACTCTTCGGCCTACCCGATCCAATCGACATAGTACTTCCTCTAAATATCGGAGATGGGAGTCGGTGTCCCTACCCGTGATGAGTATGTCATCCTGAAACACAACCGTCCCTGGGATGGACTTGAGCAGACTCTCCATGTTGCGCTGGAATATAGCAGCTGCTGACCTGATGCCGAATGGGCACGATTGTACATAAAAAGGCCTCGATGTGTGTTGATGGTGGTGAGTAGCTTAGACTCTTCGGTCAGTTCTTACATCATATATACAGATGTGAGATCTAGTTTCGAGAAAAGTTTTCCCCCAGCCAATGTGGCAAATAGGTCCTCCGGTCTGGGCAGCGGGTGTTGGTCCTGTAGGGAGACTCTGTTTATGGTAGACTTGTAATCCCCACAGATTCGTACGGATCCATCAGGCTTCATGACGGGGACGGTGGGACTTGCCCAGTCGCTAAATTCCACGGGTGAGATAATGCCTTCCCGCAGAAGCCGGTCCAGTTTGTGTTCAATCTTTTCCCTCATCACATAAGTCACAACTCTAGCTTTGTGATGGACCGGTCTGGTATCCTGTGTGATGTAGATTTTAACTTTAGCCCCTTTGAAGGTGCCCACACCTGGCTGAAAGAGATGTTCAAAACGACTTAAAACTGTTGAGCAGGAGGTCCGTTCCTCTGACGACATGGCATTAACATCATCCCATTTCCAATTTAGTTTTGCCAGCCAGCTTCTCCCCAACAGTGCTGGGAGATCTCTGGGGACAATCCACAGGGGAAGTCGGTTCACCGTCCCTTTGTGTGTGACTGAGAGCATGGCGCTGCCAAGGACTGGGACCATTTCTTTGGTATAGGTCCTTAGTTTGGTGTCAATCCTTGTGAGTTTTGGTCTGTTGCTTTTGTGCGGCCACAACTGTTCAAATTGTTGGACGCTCATGAGAGATTGACTAGCTCCCGTGTCCAGTTCCATGTTAGTGGGTATCCCATTGAGTAGGACCCTCATCATTATTGGAGGCATCTTGTTGTAAGAACAGTGGACATTGATCGTGTTGACCCGCTGTACCCCGGCGTCCTGGGCACTGTCCCCATCGTCTTCTGGTCCGCTTTCCGACTCTTCCGATTCATATACCAGCCGAGCTGCTGTTTTTCTGCACATACGAGCCAGATGCCCTGTATAGTTGCAATTTCTGCAAACAGCATGCTGAAATCGACACCACCTTGTTGAGTGCCTTCCCCCACATCTCCAGCACAGACCGCTTCCATTGTTTCCGAAGGATGAGCTGCGTCTGGCTGATCTCTCTTGAGCTTCTCTCAGTCTGTAGTTGATTGCTCGCATTGTGGGTCGATGAGGTGTGAATGGCCGTTCCTTGGCATTTGATGGCTTTTGGCACCACTGCCTGCTGTTGAAGGCCTGCTCTCCTGCTTTTGTCTGTGTGTGGGGGTAGCGGCTCTTTTCTCGCTGTGAACCCCTTGTTCCAATGTTTCGTTCGTTGTCGTACCCGCAGTATAGATCAACCTCGTTTCTTCTTCTCCTGCCAAGAATGTCTGTGCGACCAGTGCTGCTGCCTCTAGGGTCAAGTTCTTGGTCTCCATAAGCTTTCGGAATAAGCCTGCATGGCCTATTCCTTCAATAAAAAAGTCTCTCAGTACTTCTCTCCTTACTTCATCGGAGAACTCACATAAACTAGCCAGCCTCCGAAGTTCCGCCACAAAGTCGGGTATGCTCTGGCCCACACAGCGTTTGTAGTTGTAGAACCTGTGCCTGACCATGTGTAGGCTGCTCGCTGGCTTCAGGTGGTCTCTCACCAGTGTGCTCAACTCCTCAAACGACTTGCTTGCTGGTTTCTCATGTGCCAGCAGGTCCTTCATTAAGGCGGATGTTTTCGAGCCGCAGCTGGTCAAGAGATGGGCTCTTCTCTTGTCTGCCTTATCGTCGCCCAACCAGTCTTTGGTTACAAAGCTTTGCTGGAGCCTTTCTATAAAGTCCTCCCAATTGTCTCCAGCATTGTATTTCTCATCTGAGCCGTTGGTAGCCATTCTGTGGATTCTGTAATCCCGTAACTCGTCGCCACTGTAAAGCCCTGACCCTGCAGTACAGACTTACATGAGGCACATGCTGAATCAAGGTCACTCTGGACCTGCACCTTTATTTCACAGCTCTCGAGTGCCACACTTGCCTGAGACCTGCCTTTACATACCTGTGTGGAACAGGTATGCAGTGTCTCCTGCAAGTGCATCCCTGGTGGCAAAGTATGCTTGTGGTTAGAGGTCATATCTAGTTACAATCACGTATAGCATGGTAAGATACAGTTATATACAGTAGTGTGAGATACATGACAGGAATGGCTGAGCCCTTGGCCTGTGGCAGGGCAGAAAGGATACACGATGCTGGTGTTCTCATATGTTATCCTCTTGCTTTCCCGCCCTCTCATTACCACAACTCCACCCTTGTGCCTTCCTCATTTCACACACCCAAGAAATGCAGCCCTCCCAGCCAATAGTTGGCCAAGAAGAGGGAGAGGAGAGTGAGGAAGACGAAATACCGTCAATTGATTTGACACCCCCAGCCACCAGTTCCTCAAGGTTGACCAGCAAGGCCATTTGCAGTGTCCCGCACTGAAAGTCAGCAGCCTTTCAGCAGTCATGCTGCAGCCATTAGGCTCACAACTGCGTGACATCACTAGGATAGGCAAAGGCACACACAAACACTCACTCATCATCATAGGCAGTACCTCGAATCCATGTCAAAAAGTTCACAAGTGTTTCAATGAAGGACCTAATATTCCAGGTGCCGAACTAAATCTTGAAGGGTGGAATATGCCTGTGCATGGATTTTTTTAACGTGTGGTGACCGTTGCACACCAGCCACTACACAGGCTAGACAGAACTAGGTCTTGGTCCAGTGTCAAGGATTAACCAAGATGACTGGAGACCAGCTAAGGGGATGCATATGGGTGATGAATTGATTTCTTGATGTCATATTGGATGGATAGATGTATAAAGTTGGATTGGAAAGTTTGCTTTGTGGTGCATTTATTTTAGCATCGTGCCCAAGAGGGAACTGTGATGGTCAGGAACAGAGGGAATGTAAGGTGGGGGACAAATGTTGAAAGGGGAATTGGGGTTATGGTCACTGAGACCGCAGGCGGTTGATTCCATCCTGAATATACTGGTGAGAAAGGGGCAGTGTGGGTTTCATCCTTCCTTCTGCTTCCTCCTCTATGGCTTCTTTCCCTTCTGTGTCCTCCTCTTCCCTCTGTGAGTCTGAAATGACAGCATAAAATGCTGGAAAAGCTCAGCATCTCAGGCAACATCTCAACCTGAGATGTGAACACTTTCTGTTTCCACGGATGCTGCCTGACCTGCTGAGTATTTGCAGCATTTTCTGTCTTCTCAGAGGCCTTCCTTCACCAGCTAATGCCTTGCAAGCATGCAGCAGCACTCCCTACCACACTTAAAAAACTTCCAACATTTATTGGAGCTAGCCCCACTACTTCAATAAAATCAAAAAAACCCAGTCCAAAAGCTTAAATACAAAACTTACCTGAAAGTTGTACGTGTCCCTTTAAGAGGTGCTGACAGCTTCTCTGTCAGCCTGCTTTGCATGCTGGGTTTACATGGCATGCTTAGGACCCAGCGCTGGACTCAGTGCTCAGGATAAAGTTCATTGTGGCGACGTTAAGTTGGCATTGCACACTGACTAACGTCACCAAAGCCACATTTTTCTTTACAGGGTGATACTACTTACCGGCAGCATTACCGGGACTTTGAAATGGAGGAGGTCGCGGAACCTGCCACCAGTTGGCGGAAGAGCAATGGCTGCCATTTTCTCCACATTATGCCATGCTAACAGGGGGCGATAAGGTTGGGAATTTCTCCCCCCGCCACCCTGCCTTCATCCAAGTCTATAATAGCGTGCCAAAGCAGTTTGATGGCTGTTATTTCTGGTATTGCCCTTGGGTTCCAATCTAAACAATGTTCTAAATGGCATCTGATGGGCCGAAATTGCCCTTCTACCGAAAGGGGGCGCACTCACCGATCTTGGAAGATTTTTCTCTGCCCCAATCCATAGGGCGGAGAGAAGAATGAATTCCAGCTCTTAACGTTTCTACGGAGAGACCCATATCATAGAAACATAGAAGCATAGAAATTTACAGCTCTGAAGGAGACCATTTCAGCCCATCGTGTCTGCGCCGGATGACAAAGAGCCGCACGGCCCTTCGTCAACAGCCCTAAAGGTTCCATACAAATCTATGAACAATGACAGAAAGGCAAAGAGCACTCAGCCCAAACAGTCTGCCCTACACCACTGCAACACCCCTTATACTAAAAACATTCTACACTCCACCCCAACCGGAGCCATGCGATCTCCTGGGAGAGGCAAAAACCAGATAAAAACCCAGGCCAACATAGGGAGAAAAAATCTGGGAAAATTCCTCTCCGACCCATCCAGGCGATCGAAACTCATCCAGGAGATCACCCTGGCCGTATTCTATTCCCTGCAATACTTACCATTATATCTGCGCCGACCAAAAAAAGGCCATCTAGTCTAATCCCAATTACTAGCTCTAGGTCCGTAACCCTGCAGGTTACAGCAGTTCAAGTAGCCATCCAACCATCTCTTAAAAGTGGTGAGGGTTTCTGCATCCACCACTCTTCCAGGCAGTAAGTTCCAGATCCCCACAGCCCTCTGTGTAAAGAAGTCCCCACCCCTCTCAAATCCTCTCTAAACCTTCCACCAACCACCTTAAAACTATGCCCCCTCGTAATAGCCCCCTCCACATGTGGAAATAGACCCTTACGATCCACTATTTCCAGACCCCTCAATATTTTATACGTCTCGATGAGGTCTCCTCTCAACCTCCTCTGTTCCAATGAGAACAAACCCAGCCTATCCAATCTGTCCTCATAACGAAGATTCTCCATTCCAGGCAGCATCCTAGTAAATCTCCTCTGCACCCTTTCTCATGCAATCACATCCTTCCTATAATACAGTGACCAGAACTGCACGCAGTACTCTAGCTGTGGTCTAAACAAAGTATTATACAATTTAAGCATGACCTCCCTGCTCTTATATTCTATGCCTTGGTCAATAAAGGCAAGCATTAACCACCTTATCCACCTGGTCTGCAATTTCAGGGATCTGTGGACCAATGGTGGAGCTTTGGAGGCGTGGCCTATTCAGTTGGAGCTGTGCTGCTGTGAGAGAAGGAACTCCCTGCTGAAGCTCCTGTCTGGAAGGATGAGAGTGAACCCTGAGAACAGACCAGGAAGATGAGGAGAGGGCTGGTTTACTACAATTCAACGTCCAGAGGGAGAGGAGGAGAGCAGAAAAATTTATAACTTACTACTACTACAGAGAGTAGGAGAGAGGGGGAAAAGAACAACACCTGAGAAAACACCATCCAGTGTGGAAGGAGGGAGAGCCATTTCGACAATCTTCGACAGGTGGGTGTGTTTTGGTGCATTCCCCGAAAGACTTTGTTGTATCGGTGGGGGGAGGAAAGAAGACCTTTCGAGGGCCGGAACATCGCGGCGGGTGTGTGTGTGTGGAAGTGTGTGTGGGGGTCTTGCTTACAGCTAGGCCCCACACACCACTGAAGCACCCCTCCCCCATTGCCTAGCCTGGGATAGCTGGAGTTACCTGGCTGAAGAATCTTTAATCACCCTATTAAACATCGTTGGGAGTGTGTGCCTGGGTGGCTCCAGCTACCCCAGGTGAAGACATCTTCTCCCCCCACCCGAAGACCATTCTACAAAGACTGTGTTTTTTGCCATCTGGGGAGTGCATCCCAGGAAACACCCACCCATCGCTGTGAGGGGAGACCTGCCCTCGCAGCTTCCCTCTTTCCCACCCCCCTCTCTCTTTCTCTCTCTCTCTCTCTGTCTCTCCCCTCTCTCTCTGAGAGCCCTTTCCTCCCAATTGTAAAACAATTAAGACAACTGAGCAGAGGGAGCAAGGCCCCTCCCCATTCGTTAACTAAGGGAGAGGTGTGCCCCATTAAGAGCTCCCTCTGCTCAAAAAACCAACGAGGCCAATTAAGGACCATTAAGGCCTGTGACTTTGGGGTGGGTGTAGCCCTTAAAGGGACCCCGTGATGGTGACCCCATCCACGCCGGTGGCAGGGCCAGCTAGGACATATGCGCAGGCGGTGTCTGCATCCACGGCGCCTCCTGCGCCTCCTGCTGCCCTGCCACCGTTCAGACTGATAACAAAAAAACACGGGGTCAAGAGCTACACTCACCCCACAATGAGCATCGAGGAGTGCGTGTGGGCGATGGCTGGGGTAGTCGGCCCCTCGGCCATTGTCGCAGCCTCCAAGATGTCTGGGAAGGCCGTGTTCTTCCTGGGGTCGGAGCGGGCGGTGTCCCTGGCCCTTGAAAAGGGGCTCACGGTGGGTGGGACATTCCTGCCGGTGGACCCTCTCGAGGCCACCGCGCAGAGGGTCATCATTTCAAACGTCTTGCCCTTTGTTCCCGCTGAGCTCCTCCTCCCTCACCTACACCAACTGGGGAAGGTAAGGTCCGGGATTAACCCCATACCGCTCGGCCTCCGGGAGAGCAGCCTGCGCCACGTCTTCTCCTTCCGCCGCCAGCTCTTTGTCCGGCTGGCACGGGAGGAGACGACGGAGGGCAATTTTAATGTGGTGCACGAGGGGACTGCCTACCGCGTCTTTTGGACGTCGGACGGCATGCGGTGCCATGCCTGCAGGGAGGTGGGGCACGTTCGCAAGAACTGCCCCGCCTCTAAGGCCGCCAAACCACCGAAGGCGGCCAAGGCTGGCGCCGCTGCCACCCCTCCCCCTAGTAGCGTCCGCGTGCCGGGAGCCGTAGGTGCGCGGGCATCGTCGGGGGCCTTTGTTTTCACGGCCTCCGGCGGGAGGGAGGGAGAACGTCCGATCGGAAAGAAGGCGCGGAGGAAGGCGAAACATCTTGAGGCGGGTCCCCTCAGTGCGCCAGACAGTCTGATCACCGCGCTCAGCCCAACCCTGTCACCGGCGAGCGCGGGGTGCCCCGAGCCCGTGCCCGAGCCCTTGACCAATATCACAGAGGGGCTCGGGCGCGGGCAAGATAAGAAAAAGGGGGGAGTGGAGCGGGAGGCCTCGGCAGACATGGAGGTCTCCCTGCTTCCGCGCACCCCAGGAACAAAAGGAGGCGCCGCTCCAATGAGGCGGAGGGGAAACAACATCCTTGCGCAGAGGAGTCGGTGCCCGCCGCGTGTCCCGCGTCCCCCACCAGCGCCCCCAAACTGCGCCGTAGGCGAGAGGAGTCTGTCCCCGGGGAGGGTGAGACAGTCGAGGCTGCCCAGCCTCTGCCTCCCGGGGATGGCGAGGAAGATCTGCCTGTCGTGGGGGGCGTGGGGCCAGCGGAGGAATGCGTAGCCGCCGGGTCGAGCGTCCCGGGGACTGAGGCGGGTGGGGCCGGAAAGGCCGAATCTGAGCCCGCCCAGCTATTAACCAACTTCCCCCGGGATTTGCTCGACTCGGCAGAAACTGAAAATGACAATAATTTCACAGAACATCCACACGCTGGGCCGGGGGGTGGCGGCGGGGAGGGGGAAAACAACAACTCTCGCCCCCTACTTTGGAGCTGGGGTACTTGGAGGACCTGGTACATTTCTTTGACCAGGTCTCTCCGCCTTCCCCGGCTCCTGGGGCGGAGGAGGAACCCCTTCCGCTGTCGCTTCCTGACCCAGCATCACTTTCAAAAGAGCCCAGTGGGGACTCCTCTGCCGACGATCTTGGGGGTGGGATCGGGGTAGAGCCAGGGTCGGATGGAGCGGCCGGGCCGTTTGCCGTACCTCGTGCGGTCGACAGGCCGGCTGCTGGCGGCGACCTCCCGGAGGGGGACGGGGACTCGGTGGGGGACGAGGGAGAAGATCTCGAGTCCATCGCCAGTGAGGCGGTGGATCTCCTCGTGCCCGCCGCTGAGTCCCCCCTCATTCCTGCAAAGGAACTCCGGGACTTTTTGGTCCAGAGCCAGGGTCGTCGCAACCGAGCCCATCTGGCCCGGGAAAAATGGTCCGAGCCGGGGCTGCTCGTCGCGTCCGTCCGCGCCGCCGCTAAAACCATGGTCGCGGGCGGGCCCTTATCAAAGGCGCAAGGCCTTGAGCTGCGCCGGCTCAAAAGGTTCCTCGCTGGGCTGCTGAAGGAGTGGAGGTCAACAAACAACTCCGCTCCCTCCCCCACAATAGGTTAAGGTAGAGGTTGCACTATGCTTTTGTCATGAAGATAACCATAGCCAGCCTCAACATCAACGGCGGCAGAGAGGCACGCCGTAGATTTAACAATTTTTCGCTCCTGCGGGAGGGGAAATATGCGGTGTGCCTCCTGCAAGAAACCCACACCGTTCCGGGAGACGAAGCCACGTGGCTCCTGGAATGGCAAGGAGAGGTCCGCATGAGCCACCTCACTACCACTTCTTGTGGGGTGGCCATCTTGTTGGCCCCGCATTTTCAGCCGGAGATCTTGTGGGTCGAGGAGCCCGTGCCAGGCCGCTTGCTGCACATCACGGTTCGCCTGGGGGACGTGCCGCTCCATCTCGTGAGCGTGTACGCCCCTCAGCCCGGACCGCAGCAAATGCGCTTCTTCGAAGAGGTGTCCGCTCTTCTTGGCTCCGTCGACGTCGGCGACTGCATTGTCCTCGGGGGGGATTTTAACTACACCCTCGAGGTGAGGGACCGCTCCGGTGCCCCGCAGAGCATGACAGCGATGGAGAAGTTGAGGGACCTGGTCGGGTCCTTAAACTTGGTGGACGTCTGGCGAAATCTCCATCCCGACTCCAGCGCCTTTACTTGGGTGAGGCCTGGAGTAGGATGGTCCCGAGTTGACCGCCTTTACGTGTCTCGGGCGTACGTTTCCTGCGTCCCGGCGGCCTCCATGCGACCGGTGCCGTGTTCGGACCACCACCTGGTGTGGGCGGAGCTCGCTTCGCTCTGCGCGAGGACGGGGTCCGCGTACTGGCACTTTAACAACCGGCTGCTGGAGGACGTGCGGTTCCAGGACTCGTTCCATCGTTTCTGGGCCGACTGGAGAAGGAACCAGGGGGGCTTCCCCTCCTTGAGGCTATGGTGGAACATGGGCAAGGCTCACATCCGCGTCTTCTGTCAAGAGTACACGAGGGGGTCGACCAAGAGGCGGGCGGCCAGGGTCGGGCGCCTAGAAAAAGAGATGCTCGAACTGGAGTCCCGTCTCGGTCAAGTCGTCGAGGACCCGGCCCTGCGGACGGTGTACGAAGCAAAGAAGGCCGCGCTGAAGGACCTGCAGCTCGTCGGGTCCCGAGGCGCGTTCGTGAGGTCGCGGATCCGGTTCCTGCGGGATCTGGACCGCAGCTCCCCCTTCTTCTACTCGCTGGAAAAAAGACAGAGTGTCCGTAAGCAGCTCTTGACGCTGCTGGCCGATGACGGCTCTCTCGTCTCGGATCCGGAGGGCGTCAACAACAGGGCCCATGAATATTACGGGGCTCTGTTCTCTCTGGAGCCGTCGAGCGAGGAAGCGCGTAGAGTTTTGTGGGAGGACCTGCCGAAGGTCAGCCCGGAGGGCGCCGAAAATCTGGAAGCTCCGCTAAGCCTGGCGGAGCTGACCGGTGCCCTCGCCCGGCTCTCGAAGGGAAAAGCCCCGGGGCTGGACGGGCTGACCGTGGAGTTCCACAGGGCGTTCTGGGACGTCCTGGGGGGCGACTACGCGCGGGTCCTGGGGTCCTTAAGAACTGGCGCCCAGTCTCCCTCCTCAGCACGGACTACAAAATCTTCGCCAGGGCGATGTCTGCTCGCCTTGGCGCCGTACTGGACCACATGATCCACCCCGACCAGTCCTACACGGTCCCGGGCCGGACAATCCACGTTAACATCCATCTGGTCCGGGACCTCATTCATCATTCCCAGGAGGCTGGTCTGTCGGTCGCCTTCCTATCTCTTGACCAAGAGAAGGCGTTCGACAGGGTGAATCACGACTATCTGTTCGGAACTCTGCGCGCTTTCGGGTTCGGGACGCATTTCGTCGCCCGGATCCGACTTTTGTACGCCGCCGCGGAGTGTCTGATAAAGGTTAATGGGTCCTTCATGGCGCCCCTTCGCTTTGGGAGAGGGGTGCGCCAGGGATGCCCCATGTCCGGCCTGTTATATGCCATCTGCGTGGAGCCTTTCCTGCGCCTCCTGCGGACGAGGTTGACGGGACTGGCTCTGCAAGGGCCGGGCGTGGAGGTCGTCCTCTCGGCTTACGCCGATGACGTGCTCCTCGCGGTAGAGGATCCCGCTGACCTGCGGAGGATGCATGAGTGCCAGGAGATTTACTCGGCCGCATCCTGTGCCAGGATCAACTGGGAGAAATGTTCCGGACTCCTGGTGGGTCAGTGGCGGGTGGACTCCCTGCCGGAGGAGCTCAGGCCTTTTGCCTGGAGCACGACCCATCTCCTCTATCTGGGAGTCTACCTTAGCCCCGACGAGGAAGCCTGGCCGGCGAACTGGCAAGAGCTGGAGGCCAAGGTCACCGCTCGCCTAGGGCACTGGACAGGACTGCTCCGAGTGCTGTCCTACAGGGGTCGAGCGCTAGTCATAAACCAGCTGGTGGCCGCCATGTTGTGGTACCGGCTGGTCACTTTGACCCCTCCCCCTGTGTTTGTCACCAAGATACAGAAGAAGCTGGTGGACTTCTTCTGGAACAACAGGAAGCACTGGGTCTCTGCCGTGGTCTTGAGTCTCCTGCTTGATGAGGGCGGTCAGTCGTTGGTGTGCTTCAGCGCCCAGCTCGCGACTTTCCATCTTCAGACCCTGCAGAGATACCTTTACCTTGAGCCCCCTCCTAGGTGGCGTGCTCTGGCGACGTATTTCTTCCGCCAGCAGCACGGCCTCAACTATGACACGCAGCTCCTGTTTGTGAGCTTGGGGGGGCGTCAGGACCGCCTTCCAGGAGCTGCCTGTCTTTTACAAGGAACTCACCAAGGTCTGGAACAAAGTCTCCACCAAGCGCAGCTCTCCACCGGCTGGAGTGGCGGCTGTCCTGCAGGAGCCGCTGCTCGGGAATCTGTACCTCCACGACCGAGGTTTTGGGTGGCGGTCGGACGAGAGGGCTGTGGCTGGTGAGGTGACCAGGGTCAGGGATCTGCTCGATGGTGGAGGAGCGGGCTGGATGGCGCCAGACATGCTGGCGCGGTGCCTAAATTCCGCCAACGTCCGCCGCGCGGCCGATGCCATCGAGTCACTAAAAACAGCTCTGGGCCCTGACTCTGTTAGGTGCATCGAGGAGGCTCAAGCACGTGGGGAGATTCCGTCCGAACTGACCCCCGTCCGGACGGAATTCCTCATCGGCGGCAAACCACGGAACCTCCCTCGGGGGCCGGCGCCTCACAACTTGAGCCGCCTTGAGGAAATCCCCTCCGTGCCTTTCAGTTCCGCGCGGAGCGGTTTCCTGTACGGGCTGCTCCTGCACACTCTCAACTTTGCCATCCTCGCCTGCCGTCCGGACACGCCATGGCGTACCATCTTGCCATCCGGAGGAGTCCTCCCCGTACTTATCGGGGACTTGGCCTGGAGGGTGGTGCACGGAGCAGTCCCGTGCAATAAATTTTTAAGCCGGTTCACGGGCTCCCAGACCGCCTGCAATTTCTGCGGTCTGGAAGAGTCCGTGTTCCATGTTTTTACCCAATGCACGAGGTTGCAGCCCCTGTTTTATTATTTAAAGGGGCTGCTCCTGAAATTCTGGCTGCACTTCAGTCCCACACTCCTGATCTTTGGGCACCCTGTGCGGAGGGGAGCGGGTAGGTCCGAGGGCCTCCTCGTAGGACTGCTCCTGGGCACGGCCAAGGGTGCCATCAGCCGGTCCAGGCAGCGGGCGGTCGAGGGGGTCGTTCAACCTGACTGCCTGCCTCTCTTCCGCGCGTACATCCGCGCCAGGGTGTCCTTGGAGATGGAGCACGCGGTGTCCACCGGTACGCTCGCGGCCTTCCGCGAGAGGTGGGCACCGGAGGGACTGGAGTGCATCATCATGCCCGGCAACCAAATTATAATTTGATTTTATGTTTTAAAGTTTAATTTGTTTTAATTGCCGGTGTTTTTAGTGTCCCCTCCCCTTTTATAGGGGGTACTTGGAGGAAAAATATATGATTTTAGTGCCAAAAAAAAACTTTAAAAAAAACCAAAAGAAAACAAAAAAAAACACAAAAAGAAGGGCCTTGGAAATGTTGGTCCGCCCCCCAGATCGGGGGGACACGATTTAATGATTTCATGTTTTAATTTTCTCCCAAAAAAGAGTTCTGTGGACAAGCACTCCAAGGTTCCTTTGTTCATCTACACTATTAAGTGGCCTACTGCTTAATGTGTATACCCTTTCGTTATTAATCCTCCCAAAGTGCATCACCTCACACTTCTCTGAATTAAATTCCATTTGCCACTGCTCTGCCCACCTGACCAGTAGATTGAGATCCTCCTGCAGCCCATGACTGTAAGCGGGAAGGTCTCTATGAGGGGGTCAGGTTCCCTTCTGACCAACTTGAGCGGTTCGAATCACTCCCACTCCCTTGGGTTCTATACTCTGGATTTATTTGGGTGGGGGTGACAAAAATGCAAAGGACACTGGTCTGATGCAAAATAACTTTGTTTTTATTACTCTAGTCAGAAAATACAAGGCCAAATTTACAATCACTCTAATAAAGAACAATACAAGGAAAGGTACAAGGTCAAACTTAAAATCACAAATCACTCTAATAAAGAACCATGCACTACACATTCAAAGGGGGTCACAGTAAATTATACCTTCACCTCCCAATACCTCATTCTAGCTAGGTTAGACTTCAGGGCATGCAGGGACTATGCTTACCAACCCTTTTGATAGTTCACGTTAGATCGCGGTTGTTTTTCCCTTGATACCACGTTGACTGTGGTCGGTCGCTGCTGCGATGGAGATGTCCTTCCTTCCTTCAGGACTTCAGGACTTCGAGGCTGGAGAAGTTAGGTCACAACTGTCGTGTTGGTTTCCCTCCTTGTCTTGATGACACAGCGTTGTGTGGTACTAGTCTGTTAGTCAAAGTGTCATCTGAGGTGGTAGCAGTCTTGTAGCTACCTAGCAACCACTTAACCTCTGTTGAAAACAGGGGTCAGTTATAAGATTTCAGTGTTCTAATCTTGCCACCAAATCTGTTCAAAATCCTTTGTATAATTTTGGCGGGCTTGATTTTTCTTTGTAATATTTTGTCGGGCTCGTTAAAAGTTGATATGTCTTGGGTGGGTTGATGTTCAAAAACTGTTTCCTGATTGAAATATTAGTTTGGTAATTGCAATGTCCTTTTGTGCTTAGTCTTTCGCATACAGGCTGGATTGGGCCGCTTTGTTATGTATATGCTGAAATGGTTTGTCCAGACCCATGTTGATGGGTAGCTACCCCTGGGTGATTTTGTGATGTTAATGTCTCTTGTGGGGGAAGGATTTTCGAATACTCATTCTTCCAGATAGGTTAACTCAGTTCTCACACCCAGGTAGCTTCACTTAATTAGACTGTCTCTGCTAGATCCGTAGGTCCGCCCACAGCCTTCAGTTTGTCTTTTAAAATCCAAAATTCTATTAAAGTTCGTAGTTTCTTCCATAAGCACTTTAGAGTTCCAAACTTTTCGGTAGATAATCCCAAATTAAATTTCCTTTCGAATGAACGCAAACACAGGGGGGGTTTCTTGTGAATTTTGCATACCATAATGACTTTCCTCTTCATTATCAACCACACAGCCAATTTTAGTGTCGTCTGCCAACTTCTTAATCATACTTCCTATATTCAAATCTAAATCGTTGATACATACCACAAAAAGAAAGGGACCCAGTACTGAGCCCTGCGGAACCCCACTGGAAACATCCTTCCAGTCACAAAAACATCCATCAATCATTACCCTTTGCTTCCTACCTCCAAGCCAATCTTGGATCCAACTTGTCACATTGCCCTGGATCCCATGGATTTTAACCTTCGTGACCAGTCTATCATGCGGGACCTTATCAAAAGCCTTTACTTAATCTCTAAGATTACAGACTGCACATGCTGCTATGTGTGTAAGAGGTAAACTGATATAATGAGCTTTACTTCTGTTGAATCCAACAGTTACACCAATAACAGATTTAGACAGAAATAATGTGTCACTCCTCCACACATCTGTAAATAAACTTTGAAAATACTAATGTGGGCAAGAAATATGCCAAATATTTTTTGTTTCCATGTTACTCAAAATAGTCTTCAAAGTACAGATGTGGAAACATTGGAAATATTAGCAATTTTACTGTCATAATTCTGAACACTGGTGCAGTATGGTTCCTGGCCAAATATTCATTCCATTGGTCCGAAGTCCATTTCTCCGCCATTTCTAGATCTTATAATGACCTCCAACTTCGTCGCCCTTTTTTTTGTCCTGTGATTGATTCTGCACAAATTCTGGCTCTTCATTCCCATGGAAATACCTTCAGCAGCGCATCCTCCGATACTCTACGCTTTAAATAGCTCTGGACTCACTCGGCCAGCACACCTGTCTCTGAACCTGGACATCGGTTTGTCGATGCTCCACCCTATCTACGCAAACTTTATCCCATCACAGGACGTCTGAATTTAATTTTGGACTCGCTCCTCGTGTCTCCTCTATATTCCCCATTTATTACCAGGACATATCTATCCTAAGCTTGCTGTCTATCCACTCCGAAGTAACTTGAGTTTCCCTGTATCCATTCGCATACACGTTTTTGACTGCTCTTCCACATCCGAGCTAATCATTTCTAATTCCCCATTTTCCCCTTTTATTCTTATACACGTCTCTCTTGTGAAACGCTCTCTTGTGCATCTTTCTCTTATGCAACTCTCGTATGCATCTGCAAATCCACCACAGCATGATATCGCAGCCGTCAATGTGATTGACTCCTTCGTTCGATGTCCTATCGAAAACATCCATGGCTCTACCCCTCCCATCCTGATGTTGTCTGTTTGAAAGCCTCCCAACTTCGTAAAATCTTCTCTGATCACAAGAATTCTCTGCAAAATGTTTGCCAGAGGGAACTGAGAAAGCCGCGGTAAGCACTGAGCCGATGTTGATATCGGGCAATCTGAACTTTAAAAGCCTCCATTTCAATGGCGCGTTTCCCGAGCCCCAAGAAACCTGTGCTGGAAGCATTAAATTCAAATCCCTGTTGAAATCTGTTGAGATGCGCCTCATTATCCTGTGATAATGATCAACCTTCCACCTGTGAGCTGGCTACATGCATGCCGCCAAACACACGGAAATGGCGCGTTGTAGGCAGGTTGGGGGCAGGTTTGATAGCTCTACTATTTTTACGTTCCCACCTGCCCCCAACACCTCCTTAGGGCTTAAAATCCCCCCCATAATTTTAAAATTAGAGCTAGACCATTTAGTAGGGAAATCAGTAAGCACATTTTTCACAAAAAGGGTATTAGAAATTTGGAATGCTCTCCCGCAAAACACTTTGGTGGAGAAATTGGGCTGCTTTGCACCTCCCGTTAGCGCCTCTGGGGTGCTAAGGGGTTACCGACCGGGCGTGGCAAAACCACCGATGCCCACGGACTTCCCTCGCGGTTTCTTGCGTCCCGGAGATCATGATGTCATCTGGTGCGCGGCGCACCATTGGCGCCCCAGATGTGATATTTGCTCCTGCCCCCTGCAACATCGCCAGGCGTCATCAACGGCAGATGCAGGAGGCGTTGACAACTCGGCTGGCCACTTGCTACTGCTAGTGCTAAGGCACTTGATAAGGCTGCTCATCTTCCACCATTTGTTAAGGAAGCAATTTGTGTGGCGGCAGTCGGGAGCAGCGTCGGAGGTGCGTGGAGAGGCATGAGTCCGGGGTCGGCAAGAGGCCTATAAAAGGCCCAACGCGGCGGCAGTCGGGAGCAGCGTCGGAGGTGCGAGGAGAGGCGTGAGTCCGGGGTCGGCGAGAGGCTTGTGCAGCTACAGGGAGAAGGCAAAAAAGAAGTAGAAAGAAACAGAAAGGTGACGTCACAGCCAAGAGAGTAAGTGATTGGCTGGTGAATGGTGAGTAGTTTTTCTTTTTTCTCTTCTATAACAGTGAGTAAACTTTAGCATTGTTGTTGCCAATTTAAGTGTATCTAAGGGTTAAGTCATGGCAGGAGAGCTCGGTCACGTGATATGCTCCTCCTGTACCATGTGGGAGCTCAGGGACACTTCCGGTGTCCCTGATGACAACGTGTGCAGAAAGTGTATCCGCCTCCAGCTCCTGATGGTCCGCGTTGCGGAATTGGAGCTGAGAATAGATTTACTCTAGAGCATCCACGAAGCTGAGAATGACGTGAGTAGCACGTGTAGCAAGTTGGTCTTACCGCAGGTGAAGGGTCCACAGCCAGATAGGGAATGGAAGACCAGCAGGAAGAGCAGTACAAGGAATGTAGTGCAGGGGTCCCCTTCGGTCATCCCCCTGCAAAACAGATACACCGCTTTGAGTACTGTTGAGGGGGATGACGCATCAGGGGAGGGCATTAGCAGCCAAATTCATGGCACCGTGGCTGGCTCTGCTGCACAGGAGAGCAGGAAAAAGAGTGGGAGAGCGATAGTGATCGGAGATTCAATTGTAAGGGGAATAGATAGACATTTCTGCGGCCGCAACGGAGACTCCAGGATGGTACGTTGCCTCCCTGGTACAAGGGTCAAGGATGTCTCGGAGCAAGTGCAGGACATTCTGAAAAGGGAGGGTGAACAGCCAGTTGTCGTGGTGCACATTAGTACCAACGGTATAGGTAAAAAAAGGGATGAGGTCCTATGAGACGAATTTAAGGAGCTAGGAGCTAAATTAAAACGTAGGACCTCAAAAGTAGTAATCTCGGGATTGCTACCAGTGCCACGTGCTAGTCAGAGTAGGAATCGCAGGATAGCTCAGATGAATACGTGGCTTGAGCAGTGGTGCAGCAGGGAGGGATTCAAATTCCTGGGGCATTGGAACCGGTTCTGGGGGAGGTGGGACCAGTACAAACCGGACGGTCTGCACCTGGGCAGGACCGGAACCAATGTCCTAGGGGGAGTGTTTGCTAGCGCTGTTGGGGAGGAGTTAAACTAATATGGCAGGGGGGTGGGAACCAATGCAGGGAGACAGAGGGAGACAAAATGGAGACAGAATCAAAAGACAGAAAGGAGATGAGTCAAAGTGGAGGGCAGAGAAACCCAAGGCAAAAAACAAAAAGGGCCACTGTACAGCAAAATTCTAAAGGGTCAAAGTGTAATAAAAAGGCAAGCATGAAAGCTCAGTGCCTCAATGCAAGGAGTATTTGGAACCCAGCAGAGGGCTCTGAGCTTGTTAGAGTGGGTGAGAGCTCAGATGAACAGGGCCCCAAGAAAGAATGCAAAAGGCAGGAGGCAACAGAGCAGAGTAGCACTGGGGTAAGTGTAAACCACAAGCTGATAGGAAGGGACAATATGTCTGAATATAAAGGGGCTGCAGGAGGGGTCAAAACTAAAAATCATGGTTTAAAAACTAGTAGTAAAACACTTTACCTAAATGTACGCAGCATTCGAAATAAAGTAAATGAGTTGACGGTACAAATCATTACAAATGGGTATGATTTGGTGGCCATTAAAGAAACGTGGTTGCAGGGGGGCCAAGACTGGGAATTAAACATACAGGGGTATCTGACAATTCGAAAAGATAGACAAGAAGGGAAAGGAGGCGGAATAGCTCTGTTAATAAAGGATGATATCAGGGCAGTTGTGAGAGATGATATTGGCTGTAATGAACAAAATGTTGAATGATTGTGGGTTGAGATTAGAGATAGCAAGGGGAAAAAGTCATTGGTGGGCGTAGTTTATAGGTCCCCAAATAATAACTTCACGGTGGGGTGGGCAATAATCAAGGGAATAATGGAGGCATGTGAAAAAGCAATGGCAGTAATCATGGGGGATTATAACCTACATATCTATTGGTCAAATCAAATCGCACGGGGTAGCCTTGAGGAGGAATTAATTGAATGCATATGGGATTGTTTCTTAGAACAGTATGTTACAGAACCTACAAGGGAGCAAGCTATCTTAGATCTTGTCCTGTGCAATGAGACAGGAATAATAAACGATCTCCTAGTAAAAGATCCTCTCGGAATGAGTGATCACAGTATGGTTGAATTTGTAATACAGATTGAGGGTGAGGAAGTAGTGTCTCAAACGAGCGTACTATGCTTAAACAAAGGGGACTACAGTGGGATGAGGGCAGAGTTGGCTAAAGTAGACTGGAAACACAGACTAAACGGTGGCACAATTGAGGAACAGTGGAGGACTTTTAAGGAGCTCTTTCATAGTGCTCAAGAAAAATATATTCCAGTGAAAAAGAAGGGCGGTAAGAGAAGGAATAACCAGCCGTGGGTAACCAAGGAAATAAAGGAGAGTATCAAATTAAAAACCAATGCGTATAAGGTGGCCAAGGTTAGTGGGAAAATAGAAGATTGGGAAAATTTTAAATGACAGCAAAGAATGACTAAGAAAGCAGTAAAGAAAGGAAAGATAGATTACGAAAGAAAACTTGCGCAAAACATAAAAACAGATATTAAAAGCTTTTACCGATATATAAAACGGAAAAGAGTGACTAAAGTAAATGTTGGTCCCTTAGAAGATGAGAAGGGGGATTTAATAATGGGAAATATAGAAATGGCTGAGACCTTAAACAATTATTTTGCTTCGGTCTTCACAGTGGAAGACACAAAAACCATGCCAAAAATTGCTGATCACGGGAATGTTGGAAGGGAGAACCTTGAGATAATCACTATCACTAGGGGGGTAGTGCTGGTCAGGCTAATGGGACTCAAGGTAGACAAGTCCCCTGGTCCTGATGAAATGCATCCCAGGGTATTAAAAGAGATGGCGGAAATTATAGCAGATGCATTCGTTATAATCTACCAAAATTCTCTGGACTCTGGGGAGGTACCAGCGGATTGGAAAGCAGCTAATGTAACGCCTCTGTTTAAAAAAGGGGGCAGACAAAAGGCAGGTAACTATAGGCCGGTTAGTTTAATATCTGTAGTGGGGAAAATGCTTGAAGTTATCATTAAGGAAGAAATAGCGGGACATCTAGATAGGAATTGTGCAATCAAGCAGACGCAACATGGATTCATGAAGGGGAAATCATGTTTAACTAATTTACTGGAATTCTTTGAGGATATAATGAGCATGGTGGATGGAGATGTACCGATGGATGTGGTGTATTTAGATTTCCAAAAGGCATTCGATAAGATGCCACACAAAAGGTTACTGCAGAAGATAAAGGTATGCAGATTCAGAGGACTCGATAATTGGTTGGCTAACAGAAAGCAGAGAGTCGGGATAAATGGGTACTTTTCGGGTTGGAAATCGGTGGTTTGTGGAGTGCCACAGGGATCGGTGCTGGGACCACAACTGTTTACAATATACATAGATGACCTGGAAGAGGGGACAGAGTGTAGTGTAACAAAATTTGCAGATGACACAAAGATTAGTGGGAAAGCGGGTTGTGTAGAGGACACAGAGAGGCTGCAAAAAGATTTAGATAGGTTAAGCGAATGGTCTAAGGTTTGGCAGATGGAATACAATGTCGGAAAATGTGAGGTCATCCACCTTGGGAAAAAAAACAGTAAAAGGGAATATTATTTGAATGGGGAGAAATTACAACATGCTGCGGTGCAGAGGGACCTGGGGGTCCTTGTGCATGAATCCCAAAAAGTTAGTTTGCAGGTGCAGCAGGTAATCAGGAAGGCGAATGGAATGTTGGCCTTCATTGCGAGAGGGATGGAGTACAAAAGCAGGGAGGTCCTGCTGCAACTGTACAGGGTATTGGTGAGACCGCACCTGGAGCACTGCGTGCAGTTTTGGTCACCTTACTTAAGGAAGGATATACTAGCTTTGGAGGGGGTACAGAGAAGATTCACTAGGCTGATTCTGGAGATGAGGGAGTTACCTTATGATGATAGATTGAGTAGACTGAGTCTTTACTCGTTAGAGTTCAGAAGGATGAGGGGTGATCTTATAGAAACATTTAAAATAATGAAAGGGATAGACAAGTTAGAGGCAGAGAGGTTGTTTCCACTGGTCGGGGAGACTAGAACTTGGGGGCACAACCTCAAAATACGGGGGAGCCAATTTAAAACCGAGTTGAGAAGGAATTTCTTCTCCCAGAGGATTGTGAATCTGTGGAATTCTCTGCCCAAGGAAGCAGTTGAGGCTAGCTCATTGAATGTATTCAAATCACAGATCGATAGATTTTTAACCAATAAGGGAATTAAGGGTTACGGGGAGCGGGCGGGTAAGTGGAACTGAGTCCACGGCCAGGTCAGCCATGATCTTGTTGAATGGCGGAGCAGGCTCGAGGGGCTAGATGGCCTACTCCTGTTCCTAATTCTTATGTTCTTATGTTCATATGTTTCATTGTTATTGTGTTGTCAAGGTGCCTTTGTTCCCATAAGCTGAACAACTACCATGATTTTTGAAAAATCAAATCTTTTGCATCCCATTAAATTAAAAGCGTTGGCAGGGAATACCTTTTGTTCTTTTGTTTCATTTTGCTTTACTAGATTTTGGGTGGAGGATGTGCTCATTTGTATCATATTGAAAGGGACAAGGTGACCTCCAATATAAACTCTAACTTTGTCAAGGCTTCAATTTTGGCTGTGTGACCAGGGCAGATCCAAAACCTGATCTAAAACTCGTGAGCATCCCCTGCCAACAAAATTAGTTTTGTTTCTCTTATTAATTAAACAGCAATGAATGTGAGACTGAACTGTCACTTTTTGCTTTGTCTCCTACTCAATAAATCTTAGCATGCATTGCTCGTTAATTAATTCACACTTTCTCATTCAACTATTGTTGTTGCATAATGCAATAGGGAAGACAGTTTAAGAATTTGTGAAGTGGTACTTTTTCCTACATTACAACAGTGACTGCCCTTCTAAAGTACTTCATTAACTGTAAAGAGCTTTGGGATGTCCTGAGGTTGTGAAAGGTGCTATGAAATTGCAAGTTCTTTTCTTTACTTCTGGGAGAGTATTGTGCACCAAGTCACTATTCAGAAGAATTGTTCTGTTTAAGCCATCATTATGAGGTAGAATTTTCAGTATAATAATTGCAAATGGCCCAGTGCTAATTAACACAAAAATAGTTTATGAAGTTAATTTTGTGAGTGAAAGAAAAAAAAAGACAGCCTTTTGTGATGTGTTTTGAAGTGTAGTCACTGTTGTAATGTATCGGTTCTGTATTTCTATAAAAGCCATGAATAAAGACAGCCAATTTGCAAATTCATTGCAGCAGTGTGACTAATTCAGGAGAGGGGAGAGAAGAATGGGAGAAAATAATTTTTTAAAACTTAGCAATATGCCTTTCCTCACAACATATTGGGGGCAATACTCTATGGATACTTTAGCGCTAAAAAGTTTCCAAGGTGGCCAAGGTGGAGTCTTCAGCTGAAACGCTGCTTTAGCCCATAAGACGCCATTTTGGGAAAGGAGTTGAAGCCAGCGCTCGGAACGGCCGCTGGAAGGCTTGTTTATCAACTGATTGTCACTTAAAATACCTGATAGCACTCATTGAAGTGGTTGCACGGCATTTTGGTGGCTAGTGCTTCAACTTACGCCCTCAGTGTAACAGCGACCGTTATTTCGGAATAAACACGGCCTTGATATCGATTTCAAGCACTACTTAAAGGGATACTCCCCATTTCATGGTGATTCTTGTTGGAGCTGTGAAGAGGACCTTTCCAGGACACTTTATCAAGACTCCATCAACACTGAAGCAACATTTATTCCACAAACTTTCTGAGAACTTCACCGAAAACAAGTAAGTGCTGTGTTACGCCACCTTATTGGGCACCTTATAGGTGTCTTCAAGTGAAAGGGAGCGCTTGATCATGGGCATCTTGCTAGGGCTCCCCCTTGGTCGGCAGGAGGAATGGACATTCTTCCTCCTCTGGACCTGCTCCATCAGGACCTCCAGTGCTGCATCTGAGAATCTGTTCGCCCTCTCACTCAGTCTCTGAGCCAGCCTGAAACATGTATGTCACCCATTCCACACCTTGAAAGTGTGTGTGTGGAGCCCACATATAATGCACCACGAAAATTGTATCTAATCAGCGCTAGTGCTAAACCTGCAGGTGCTTGCTTTAGCACCTCCAGGCATATTCAAATGATGATAATCAACAATTGAGACCAAGGTTGCACACTAAAATCAGACTTCCAAACAGACTGCCTTACTCATACAGCACCCATTTAGCACCTGTTTTCACCCTTTCGCCAAAATAAGCATCCTTAGCTTCTTAAAATGTACTGTGTTCTTCTAGTGGAATTTTCCATATATCTGATTGTTGCGAGGAGTATTATAAAATGGGTGAACTCCTTGTTGCATTTGGATTTTATATATAAATGTCATAATCAGGTCAAAAAATTTGCATGAGAAGTGAATGAGAAGTGATTTGGTACAAATGGGGGTTATATAGGGGGCAGGTACTCTGTGGGTGGGTAACCTGTGGGTGGGTATCCTGTGGGGTGGGTGCTCTGTGGGGTGGGTACTCTGTGGGGTGGGTGCTCTGTGGGTGGGTACTCTGTGGGGTGGGTACTCTGTGGGGTGGGTACTCTGGGTGGGTACTCTGTGGGGTGAGTACTCTGTGGGATGAGTACTCTGTGGGTGGGTACTCTGTGGGGTGGATGCTCTGTGGGTGGGTACTCTGTGGGGTGGGTACTCTGTGGGGTGGGTATTCTGGGTGGGTACTCTGTGGGGTGAGTACTCTGTGGGATGAGTACTCTGGGTGGGTACTCTGTGGGGTGGGTACTCTGTGGGTGGGTACTCTGGGTGGGTACTCTGTGGGGTGAGTACTCTGTGGGATGAGTACTCTGTGGGTGGGTACTCTATGGGATGGGTACTCTGTGGGGTGGGTACTCTGTGGGGTGGGTACTCTGTGGGTGGGTACTCTGGGTGGGTACTCTGTGGGGTGAGTACTCTGTGGGATGAGTACTCTGTGGGTGGGTACTCTATGGGATGGGTACTCTGTGGGGTGGGTACTCTGTGGGTGGGTAACCTGTGGATGGGTACTCTCTGGGTGGGTACCCTGTGGGTGGGTACTCTGTGGATGGGTACTCTGTGGGTGGGTACTCTGTGGATGGATACTCTGTGGTTGAGTACTCTGTGGGGTGGGTACTCTGTGGGTGGGTACCCTGTGGGTGGGTATTCTGTGGATGGGTACTCTGTGGATGGGTACTCTGCGCGTGAGTACTCTGTGGGGTGGGTACTCTATGGGATGGGTACTCTGTGGGGTGGGTACTCTGTGGGTGAGTACTCTGCGGATGGATACTCTGTGGGGTGGGTACTCTGTGGGTGGGTACTCTGTGGATGGATACTCTGTGGGTGAGTGCTCTGTGCGTGAGTACTCTATGGGGTGGGTACTCTATGGGATGGGTACTCTGTGGGGTGGATACTCTGTGGGATGGGTACCCTATGGGTGAGTACTCTGTGGGTGAGTACTCTATGGATGGGTACCCAGTGGGTAGGTACTCTGTGGGTGGGTAGTCTGTGGGGTGGGTACACTCTGGATTGGGTACTCTGTGGGTGGGTACTCTGTGGGTGAGTACCCAGTGGGTAGGTACTCTGTGGGTGGGTATTCTGTGGGTGGGTACTCTCTGATGGGTACTCTATGGGTGGGTACGCTATGAGTGGGTACTCTGTGGGTGGGTATTCTGTGGGGTGAGTACTCTGTGGATTGTGTACTCTGTGGGTGGGTGCACTGTAGGCGTGTACTCTGTGGGGTGGGTACCCTGTGGGTGGGTACTCTGTGGGGTGGGTACCCTCTGGTTGGGTACTCTGTGGGTGGGTACTCTGTTGGGTGGGTACTCTGTGGGTGGGTACTCTGTGGGGTGAGTACTCTGTGGGGTAAGTACTCTGTGGATTGGGTACTCTCAAGGTGGGTACACTGTGGGGTGGGTACCCTGTGGGTGGGTACTCTGTGGGG
Organism: Pristiophorus japonicus; assembly: GCF_044704955.1. NCBI lineage: Eukaryota > Metazoa > Chordata > Chondrichthyes > Pristiophoridae > Pristiophorus > Pristiophorus japonicus. Next base: position 29,844,514 of record NC_091981.1, on the reverse strand, counting down.
TGGGTACCCTGTGGGGTAGGTACCCTGTGGGTGGGTACTCTGTGGGGTGGGTACCCTCTGGTTGGGTACTCTGTGGGTAGGTACTCTGTAGGGTGGGTACTCTGTTGGGTGGGTACTCTGTGGATTGGATACTCTGTGGGGTAAGTACTCTGTGGATTGGGTACTCTGTGAGTGGGTACCCTGTGGGTGGGTACTCTGTGGGTGGGTACCCTGTGGGTGGGTATTCTCTGGGGTGCGTATTCTATGGATTGGGTACGTGTTGAGTTGGGTTCGCAGTTGTGTTTGGTACAATGATCAAGAGTGAAGCTTGGGTCAGATATATGCATCATTGGAGATGCCTGTGTTCTGTGGTAATGAAAAATGTTGACATCACTTTCTGCAGCTTTGTGTTCTGATGACTGAGTTCACAGTTCTTTTCTTCAAATGTCCTTGAGTTGTCTGGCCGCATTTAAACATCAGTAGCATCATCTAGTAACTATAAACAACAAGAGGGGATGTGTGCAGCAGAATTCTATCCCTCACCTCAACTGACAATCTTTCTGGATTTTTCATCCTTCTAACCTTTGTTGCATAATCACAAGAAAATCAATACTACTGCACAGGACATTTATAAAGAAACCTAAATGCTTTGTGTGATCAGAAAGCCAGAAGCATATATGATATTTTAAAAACACAGCCAACGCTTGTTTTACTGAAGGAACTTTGAAAGTGTTTATAGGTGTGCTGCTTGAGAAACATTAACCGCTTCACTGCAAACCATAGCTTCAGCTGAAATACTTCCTTAATCTTTTCATTTTGCTGAATGGTTTTTCAATTAATTATAAAGCTACATCCCATGAGTGCGCGCATCTATCTCCTACTCCCTTTACATTACAACAGTGACTACACTCCAAAAGTACTTAATTGGCTGTAAAGCGCTGTGAGACATCCAGTGGTCGTGAAAGGTGCTATATTAATGCAAGTCTTTCTTTTTCTCTCTTTACCTCTCCCAGCCATTTTAGTCCCACTGAGCTCCTTAATACTGGCACTGGCCTTGATCGGAGAGTAGTGCAGGAGGTGCTGCAGGCTTATTAGGTATTCAACCCTGGGCATATTTTAGATCCTATGATTATTGTGTTTCATTCTTTTTTGTTTTTCTTTTTTCTATTTTAAAGTAAGACCATTGCATACAATATGTTCAGAATGCAGCATGTTGATGGATTACATTTATCTTATTTCCGCAGCTTTTGTCGAGGGAGAGACAGATTTTCGGAATGTCCAGTGCAAAGAACTACCCAACATGTGGTGTGCTGACCCCGTGAGTTGTTCATGGCATCAACTTCATTTTATACTGTGGCTGCCTCCATGTATGGAAAACATACGTGTTTGGAGAGCACCTATTGGTGGGCAGATAGTTGGTTGCAGGACCTATAGTCCGACAGCTGCTTTAGGGGACAGGCATTGTGATTTGGGAACTTTGAGCACCAGTAAACTTGCAGCAAATGAATGGGCCAAAAATTCCGGCCTCGCTGAGTGTCTACGAAGTGTGTATGGACCCGGCGAGGCCTCACAAAAGATGTTTTTTGGGGCGCGATGTGCATGCGCCGAAAACTGACTTTTCCGATCTGTCAACATTTCTCTTGACAGATCCTCTGCATCCGCGAGAGAAGGACATCCGTGCGGGTGAGATTGGGCTATTTGTCCAACTCATGCCCAGCGAATGTCCTTCAAACTTTTACGCCTGGTAAAAGCAGGCGCAAAGCTTACTTTTACCAACGTAAGAGTTTTAAAACATATAAAAATTAAACTCTCATTTTTATACTAAAACCCTGTCTGTTAAGGGAAGTTTATTTTTAACCCTATTAAAACACATTTTTAAAACTTCCCAAAAATATATTTTTCAATTAATTTTAAATATGTGAGGTATTTTATTTATTATGCTGTGTTTCGGTGTATTAGGGGTTTTCCTCATTGATAGTACAGGTATAACGTTCCGAAACTGGAAACCTCGGGATCGAGGCAATTCCAGTTTTCGGGTTTTTCCAGATTTTGGAGAAGAAATCTGACTTCCAGAATCCAGAAACCCCTGGGCCCAGTTTCGAGTATTTCCGGATTTCAGAGAAGAAAATCCGACGTCCCGAATCCGGAAACCTCGTGGACGATTTTCGGATATTTCCGCATTTCGGAAACAATCCGTCGTTCTGAATCCGGAAACCCTTGGACCGACTTTCGTGTATTTCCATATTTCGGGGCCTTATATCCAATGGCCCAAATCCGACAATCTCGAGGCAGGGCCAGGCTGCGCCGGGCTGCGTATTTTTGGGGATTCCTGCTTGGGAAAAGGTATGTACAGTCTTAAAGTCTGGTTTTCTGAAAATATTTCCAGACCACGTTTCTTGCAATCTGCACAACGTTCAGTTTTCGGGCAATTCCGCTTTTCAGAATTCCGGATTTCGGACATTCTACCTGTAATGGGAGTCCGTACAAACAGAGCTCCCATTTTTATCAATGAGAATACTGTATAGTGGTTGGTGGTCCAGGCTCACGTGACACCAACATGTATGTACATACCTGAAAGACATCTTCCCATGTGCTGCGCAGCAAATCTAGGCCTCCGACCGGGATCTTACGTACCTCCGGGATCACCAGATATCTTTGTAGATTTTTTGGGGGTCGGAGGCGTTTGTACGAAGGAAGCCTCAGACCACAATTTTCCCCCCATTATGTCGCTAAGGATTGTAGGAGGCCAGACAGTGGTCAATTTCTCGGGAGGGGCTGTATAATCCACCCTGCGTGAAGTGGAGTCGTATTTCAGCAGAGAGTGGCACAGGACCCTAAGAAGAGTAGTCCTTGGGGAATATGGGAGGAGGAGGCCACCTGTGTGAATACCACCTCCACCCAGTATGCACCCTGGAAGCTGAGACAAACTCAATGTTCCAGGTTGTGCCCGCAGCTGCCGAGGATCCGCTGGTCGTGTATGTTTTTGGTCCGATTCCTCCGGAACCGCCCATCTGCCGTCCAGGTTCCGCCCGGCGCGAGATTGGTCGCAGACAGATCCGCCGGTGTGACATCATGCCACCCGCCCATGCCAGATGCTCCAAATCGGCCATTTTGGTGAGGGATGCTGTCCTCAGATTGATCTGCCCACCAGAAGGACCGCTTGCAAAAAGCAGGTCTGACCTGGCGGTGAGTCGGGCAGCAGGGAGAAGGGCTCCGAGTGCTGCAGCGCTGCACATCACGGCTATGGTGCAGATGCTGGACCATCAGGAGTGGGACTGCTGGAAAACAGTTCGGTGGATGTTGCATTACTTTATAGCTGATGCTCATGTTTAACTTGGATGTGATAAAAGCGACTGAAATGTGATGGCAACTTTTTTCTTTGACCTTGCTGAAATGCCTTCATTGAGAAGCCCAATGGCGAAGGCAAAATTATTAGGAATAAGTGAAAAGTCACATTTTGTCCATCCAAGCTGATTAATTAATTCTGTGACACAGTCCTTCAAGAAGTTCTCAGGGAAGCATTACATCTTACATAGAGGGTGAGAGGGTTAGGGTTAGAATGATATATTGTAAACCTGAGACAGCTGCAGACTCTAACAACATTTGTATGGGAGGAAAAGGGTAAAGTTCCAGCTATTCAACTTTAGGAGCAGCGCGATTCCAGACTAAACTGAGGAAGGGCTACGGTCAATAGAGCACAGCAAGAGACAAGCATCACGGTGACTCAGTGGCCCACCATTGAGGTTTCAACGACTAGCCTGTCACTACCTTTCTTTGTACTGCAAGGAAACTACTTCATAAAATCTGTTCTGATTCATCACAAAAGACCTCTGTCCAGTGTGTCTTGTGGTGACGGACATAAGTCTGTTCTGAGAGATGTAATTAATCTGAGACATCAAATAACCCTCACAGCACATAAAGCGTGTTGTGATGGCCTGATGACTGTACCCATTATACAGTGCAGTCATATGTGGATGGGAAGATATTCCTGATAAAGCAGATGACCTGAGGGACAGATGTGTGTTTCTCACAAGGCACCACACATGACGGTAAAATCAGGCACTCATCAAGAGAGGGTCAACAATGTGAGTGTATTTACAAGTGCACAATAACAAAGGTTACATAGCATTATTACATTTACAAACATTTACACCACCAACACCGACCCCTCTACCCGGCACCAGCATCTCTCTTCCCCCCCTTGAAGGCATGCCCAAGCTCCTCTTCCTCGCCCCGCCTACCACCACGGCATCCCGCTCCCCTGCCCCTCTCTGCCTCCGGTTGACGAGCTTGTGAAGGAGGATAGCGGGATGTTTGTAGACATGTGCATCTTGGTGAGAAGGCAGGGGGGTGTGGCCAAAGATGCCGGGATCTCCTGCTACTCTGGATCTGTCTGCCTTGAGGGTGTGGGCTCGGGGGCTTGCACTTCGCGTCCAGAAGCCATCTCTTGCCTCATCGCTTCAACGCTCTCGGATGTGCGGTCCAACACAGCAATGAGCCGATCCATCTTGTCATCATGCTGCTGGGTGAAGGTGGCCATGTTGCCAGCTATCCCAGTCATGGTCTGGAGCATATTGCGACCTATTGACACACTTGTCCATGACAGCTGAACCATCTCCAGAATTGCAGAGAGCAATGGTGGATCCTCAGGTGCCTGGTCGCTGCTGGTGGGTTTTTGCGCCTTGCTTGCCCTCGCACCACGGCCTTTGCGTTTGGTTGAGCTTGCCAGTGTGGAGTCCATTCCAAACCCCAGGAACTCGGAGGCTGACGCCAAAGTTCTGCTGATACCTGGCTCACATGGCAGGAGGCTGCTGTCATCCTGTTCCTGCTCCTGGAGCTCAATGGGCTCAAGGGGCTCAAAGACGGGCCCTTCTCCCTCCTCTCTCTCCTCTTCTTCGTGGTTCAGGGTGGCGGAGGTGGGAGCCATGGTAATGGGTGATCTGGGGGGTGGGTGGTGGAGGAAGGATCCGCTGTCTTGGATTGGGGGCGACATCGGCATGGGAGACGTTGGGGTCTGACAGCTTCTCTGAAGGTCAGAGGTCGATGGTATGCCTTGATCCATGCTGTCCGAGTCAACATCTGCAAGTAGAGGCTGACATTTCAGTCTGTAGAGGGGTGTTACTGGTCAAGCTGAGATGTGAGCCTTGCCATCTCACATTCTGCCAGCAAGGAGTTGCATCTCTACATGGGCATACCAATACTGGACAACGATGTGTGCGGTAAACCGTGAGTGCCTAAACTTGCATGACCTTTCATGTCAAGAGCGTGGCTCAGACCGCAGGTTAATATAACCTTACCATGTCATAGCACGGAATCTGCATCACTCTTTGTGCTTACACGGCAGCGGTCACCCACCAATGCCAAGGCCGCTCCTCCAGCCTGCTCAATTCGACCACCTCTGCTGGGCCCCCTCCTGTCCCACGCAGGCTTGCTGCCTTGGATGCATTTTTCTTCTGCACAAAAAAACATTACAGCCTTTAGCCCCTTTGCTCATGCCCCCCACACACACTCCCACACACACACACACACACACACATCTGGCGCACAACCCTTTTGGCATTGGAGAGCAGGGGACGAATACATTTTTACTCACCCTTGCTGCCGCCACCAAATCATTCCAATGTTCCCGGCATTGTTCTCTATCCTGCTCAACGTTGCCCATTGCGGACACGATCTCAGCGATCTCCCACCAAATGTGCGGTATTGGGGTGGTGGAGGTTTGCCACGACCATCCTGGGTGAGGTCTTTGTACCTGTGCTCCACCTCCGTTACTAGCTCCTCCAATTCCTCCTCATTAAACCATGGAGCTCTGGGCCTGGTTTTGCAAGTTTCATTGCTGGTTTCTGGCCACTCATCGTCAGTGGCTGCTCAACAGTTTGTGTGTCTCAATTTCTCCGACTGCCCCCTCTGCAACCTCCAACTCTCTCCTCTACAACCTCCAACTCTCTCCTCAACAACCTCCAACTCGCTCTCCTCTACCACCTTCCACTCCCTCTTCTCTACAACCTCCAACACTTGCTCGTCTACAGCCTCCAACTCTCTTTCCTCTACAACCTCCAACTCTCTGCTCTACAACCTCCAACTCGCTCTCCTCTACCACCTTCCACTCCTTCTACAACCTCCAACTCCCTCTCCTCTACAACCTCCAACTCTCTCTCCTCTACAATCTCCACCTCTCTCTCAAATGCCACCTCTCTCCTCTCAAATGCCAACTTTGTCCTCTCAAATGACAACTCTCTCCTCTCCCCTCTCACACTCACAATTGGAATAAAGTGGTGTGCCTTTATGCGCATACGCAGTACAGCAATCAGCCTCAAAGGGCCCTGAAATAATGGGACGTCCGAAGAGAAAAACTACAAAAAAGACCCCCGAAGTCTCGCGCACGCGCTTTGGAGGCCCTCCGAAGATCCCCAAGTGGAGAGGCCTCTAACTGCCGCACACCGATGACGCTGGCCGCTCACTCCCGCCCGCTGACTGCCGCTGACTGTCGCTGCCTGCCGCTGAAGATGACACCCACACAACGGAGCCGAAAGCAGCTCCTGATGGAACTTGGGGGGGGGGGGGGGGGGAGCGGGTGGCAAAATGGTAGGTGCCACCTGGGGGCCGCCGAGAAATGAGCGGCGACCAAATTCGGCCCCAATGTCCTTAGCGGGTCAGCCAAGGTAGGAGCCCCCATCACGGCCATCTATTAATGCTAAACACTAAGCACGTATGGCAACTATAATTAACTTCCCCCGTACATTGTCTTAAAATACTTTGAATCCTACCATGAATGCCGAGGACACAGCAGGATGCCAATTACTGCCCCCAGCCTTCATTCAGAACCATCCCTCCACTCACTCCTCCTTTGCAGTTAGTCCAAAGGTATTCTCACATCTAATGAAGTTGAACTGTGCAGGTACATATTATCACACCCACGAAGGCCTGCATGCTGACACTTGGGTATTACCGCATGACATCTTGAGAATTTTTACACTTTTTTAAATAACTGGGTTGCTGGAGAAGACAGCCCATAACAAAAAAGTACAGATTGCAAGGCACGGCCCCATAACTGGGACTTTCCACTTTAGCAGAAACCCAACAGCAAGTCAGTGATATAGGCTTTGAATCCAGATTATTTAGCCACTGCTGCCCCTGATAAATCTTCCAGGATCAGCCTGCCTTTAAGTAATAGTCCACCACTCTGAGTGTATTGTATGCACCTGTGTGTATGCTCACAGATCTGTGGAGCTGTTGATGAGAGGTGGGTGCCGGAGGGACTGGAGTGCGTCATCACCCTCAGCAACCAAATTTTAATTTGAACCATGCTCAAAGTTTAATTTGTTTAAGTTTGTCGGTTTTAGTGCCCCCTGCCCCCGCTTTTAGCCAGGGGGGGACTTGTATAATTTGTGTTTTTAGTATCCCCCCCCATAAAAAACAAGGGGGCACTTGAAAAGTTTTTGGAGTGTGCCCCCGCTTTAACCAGGGGGCACTTGATTAAAGTGCACAACTCAAAATAGTTGTAGAGCTGTTGAGTTGGAGTGGCTTAGCCCATCAGGTGATGTTCACAAGACTAAATAAAACCCCAATCAATTGGGTTCAGGGGATCCACGATGAGGTATGTGGTTGTGAGCCTGGTGGATGAACTGGCAATGTGTAATGTGATTGTCACACCTTTTGCGAATAAACCAACGAGTTCTTAATGGCAATGTGTTGCTAAAATTTTTTAAGCAAAGAACCCATGAAACAAGTTCCTCATGGGAGCCAAAGAGCACACCTTAGAGGGGGCAGGGCTGGGGTGGGTGGGGAGGAGAGAAATAGATGTTGCAAGCCTCGGGAGCTTGCAACTGGATGATTGCATGGCAGCTGAAGGGGAGAAACACTGTGGGAAAAATATTATACTTCATAGCTGACTCCCATTGATCAGCCCACAGTTACAATCCTTTAGGGGGGGTCTGTTAAAACATAAATATCCTTTCCCCTGCCATAACAACCACGGCGGTCAGTTCAGGCTGGTGCCGCTGGTCACGTTATGATGTCAGGCCATTGTTATAGCCAACTTGAGTGCACCCATTGGATGTTTTCAACAGGTGTCACCACTTCCAGTGGGTAAACCTAGTAGTGGTGGCAACCAGTGAGGTGTCTGGAGAATGGCTCGAGGCTGACACACTGTAGTCAAAACCAAGTGTGGCCATCAGATAAAGATTAGAGACCAGAGAATAATTGGATGCAAATGGTCAGATGTAAAGTTATGCACTCGTATCTATCTATATCACAATTCTGACCTCTTATCAACGTTTGCCATTATAAATTCCTACCTCCATATTTATAATGGAAGCTGACTATGTCAAATTGTCACACTGTAATTACACCCTAACTCAGTCTGAGACTGCAGTGCTTTCACTGGGGGAGGGAGCAAATACATCCAACAAATACATGGGCTGGTTCTAATAATAAATTGATATGTATGTAACTATGTAATACTTGCCACCAGACTGTTGGAGTCCTAATGGTCACCTGCACGCTCGTGCAGGGCTAGTATAAAAGGTTGGCTGCCATGTTGTTTAGGCACTCGGGAGTTGTAATAAAGACTAAGATCACACTAAGTTTAGCTCACAGTATTCAACCTTGTGCAGTTCTTCTATACACAACAATTGATGACGAGTAATGGAATACGAACTGTCATGCAACCATGGCTGCCATTGGAATATTAGAGAGATTCGTCAAGAGTGATGATTGGGAAGCCTTCGTTGAGCGTCTCGACCAGTACTTCGTGGCCAACAAGCTGGAAGGAGACACTAACATGGTCAAGCGCAGGACGGTTCCCCTCACCGTCTGTGGGCTTAAAATATACGGCCTCATCAAGAATCTGCTCACACTGACAAAACCAACGGAGAAGGAATAGACAGAGTTTGCACGCTGGTTCGGGACCACCTCAAGCCAAAGGAAAGTATCTTCATGGCCAGATATCGTTTTTACACACACCATCGCTCCGGGGGCCAGGACGTGGCGGATTATGTCGCCGACCTGAGACGCCTCGTGGGACCTTGCGATTTTGGAGCTGCGTTGGGGCAAATGCTGCCGGGCTTTTTCATGCTGGGCATCAGCCATGAGATCATTCTTCGAATGCTGCCAGCTGCCGAAATCATAGACCTGAGCAAGGCCATCGTGATCGCCCAGGCATGCATGGCCACGGACAATAACACCAAACAGATATCTTCTCAACATCGAAGCTCACTAGCAAGTATTGTGCATAAAATGACGTCGCTAGCAGGCCGTACTGCATATGGCAAGGCCTATACGTCTGCGGCTTCAAGACCTGTGATGACTCAAAGTCTGCCATCGGGGGTGAATGTGAATACATTAGCACCGTGTTGGCGCTGCGGGGTAATCATTGGGCCCGTCAATGTCGATTCAAGCACTACGTGTGCAAAGGCTGCACAATGATGGGGCACCTCCAGCGAATGTGCAAACGTGCTGCGACATACCACGTGGCAGAGGATGATCGATCCGGCGTGGATCACGCAGCACAGACAACTCAACACGAGGAAGAAGTGTATGGGGTACATAACTTCAGCACCAAGAGCCCTCCTATCATGCTGAAAGTCAAATTAAATGGAGTTCCAGTATCCATGGAGTTGGACACGGGTGCGAGTCAGTCAATAATGAGCCTGAAGGCTTTCGAGAAACTATGGGGCAATAAGGCACAAAGGCACAAACTGAGCCCGATTAATGCAAAGCTGTGTACCTACTCCAAAGCGCTCATACCAGTCATTGGAAGTGCAGCTGTGAAGGTATCATATGATGGAGCTGTGCATGATCTATCATTGTGGATCGTTCCAGGCAATGGCTCAATGCTGTTCGGCAGAAGCTGGCTAGAAAAGATTAGATGGAATTAGAATGACATCAAAGCACTATCTTCAGTGGATGATGCCTCGTGTGCTCAAATGCTGAGCAAGTTTCCCTTGTTATTCGAACCAGGTGTCGGCAACTTCACAGGCACTAAGGTACAGATCCAGCTAAGCCCCGATGTACGGCCCGTCCATTACAAGGCTCGGGTGGTTCCGTACATGATGAGGGAGAAAGTCGAGATCGAACTGAATAGACTCCAAGTGAAGGAATCATATCGGCAGTCGAATTCAACGAGTGGGCCAGTCCAATTGTTCCGGTGTTGAAAAGCGATGGCACGGTCAGAATCTGAGGAGACTACAAGGTAACGATTAACCGAGTCTCACTAAAGGACCAGTAACCACTGCCCAAGGCGGATGACCTGTTCGCAATGTTAGCGGGGGGGGGGGGAAGTCATTCACCAAGTTGGACCGAACCTCCGCCTCCATGACACAGGAGCTGGCTGAATCTTTGAAAAGACTGATGTACATCGACACACACAAAGGGCTGTTTATATACCACAGGTGCCCTTTCAGGATTCGCTTGGCTGCAGCCATTTTCCAGAAAAACATGCAGAGTTTGCTGAAATCTGTTCTGTGCACCATTGTGTTTCAAGACGACATCATGATCACTGGTCGTGACACCATCGAACATCTACACAACCTGGAAGAGGTTCTAAGTCACCTAGACAGAGTGGAACTCAGGCTGAAACACTCCAAGTATGTTTTCCTGGCACCAGAAGTCGAATTTTTGGGGAGAAGGATTGCAGCAGACGGCATCAGGCCCATGGACTCAAAGACAGAGGCCATGAAGAATGCACCCAGACCATAGAATGTGACAGAGCTGTGTTCATTCCTGGGACTCCTCAACTATTTCGGTAACTTTTTACCCGGGTTGAGCACGTTGTTAGAGCCTTTGCACATGTTGCTACGTAAGGGTGACGACTGGGTTTGGGGCAAATCTCAAGACACATCCTTTGAGAAGGCCAGGAACCTGCTATGTTCAAATAAGTTACTTGTACACTATGACCCATGTAAACGTTTAGTGCTAGCTTGTGACGGCTCATCGTACAGGGTCGGCTACATGTTACAGCAAGCCAATGTATCGGGCAACCTCCAAGCGGTTGCATACACGTCTAGAAGTCTGTCTAAGGCTGAGAGAGCCTATAGTATTGTCGAGAAAGAGGCATGAGCATGAGTATATGGGGTTAAGAAAATGCACCAATAACTATTTGAACTTCGATTTGAGCTTGAAACTGACCACAAGCCATTCATTTAGCTGTTTTCAGAGAGCAAAGGTATAAATACCAATGCTTCGTCCCGCATCCAAAGATGGGCAGTAACATTATCCGCTTATGACTAAGTTATCCACCACAGACCAGGCACTGAAAACTGTGCCAATGTTCTCAGCCGGTTACCATTACCCACCACTGGGGATGAAATGGAACAGCCCGCAGACTTGCTACTGGTCATGGATGCTTTTGAGAGTGAGGAGCCACCCGTCACAGCTCGCCAAATTAGGACCTGGACTAATCAGGATCCTGTGCTATCATTAGTAAAGAGTTGCGTCCTAAATGGGAACTGCTAGGCTGTTCCTGGGGAAATTCAAGATGAAATTAAGCCGTTTCACCGACACAAAGATGAAATGTCCATTCAGTCGGATTGTCTCTTATGGGGTAATCGCGTGGTTTTGCCAAAAAAAGGCAGGGAAACATTTATACATGACCTACAGAGTACCCACCCAGGCATTGTCATGATGAAGGCAATTGCCAGATCGCATGTTTGGTGGCCCAGCATCGACTCGGACTTGGAGTCATGTGTGCTTCAGTGCAACACTTGCTCACAACTGAGCAATTAACAAGGGAGGCTCCATTGAGTCTGTGGTCATGGCCCTCCAAACCATGGTCCAGGATCCACGTAGATTTTGCTGGCCCCTTTCTAGGAAAGGTGTTTTTAGTAGTTGTGGACGCTTACTCCAAATAGATTGAATGCGTAATCATGTCATCCAGCACGTTCACAGCCACCATTGAAAGCCTCCGGACCATTTTTTGCCATCCATGGCTTGCCCAATGCCCTTGTCAGCAAAAATGGACCGTGTTTCACCAGCTCGGAATTCAACGAGTTTATGACCAGCAATGGCATCAAGCACGTCAGGTCTGCTCCGTTTAAGCCCACGTTTAACGGTCAAGTGGAGCGGACAGTCCAAGCAATCAAGTAGAGCATGAAACGCGTGACGGACAGCTCTCTGCAGACCAGCTTGTCTCGCATTCTGCTCGGTTACCGGGCGCAACCCCACTTGCTCACCGGGGTTCCCCCGGCAGAATTGTTAATGAAGAGAGCCCTCAAAATCAGGCTCTTCCTAGTCCACCTGGATCTTAATGATCACGTGGAAACCCGGCGACACCGGCAGAACATATACCACGATCACGCGGCTGTTTCACGTGACATTGATGTTAACGACCCTGTGTTTGTCCTGAATTACGGTTATGGTCCCAAGTGGGTTGCTGGCACTGTTTTGGCCAAGAAATGGAATAGGGTGCTTATAATCAAACTGTTAAATGGCCAAGCATTTAGATCAGACCAAATTGCGATTTACTGACAACCAGGAACGACTTGAAGAGGACATCACCATCGACGGTCCACTAACACACACCCAACCAGCAATCGACCTCGCTGTCAATCATGAGGATGAACTCACCATTCCTGACAGTCCGGTCAGACCAGCCGCGATGCAGTGCAGCAATGGTCCGGCCAACTCACACACGCCAGGGTTTGAACATAGACAATCAATCAGGGAACGAAGGGCTCCGGATCACCTCAACTTGTAAATAACTTGTACCGAAGACTTTGGGGGATGTGATGTTATGTATGTAACTATGTAATAGTATGTAACTATGTAATAGTTGTAAATGTAAACGTGCAGGGCCAGTATAAAAGGTTGGCTGCCATATTGTTTACGCACTCTGGAGTTGTAATAAAGAAGACTAAGGTCACACTAAGTTTAGCTCACAGTACTCAGCCTTGTGCAGTTCTTCTGTACACAACATAAATGAGGACATAGGAAGTTATAATGGAAAAAGTTGGCAGGAAGTACACGCAGGCACAAGATTTATAATATATAGATTAAATTGAATAGTGACTTTCAGATCAGCTTGCAATATTTAATCTTATTGCCTCAATCGATCTTTCAAGATCAGCTCTTGCATATATAAGAGATATTATATAATAATATAATAGTTGCACTGAAATAGACATGAGCACAGAATGATCTTGCAAAAATTTGCCAGAATGCTCCACCTGATGCTATAAATAGGAGATTTGTGAGTTGTATGGAAAATCGAAGGTTGAAGGCATATTCTGAAGGACAATGGAGACGATGTAGGACTGTTAATATAGGGCGGTTGACGTAGAACGATTAACATATGACCATTGACATATGAACATTGACATATGACCGTTGACATATGACCGTTAACATATGATACTTGATGCAGGGTCGTTGACACAGGATCATTAATTTAGGACTGGTAACATTGCTGCCACATTTCCTAGTTAAGAGCAGGTCTTCTGTTTGAGAGCTGGACAGACAGCTCTTACAGCCAGCAACAGATCTCTTTTCACAGCCTTGCTAGGCTGCTCTTGGTCAGTGTCTGGAGGCCCATGATGATGTATCTTTGCACGATGAAGTTGTGAGGCATGCATCAAACTACCAGACCAACTACAGCCTTAACCAGGCTCTATTGCAGCTTTATCGAGACTCCTCAAGCACTATTTCAACCTGTCAGTGATGTGTTCAATAATTACTCTGGTGGATGTACGCACCTTATTGTACCGCTAGTCTTATTGTAACTGCTCTCCTTGGATTTCACACAGGTGAGAGGAGCCTTGACTCCAGAGGATAAGCCTTGAAGACTAGGAGCCATCCTGAGACATTCCTTTGTGGATCAAATATTGGTGAAACCATGAATTGGTATCTGGGCTGCTGCCTGAGTAGCCAGTACTGATGGTTGCTAATGAGCTGAACATTGACAGAGTGTGGAATCCTATCCGGCCCATGTTATAGAGCACGTGGCTGCAATCTAAAGCCTCTTGGGTCTTCAGGAATCCTGTCACACTGCACAGTCCTCCCAAACAGCGATCAGACCCACTTTCTGACTCTCAGATCAGTTTCTGCGATTTTTTGCACTACTTAAAAAACATCGCTCTAGAAGTCAGCCCTGCCCACAAATCTGGCCATACTCCAAGATCAGATTAGTCACCATTGCGGGTTTCCACTAATTGCGCCTATATGCAGGCCTTCGAGGAGGATCTTAACAGTAAGCTGATGTTTTCTTAGGCGCAAGGACACTAATAGGCACATTTTAAAAGCTTTTAAATAGATATATTTCTAATTGCTTAGAAACTGACCACTATTCACAAGATAACTAGCAAATGGTTCTACATGGAAAAATAGAAACATAGAAATTTAAAGCATGGAAGGAGGCCATTTCGGCACATCATGTCCGCGCCGGCTGACCAAGAGCTATCCAGCCTAATCCCACTTTCCAGCTTTTAGTCTGTAGCCTTGTAGGTTACGGCACTTTAAGTGCACATCCAAATATTTTTTAATTGTGCTGAGGTTTTCTGCTTCTACCACCCTTTCAGGCAGTGAGTTCCAGACTGTCATACCCTCTGGGTTAAGAAATTTCCCTTCATATCTCCTCTAAACCTCCCCCCAATTACTTTAAATGGTAGTTGACCCCTCTGCATAGTTTTTTAAAAGTCATTTTCAATTATTTTAAATCGGGTTACTCAAAGGTGGGGATCCTGATTAAAAACGCTTTCTTTTGTAATAAACCCATTTTCAGCTGTATTCATGGTCCTGAACTTACGGTCGAGGCTTCCCATGGGGAAATGCCTCCAATCTGTAAATAAAATTCCCATATACCTGGTGGTCCAGGAGGTACGGAGACTCACGGTCCTGGGCCTCTCCAGGTACCCGCGGGTAGAACACCCCTGAGATCATATGGGCCGGTGCAACCAATAAATGAAGGGAATCCGCATTCATGCTTTGCAGGATTCCATATATATGGACATAATGCAATTTAATTAAATATTTAAAACAAAAAAGAATTCTTTGAAAAATAATTTTAAAGGGGCTAAAAATAAACTTACCTTATTGTACAGGTTTTTTTAATGTATAAATGATTGATAAAAATTTATTTTTATGTTTTTTAAAACTCTTTCGCTGGTAAACGTAGGCCTTACGTCTGCTATTAACAGGCATAATAATTTCACGGGCATTTGCTGGGCAGAAGTTGGGCAAATAGCCCAACTCTCCTCCCGCGGATGCCCTTATCCCGGGGATGCGTGCAATCTGTCAAGCAGGAAACGAGGGATGAAGTGTTTAGTATGATGCTCCAGACATCATGAGTATGGGGCAGGCTTGATGGATCAGCTGGATATTTTCCTACCCATCGATTTCATAAGTTCATATGTTTGTAAAGAGGCAACATTGGATAGTAATACCTTGGCAGCTTTTTTCAGGTGTGTAAACTTCTTCCTGGTTTACTACATAGGATTACATAGAATATACGACACAGAAACAGGCCATTTGGCCTAACCAGTCAATGCCGGAGTTTATGTTCCACGCGAGCCTCCTCCTGTCTTTCCTCATCTAAATATATCAGTATAACCCTCTATTCCTTTCTCCCTCGTATGCTTGTCTAGCCTCCTCTTAAATGCATCAATACTATTCACTTCAACCATTCCCTATGATAGCGAGTTCCACATTCTCACCACTCTCTGGCTAAAGAAGTGTCTTCTGAATTCACTATTGGATTTCTTGGTGACTATCTTATATTGATGGCCTCTAGTTATGCTCTTCCCCACAAGTGGAAACATTCTCTCTGCATCCACTCTATCAAAACCTTTCACAATTTTAAAGACCTCTATTACGTCACCCCTCAGCCTTCTTTTTTTCAAGAGAAAAGAGACCCAGCCTGTTCATCTTTTCCTGATATGTATACCCTCGCAGTTCTGGTATCATCCTTGTAAATCTCCTTTGCACCCTCTCCAGTGCCTCTATATCCTTTTTATAATATGGCGACCAGAACTGTACGCAATACTCCAAGAGTGGTATAACTAAGGCTCGATATAGATTTAGCATAACTTCCCTACTTTTCAATTCTATACCTCCAGAAGTAAACCCTAGTGCTTGGTTTGCTTATTTTATGGCCTTGCTAACCTGTGTCACAACTTTTAGTGATTTGTGTATTTGTATTCCGAGATCCCTTTGTTCCTCTACCCCACCTAGACTTGCACCCTCTAAGTAATAATTACCTGATTATTCTTCAGATCATAATGTAATACTTCACACTTATCTGTGTTGAACTTCATTTGCCAATTATATGCCCATTCTGCAAGTTTATTAATGTCCTCCTGTAATTTGTTGTCGTGTTCGTTAGTATTGACTATCCTCCCCAATTTGGTGTCATCCGCAAATTTAGAAATTGTGTTTTTGATTCCAAAGTCTAAATCATTAATATAAATTGTGAGCAACAGTGGTCCCAGCATTGATCCTTGTGGAACATCACTACCGACCTTCTGCCACTGTGAAAAGCTACCTTTTACCCCTACTCTCTGCTTTCTATCTTAAAGACAGCTTACTATCCATTCTCCTACTTGTCTCCTGACTCCGCAATCTCTGACCTGGTTCATCGGTCTATTATGGGATACCTTATCGAAGGCCTTTTTAAAATCTAGATAAATTACATCTACTGCATTATCATTAACTACTCTCTCTCTTACCTCTTCAAAAAATTCAATGAGGTTGGTCAAGCAAGACTTTCCCTTTTGAAATCCATGCTGACTATTCATTACTATATTTTCAGTTTCTAGATATTCTTCTATTTTCTCTTTTAGTAGGGATTCCATTATTTTTCCTACCACCGATGTTAAGCTGACTGGTCTCGAATTCCCTGGATATGTTCTATCCCCCTTCTTAAATGTATGTATTATTTTAGCTATCCACCAGTCCTCTAGCACTACACCTTTTTCTAATGAATTATTAAATATGTGTAGTAATGCCTCTGATATTTCTTCCCTGGAACATTTTAAAATACGTGGATGCAGTCCATCTGGACCAGGGGTTTTATTTAATATATCCCCTCTTTTTATTTTACATGCACTTATCTCATTACTAATCTCATCATTCAATGTCACGTCCACCTGTTCTATCTCCCTCGTAAATATTGAAGCAAAATAATTATTTCATATTTTTTGCCATCTCTCTATCGTTATCCGTGGTATTATCCTATCTATCCCTTCATGGCCATATTCCCATCCCAGTCTTCCTTTTTTTATTGATATGCCTGTAAAATATTTTGCTATTTTGTTTTGTGTTCCTTGATAATTTAAGCTCATAGTTCCTCTTTGCTTTCCTAAATGTTTTTTCTTTACTTCTCTCCTACTCTTTTCGTATTCGCCCTTATCATGCACGCCCCTGCTGTCTATGTACTTAATGTATGCCTCTTTCCTTACCCTCAATTGTTCCCTTATGGCTTTATTCATCTATGGAGTCTCATTAATGTTTAGTTTGTTCTTTCCTTTTAGTGGAGATATTGTTCCTGCACTCTGTTGAACACCATTTTAAATGTTTCCCATTGTTGTTCTACATTGTTTTTTGTCAATATTGTTGCCCATTTTATTTTTCCAAGTTCTATTCTCAGCCCCTCAAAATCAGCTTTGCTCAAAACTATTACCCTGGTTTTCGTCATTCTTATGTCCTTTTCAATTATCATCTTAAAGCGTAATATATTATGGTCACTATTGCCTAGATGTTCCTCTACTTTTACTTCTCTTATCTGCTATGATTATTAGTTCCTCATTACTCGATCCAATAGCAAATCCTCCCTTATTGGACTTTTTATATATTGGGTTAGAAAGGAGTCCTGTACACATTGTAGGAACTTCATTCCCATATCCACTTTACCTATCTCTTCTGCCCAATTAATATCAGGGTAGTTGAAGTCCACCATGATTATTATTCTATGTTTTTTACTCATTTCCCTAATTTGTCATCATATTTCCTCCACCACCCTTCCACTAGTAGGTGGTCTGTAGATTACACCTATCGGTGTGATTGATCCTTTATTATCTTTTATCTCTATCCATGTGGATTCTATTTTTGTCTTGCTGATAGCTGCATCAGTTTTTTCTACTGCCATTATTTTATTCATAATGAGTACAACCATTCTACATCCCCTTTTTCCCTCTCTACCTTTTCTAAATATGTTATACCCTGCAATGTTTAATTACCAATCCTGATTTTTCTGTAGCCTTGTCTCAGTAATCTCTACTATTTCTGATTCCTCGCAATGCACGATTGCCTCCAGCTCCCCTGTTTTATTACTGACACTATATGCATTGCTGTACAGACAGTTTAACAATAATAAAAACAGAAAATGCTGGAAATCTCAGCAGGTTAGGCAGTATCTGTGGAGAGGAAGCAAAGTTAACGTTTCGGGTCGATGACCTTTTATCAGAACTGGAGAGTGTTCAAAAAGAACAGATTCTTAACAAGCACTGTAAGTGGGGGGGGGGAAGAAAGAACAAAAGGAAGGTCTGTGATAGGTTGGAAGACAAGAGAGATTAGAGGGACAAAAGGAATGATGGCTTAAATTCAAATGGTAATGCCAGGAGTTAGAAAAACATTTGTCAAGATAGGATGTGAATGGTGAGATCATGACCAGCTGCCATTAGAGACAAGGAGAAAAATAGAAAGAAAGAAACAGGCTCCAAAGGGGATGGGGGGAGGGGAGGGGTGGGGGGGCGGGGGGAAGGGAGCCAAACTTTGGCAGCGGTTACGCTCTAAAATTGTTGAAATCGATGTTGAGTCCAGAAGGCTGTAAAGTGCCTAAATGAAAGATGCTGTTCCTTGAGCTTGCGTTGAACTTCGTTGGAACCGTGTAGGAGATCGAGGATGGAGAGATCAGAGTAGGAATACAGTGGAGAATTAAAGTGACAGGTGACTGGAAGCTCAGGGTCACACTTGCGGACTGAATGGAGGTGCTCCGCAAAGTGGTCACCCAATCTACGCTTGGTCTCCCCAATGTAGAGATCACATCGTGAGCAGCGAATACAGTATACTAAATTGAAAAAAGTACAAGTAAATCGCTGTTTCACCTGGAAGGAGTTTTGGGGCCCTGGATAGTGGGAAGGGAGGAGGTAAAAGGACAAGTGTTGCATCTCCTGTGCTTGCACGGAAAGGTGCTGTGGGAAGGGGAAAGGGTGCTGGGGGTGACTGTGGAATGGACCAGGGTGTTGCGGAGGGAACGATCCCTTCAGAATGCTGAGAGGGAATGGGAGGGAAAGATGTGATTGGTGGTGGGATCACGCTGGAGGTGGCAGAAATGGCGGAGGATGATCCATTGAACATGTAGGCTGGTGGGGTGAAAGGTGAGGACAAGGAGAACCCTGTCATGGTTCTGAGAAGGTGGGGAATGGGTGAGAGCAGAGGTGCGCAAAATAGAACAGACACGGTCGAGGGACATGTTAACCACGGCGGAGGGAAATCCTCTGTTAAGGAAAAAGGAAGACATGTTAGAGGCACTAGTGTGAAAGGTTGCATCATTAGAGCAGATGCGACAGAGACAGAAAAACTGGGAGAATGGAATGGAGTCCTTACAGGATGCGGGGTGGGAGGGAGTGTAGTCCAGGTAGCTGTGGGAGTCAGTGGGTTTATAGTGGATTCCGGTCGAAAGCCTATCCCCAGAGATGGAGACAGAGAAGTCAAGGAAGGGAAGGGAAGAATCGGAGATGGACCACATGAAGGTGAGGGAAATTGGATGCAAAGTGAATGAAATTTTCAAGTTCGGGGTGAGGGCAAGGAACAGCACCGATACAATCATCAACTAATTTTAGTTGGATTTCCACTCACTTTATGTTTAACCATCTTTTTATACTCCTATTCTATAACTCTATTTATTCCCCACCATCAACGTCTTCCTAAGTTCTCTTTTCCTGTTTTGTTTATATTTAGGCTGGTTACATTTCTTGTAGATCCCTCCCACCCCCATCTTCCTAGTTTAAAGCCTTTGCCACCTCCCTATTTACCCTTTCCACTAGGACACGGTTCTCATCCCAGTTCAGGTTGAGCCCGTCCCATCAGTACAGCCCCTTCCTGTCCCAGAACTGATGCCAGTGATCTCATGAAAAGTAACCCCTCTTTCCCACACCAGCCCTTTAGCCACGTATTCATTTTCCTGATCTGTCTGCTTCTATGCCAATTTGCATGTGGCTCGGGCAATAATCCAGAGATTATTACCCTCGAGGTCCTGTTTTTTAATTTAGAGCCTAACTCCTGATACTCTTTCAGCAGGACCTCCTCCCTGTTCCTACCTATGTCATTTGTTCTAGCATAGACCATGACAACTTCATTTACCCCCTCCCTTTCCAAGTTCCTCTCCAGCCGCTGTGAGATATCCCTTACCCTGGCACTGGGTGGGCAACACACCTTTCGCAATTCTGGTTCTTGGCTGCAGAGGATGCTATCTATCTCCCTAATTATAGCGTTCCCTAACACTATCACATTTCTATTCTGCTCTCCCCCCTCTCTTCGCGTAGACAGCTTTCTGAGCCACGGAGCTTTGGTCTACATTGTGTCTGTCCTCCCTGCAGTCTTTCTCCTTGTCCTCACAGGTAATAAGTACATTGTACCTGTTGGACAGGACCAGTGTCTGCAGGACCTCCTTTTCAACCCCTCCTAAATCCCGACTACCCGACTCTCTAACAGTCATACCCTCCCTTTCCTGAACTTGTGCTTTCCTCTGAGGTGTGACTGTATTCTGGATAAATCTGTCCAGAAATTCCTCCCACTCCCTTATGTGTCAGAGTATCTCCAACTCACACTCCCGCTCAATGATTCTGAGCCGGAGAGATTCGGGATGGAGACATCTCCTGCAGATGTGTTTGCTTCAGACAGTCTCGCTGTCCACAAACTCCCACATACTGCAGTCCAGACACACAACCTGTCCTGCCATATCTTAGTCTAGCCTTATTTTATTTATTTAATTAGTTAAAGTCTTTATTCAATTATTATTTATAGTTATATTAATTAGTTTAACTAGTTAAGCTATAAATGTAATGCAGTATTTAAGGTTGCCCGCACCTAGTTTAAATCACAGTCCTAGGTTAGCGCGAAAAGAGAGAAAAAAACCCTTAATACTCACCTACCTGCTGTCCTCACCCTCGGTTGCCAAAGGAATGGCATCTCAGGAGGTCTACCAAATTTCCCGACGGTACATGCCAGCATGAGAGATGAAAAAAATGAAAAATAAAGTTTCCAAAACTTTCCCTCACCCACACCAACACTTCCTACTGGTCCAATTAATTCAAAAATGGTGAAAAAAATAAACATCACCACTTACCTTGATGCCTGGATGCTACCACCCCAGCTATTTACAATATATATCAATGATTTAGACAAAAGAATTGAATGTAATATCATCAAGTTTGCAGATGACACTAAGCTGGGTGGCAGTGTGAGCTGTGAGGAGGATGCTAAGAGGCTGCAGGGTGACTTGGACAGGTTAGGTGAGTGGGCAAATGCATGGCAGATGCAGTATAATGTGGATAAATGTGATGTTATCCACTTCGGTGGCAAAAACACGAAGGCGGAATATTATCTGAATGGCGGCAGATTAGGAAAAGGGGAGGTGCAACAAGACCTGGGTGTCATGGTACATCAGTCATTGAAAGTTGGCATGCAGGTGCAGCAGGCAGTGAAGAAGGCAAATGGCATGTTGGCCTTCATAGCTAGGTGAATTAAGTATCGGAGCAGGGAGGTCTTACTACAGTTGTACAGGGCCTTGGTGAGGCCTCACCTGGAATATTCTGTTCAGTTTTGATCTCCTAATCTTGGACAGTCTTGCTATTGAGGTGGTGCAACGAAGGTTCACCAGACTGATTCCAGGGATAGCAGGACTGACATATGAGGAGAGACTGGAGCAACTGGGCCTATATTCACTGGAGTTTAGAAGAATGAGAGGGGATCTCATAGAAACGTATAAAATTCTGACGGGACTGGACAGGTTAGATGCAGGAAGAATGTTCCCGATGTTGGGGGAGTCCAGAACCAGGGGACACAGTCTAAGGATAAGGGATAAGCCATTTAGGACCGAGATGAGGAGAAACTTCTTCACTCAGAGAGTTGTCAACCCTTTAGAATTCTCTACCGCAGAGAGTTGTTGATGCCAGTTCGTTAGATATATTGAAGAGGGAGTTAGATGTGGCCCTTACGGCTAAAGGGATCAAGGGGTATGGAGAGAAGGCAGGAGTGGGGTACTGAATTTGCATGATCAGCCATGATCTTATTGAATGATGGTGCAGCTCGAAGAGTCAAATAGCCTACTCCTGCACCCATTTTATATGTTTCTATGTTTCTATGATCCTCGATGTCCCACCAGCTTACCCAGGGTGTATGGACGCCTGCCGGTTAGGCAACCAACCGTACTTACCTAATTTTGCAGCATTGATGACATCACCACGTGGGTGGCGACAGAGCTCGCAGCGGTACGTCTTGGCGCTGCCCCCACCGTCCAACTAAGTTTTCCGAGATCCGGGGAACCCGGTCACCGCCGATGGAAAGCACTTAGCCGCCCATTAGCCACCCCTCACCGGTGGTAACGAGTGGCATAAGAAAGCGAGTTTCGACTCCCATGTCCTGTAGCACAATAATTCCCACTTTCCATTCTACAAACTCCCAGCAGTAAGGAGGAAAGAACTTGCATTTATCTAGCGCCTTTCACATCCTCATGAAATTCGCAAAGCGCTTCACAAGCAATGAATTACTTTTGAAGTGTAGTCACAGTTGCTTTGTCGGTAGTCGTGGCAGCCAATTTGTGCACTGTATGCTCCCCTAACAATAATGAGATAAATGAGCAGCTAATCTATTTTGGGGCTGTTGGTTGAGGGATGAACATTGTCTAGGTCCTGATCTCCCCTGCTTTTCTTCGAGCTTGCACAGAATAGCTAATCAGGTGAGTTCCTGGAGGAATCAGCAGGGAGAGTTAGATGCTGACTGGTACTGAGCACCATTCCCACCCTGGGAATGCAGGTGTGAGAAAATACACCCATATAATACATTCCCCTCTATGCTAAAGTGGTTGGGCAAATAGATGTGTAAGCTTCGTTGTTAAAATAGAATGTAATCGACTTGTTAGTATTTTTCAATTGTGGATTTTTTTTTTTTACTTGTTTTACCTTGTACTATAGAGCACAGCAGATAGGTAAGTGAAAATACATCTTCTGTGAAAATGTGTGATAGTTTTGATAAAAAGTGCATAGACATTATGTTCTGTCTCACTGCTATTGGGAATCATATCATAGTCACTGCAAAGGCTTTCATAGCGGAACTGGTCAGTGCAAAAGGAAATAAGCAAGTATTGTAGCACCTAGCTGACACTGGATTATTTCATAGCTGCCAGCTTCAGTTCAAGGTCCAGGAACAAAAAGAAATACCTGTCCATATTAAAGCTTTGAATTTGCTGATTTATCTGTGGTTGATGCTAGCTGGGTGCTCATGCAGCCTCTGCCTGAGCTGTTGGGTCTCCTCGACCGTCCGGGGTTTAACTTAAAACAAGGAATGCTCCGATATGTTTGAATGCTCCCTGTGAAATGTGACAGGGCAGGTTTTGACAGCTGGTGTTACAATGAAGGTTTCCATCCCTGGGATTTCAGTGGCAGAGAATGTAGCCAATTGCCAACAGTTTCACAGCAGAGAATTCATCCAATCACTGCTGGTCTCGGGGTGCATAGACAACATTCCAATAGCAGAGATTTTGCCAATCTCAGTGAGCTAAGCAGGCGATGTAGTCTCAGTGGTCCTGGCTCTAGCCTGAGCTATGCATTCTGTCCTCAGTAGTAATCCTAATAGGAGATTTGGAAGGCATCCATCTACCCTGACAGAGAAGGGAATGTTGTGAATCTTCCTGCCAATGATTGGGCTTGGTATTCAGCTGCAAATACCAGACTGCAGCAGCCCAAGAAGACCATATGTGCTCATCTCTGATCTAGCATAATAGAATGCCAGTCCCAGGGGTGAAACACAGGTATCAAATGAAACACAATAATATTTCCCTGACATTGATCTACTGAAACACTTGTCAGCGAGATCCCAACAAAAAATTGCCGCGTTCCTTTCCCAGCTGGTCGATGATTAACAGGTCCTGACTGAAGTGTGCAGTGATGCTTATCAAATGATGTTATGGGCATCTGAATTCTATTCTTTACCTTCCTTCTGAAATCTAGCTGAGCTGTTGCGTTGTTATGACAGCCGAGAGCAATCTGTCAACCCTGAAAAATGTGAAGAATGCATTTTAGTGACCTAACAACACATCTCCATGATAATCAGATGTCAGGGTGCTTTATTAATTCAGACTGACCTATGCAACCTGTGATTGCTGCCTTTAAAATCCATTACATGCAATTCATGTATCAAGAAGAAGAAAAGTCACCTGCAATAGACAATCATTAAATTGCAAGCTGAAGAGGCAGCGCTGTGACTTATTCCAGACACACTGGGGGCAATATTTAGGTCATTTGCACCTCCCTTTAGCGGGACGCAAATAACTTTGCGACCTGGCGTGCCACCGCTAACGACTCCTGCTAAATTCAGCGGAAGTTTAGCGGCAGCGCTACGGCATTGCGCCCGGAGATAGTGACGTCATCGGCGAGCGCAGCGCCCTGTTAGCACCCCAGATCCTAAATTGGGTAATGCTCCCTGAAGCTGCACCGGGCAATGACAGCAACAGCTCCAGGCGACCGGCCGCGAGTGGGGCAAAAATTAAAGGGGACGTGGTGGGCTATTCGTAAAATAAATGGCCGGTTTTCTTGTGCGCCCCATTGCCGCAGGGTCCGTGCCGCGATCGGTCAGCCCGGCACTCTGCTTGAGTGACGGGCTTATCACAAGGCACCCCCACTCCCCGGTGGCTCAGGTAGGACCCTTTCATTAATGCAGCGTATGCAGCATGGGCCTTTCCCTTTAATTCAGGGAAGAGCCCTTCATAATCGGCAACGCTACACGACCCAGTGCATAGAGCTACTGAGCCATACGCCCCGCTACCACCCCTGAAAGGAAGTAATACGCTTGATTTAATGCTCCACTTCCTTTCGGAGGCGGAATCACCAATTTCTCGCGAGAGGCGAGAGTTCTGACCCTGGCGCAAAGTCTCACGCCTCGTGACTGTTACCGCCCCCAACACGTGGCGCACCCAAATTTTTATCCCATTAATCCCACAAATTCTACTCTTTGAAACTTCACGGTGCTCATTGAAAAATGCAGTAACTGAGCTTCCCAATTGAGCAATGGATCATACAAACCAATGTGATCTCGGGTTTAAGTCTCAGACTGTGCTGAGTCAGCGGACCTCAGCACAAGCAGGGCTACAAGTGATAAATGGGCCAGGACCCTCCACTCCTGGTCGGCACAGAGTGACACCTGCTAAAAGTGCACATCTGGATGTTGAGTGGCATTTGCAGTGGGCTCAGCTGTGATGCCCCCTGCGGTGAAATAGCCGGTTGCCACTCACGTCTCGGTTTTCTGATCAGAAACACCCAATTTGCCGATGTGAAGCAGGTGCAACTCATTGAGAAATGGAGAGGAAATCCATTGTGCTGATCTCCACCCATTTAAAGGATCAGTGCTGTTTCCACTGGGGGATTTGATGGCCAGAGCCAGAACCTTCATTGCGATATGTTAATGCTATTATTTTTTATTCGTTTTAGGATGTGGGCATTGCCGGCAAATCCAGCATATATTGCCCATCCCTAATTGCCCTTGAGAAGGTAGTGGTGAGCTGCCTTCTTGAACCTCTGCAGTCCGTGTGGTGAAGGTACTCTCACAATGCTGTTAGGAAGGGAGTTCCAGAATTTTGACCCAGCGACGATGAAGGAACGGTGATATACCAAGTCAGGATGGTGTGTGACTTGATGGGGAATGTGGAGGTGGTGGTGTTCCCATGTGCCTGCTGCTCTTGTCCTTCTAGATGGTAGGGGTCACAGGTTTGGGAGGTGCTACCGAAGAAGCCGAGGTGAGTTGCTGTAGTGCATCTTGTAAATGGTACACACGACAGCCATGGTGCGCCGGTGGTGGAGTGAGTGAATGTTGTAGGTGGTGGATTGGGTCCCAATCAAGCAGGCTGCTTCGTCCTGGATGGTGTAGAGCTTCTTGAATGTTGTTGGAGCTGCACTCATCCAGGCAAGTGGAGAAAATTCCATCACACTCCTGACTTGTGCCTTGTAGATGTTGGAAAGGCTTTGGGGAGTCAGGAGGTGAGACACTCGCCACAGAATACCCAGCCTCTGACCCGTTCTTGTTGCCACAGTATTTATCTCCAGCTCATCACTTAAACATCTCCATGGTTTCCTGATGTCCAGGGTTGGTACAGGCTAAGTTGCACATGGAAGTTAACTTCAGAATCCCAGTAAGCTTTCTTGCACAGCATTCAGACCGGTCTCAATCATTTTCAGAGGCTTTTATTTGCTGCTGTTGCTCAGATGTCTCAGAGTTCTTTTTCCCCCTGCTCTGTAGCCTCGATTGCTGCATCATGTTTCATGTTGCATAACTCTGCCCTGCAAAGAAGTATCGTGATTGAGAGCCGGAAGGAGGAAGACTCCCTGCTGAATAAGCAGACCGACATGAGCAGGAGCAGCCTCAAGGAGCAGCAGAAGAGAACTAGTTATTGGCTGTGAGAGTAAGAGATCATCTCCAGATGACGATTGCATTAACATTTTCCCTATGATCTCCACTAACTTGCCTTCAGCCTTAACTCTTCCATGGGGCAGCTGAAAGCTCAAATTCCTGCCAGCTACTAAAACTTGAACCAAAGCTCTAGAAAGAATGCTGCCTGCAGATAGTCTAACTGCACAGCAGACAACTTTTTTATTGCACTAGATTTGATACATTTGCCATTCGCTGATTCCCCTAGGTGACAGTGTGTGACGTATGTCCTCCTGAACTTATTCTGGTGCCACCTCTGTGTGCTACATTAAAGGAAGCAGCTCTTAAGGTAGCTGATACCTTTGTGTCCACAAGAGCCTCTTGAGATGGAGGTGACCTTCAACCCTGTGACAGTGGACAGGGAGGAAGGGCTGGCAGGAGGGTACAGACGGGTTGCCATTCTGAGAAACAGCATCAACATCCATGCCCCAACTGCTGGACACTCCCTCACCACGGCCACTGATTGGGATGAGTGCAGGCCTTATGGCAACAAGGAGATCAGTGAGGTCTTACCTCATTGTTCTCTCCAACTAATCCCCAAGCCCATCCCGATTAATAAAGGTAGGCCGTTTAACTCTGGAACCCTAGGCCTTTATGGGTCATTGTGGGAGGAGGAGTGTGAAATATTAGATGAGATAAGCATAGTGAGAGGAAGTATTAAGGTGTTTAGCATCTTTAAAAGTAAATAAATCACCAGGCCCGGATGAAATGTATCCCAGGCTGTTAAGAGAAGCAAGGGAGGAAATAGCGGAGGCTATGACCATCATTTTTCAATACTATCTGGCTACAGGTCTGGTAATGGAGGACTGCTAACATTGTACCATTTATTTAAGAAGAGAGAAAGGGATAGACTGAGTAATTACAGGCCAATCAGCCTAACCTCAGTGGTAGGCAAATTGTTGGAAAAAATTCTGAGGGACAGCATTAATCGTCATTTAGAAAAGCACGGATTGATCATGGACAGTCAGCATGGATTTGTTATGGATAGGTCGTGTCTGACTAACTTGTCTGAACTTTTTAAGGAAGTAACAAGGAGGGTTGATGAGGATAGTGCATTTGATGCTGTCTCCATGGATTTTAGCGAGGCTTTTGATAAGGTCCCACATGGCAGACTGGTCAGAAAAGTAAAAGCCCAATCCAAAGGAAAGTGGCAAATTGGCTCAGTGGCACGAAGCAAAGGGTAATGGTCGACAGATGTTTTTGTGATTTGAAAGCTGTTCCCAGTTGGGTTCTTCAGGGCTCAGTACTAGGTCCCTTGCTTTTTGTGGTATACATCAATGATTATAGGGCTAGACTTTCCACTAGGTGGCCATCACCGAAGAAAATGGGCCTTGTTCCAGCGATGTAGGACATCTCAGCCTTAGAGATTGCTGGTACAAGGCCCATTTTTTTTGTGTGATTTTCCACTCGGGCTTAGGCTGGCGATGTGGAATGGGCGATGTGATTTTTCAGTGATGCCACGATCGCCCAAAGAACGAGGAAGGCCAAAGCTTCCCTAGCGATGGCATTCTGTGCATGTGTGGTATTTTTTTTTTCCGGCTGACTGGCTTTCCCGTGTTTCGGGAGGGCAGGGGTCATCCACACATGCGCAGAAGGCAGAAGGCAGAGGGAGGGGCTGGAGAGTGAGAGAGAGAGGAGATTGAGAGAGAGGAGGAAGACAGTGTGAGTAAAGGGGATAGTTGATAATCGAATTGTGCTTACAGAGCAATAAAAGAATTTACATAATCTAAATTTGAATTTAAATTTATTATCAAATATAATATTAAAAATGTCAGGAATAGAATCTGAGAGGAAAAGGGTGAAGCCTTTTAGTGACGAGGCTAATGAGGCCCTGGTGAACGTGGTCCAGTCCTGGTGGGACGATTTGACTCGGAATGTACAAGGCAAGCCCCCATTCCGTGTTTATAGGAAAATATGGGCGGAGATCGCTGCGGTGGTGTCCTCGCCATCCCATGAGGCGAGGGGATCTGACCAGTGACGAAAACGCTGGAATAGCTTGGTGGCTGCAGCAAGAGTAAGTTGCATTTTATTTTTTGTGTTTTACTGCTTATATTTTATATTTTATATTTTACAAATTTTAATTAGAGCAATGAATCTCCTGCATTGCATGTAATTCTTTAATGTTTTAGTTAAACCATGTTAACAGTAAATTGTAAATAATAAAGTAAAAATTAATATGTAATGTTTTACTTTTGCATGTAATTTTTTTTATAGTAATGAATGTCCTGCATTTACTTCAACTTGGACATTCTATATTGTATTAAATAACAACCCTTGACCGAAATTGTTTGTTATTCTTAAATGTGTTACGTGAACCAGCAGCATGTAACATTTTCAACATTTTAAACTGTTGTGACGTCAAGATACTACCTAGTTCAGTAGCTTATGCCATGCCATGCCATGCTCTTTTCTCGTTTGCAGAAGAAGATATCGATCAATAATGCCGAGCAAAGGCGGTCGGGGGGACGACATTGCTCAGCTGCAGCCCTCGAGTGAGATTGAGGCGCTTGTGGCCTCGCTGGTTGGCCGTGAAAGCCGTTCGGCCACCACCCGTGGTCTGGCTGAGCCCAGCCATGCGTCTCGTGAGTAATTTGTCATTTGTCACACTGTATTAAAAACAGTATTAAAAAGTTAAATATGTAACTGATCTAATGTCCTGTAATTAAAATGCAAAATGCCATATACTTGTAATGTACTTATGATGTATTAAAGATTTCATGTCAGTTCATGCATGCATAAGAAGCAGGGCATATGAAGCAGGGATTGCAGTAGTTACAGCTTTCTGGGGTAGTGAAAAGTATTGATATGTAACGTCTCTTGGTAATATTTATTGTTATGTTCTAATGAGCTATGTAAAAATGTCATCATGTGTGTTTTTAAGGTAAACCTGATACACTGGTAGAGGTGCAGTCGGCACCAGGACCGTTACCATCCGCTTCGGTGGAGCAGGAGGAACCTGATGCAGAGCTTGAGGCAGATCTATTTCCTCGCATGGAGTATGAGGAGCAAGAGCAGGAAGATGAGGAGGAGCTGGAACTCCAGCATGAGGAGGCTGTTGATGTGGGGGGAATGAACCTGCGATCATCTCAATTGAGAGCGATGAGGCACCGGGACCAAGCGGGGTGCAGCTGGTGATACCAAGGTGCGACATATTGCACTCACCGATCCCACGGAGGTCGGGTCAGCGAGGTGAGCAATCGCCGACCTCAGACGGGCAGACGGAGTGCTTGCTCTCCATGTGCAGGGAGACGACCGCGATAGGTCGCGAGCTTATCCAGGGGTTCAATCAGTTCTCCACAAACTGGAGCCAGTTCTCCACGACCTTCTTCAACTGGTCTGTCAATCTAACAGAGTTAGCACGACAGACCTTGGAGAGGATCAGAGAGCAAACCGCCGCAACCAATGCCCTTCGGCATGAGTTGCTGACTGGACACGGCACTGCAGCCCAAGGTGTCATGTCGGCTCAGAGTATGACCCCTAACACGCAAGCGAGTACAGAGGATACAGGTCCCCCTGACTCGGAAGATGAGCCTCAGGCTTCGCCTTCCACTCCGTCACCTCCACCGCGGCAGGAAGTCTTGCCATTGCCCACTGCACACCAGCTTCTTCTCGGTCTGCGGAGACCAAAACAGGCAGGTGGTGTTAAAACACGGGGTGGGAAACGACCTGGAGGGAAACGTGGCCGCAGGTAGGATGGGGGGATGGTTTTTCAAATTCATTGTTAATTTTTTTTTTAAGTTCATTCGTTCATTGTTGCTTGGGGTGGGGGGGAGGGGTGGGTTTGGGGGTCGGGGGGAGGGTGTTGATAAAATATCTTGAATAATTCATTTTGTTAAATAAAATTTTTTATTGAGTTTAGCAACTGTTGTGCCTTCTCTCATTGCTACGTTAAGCATAACATTTTAAAAATTGTCCTGCATTAGTTGAGCGTTGTATTATTGTTACATACGTTTACTTAACTTAAGCATTAATGAACATTCCAGGCCACTGCAGGCAAGGCAGAAATGTAACTCTACGCAAATGCAACTTTTGCTTAACAGTAAATGCAAATATAAATGTGACTATCCACAATGAAATGTCATGAAAAGTGTTCATAAATGAACTGCTGATGCAACAGCTTAGCAGCCGCGTAACTGCAACTGAGTACTGGTCTTCGGGGGCGGGGTGGGACCATGGCTAGATCGCCAGGCTGATTGCCCTCCCCTAGGTCCTCACCAGCCTTTTCTTCCACCTCTTCCTCCTCTTGCTCCTCACCGGCTGGCTCTTCCATCTCCCCTCCTTCTAGAGGTGGACCTGCAGCCCCATCTGGCATTAGGTGTCCTCTCCTTACAGCTAGGTTATGCAGCAAACAACACACCACAATGAACTCAGCAACCTGGTCAGGGTGGTCCTGTAAGCTGCCACCAGAATGGTCCAGGCATCTGAAGCGCTGCTTTAGGACTCCAATTGTTTTTTCGACGATGTTGCATGTCGCTATGTGACTTTCATTGTAACGTTTCTCTGCTTCAGTGACGGGATTATGCAGAGGGGTCATCAGCCAACTGGCAAGGCCATATCCCTTATCCCCCAGCATCCAAGCGTGACCTTCTGGCTGATTGGGAAACAGGTCAGTGATAGCACTCTCAGGTAGGATGTGCGCATCATGGATGCTGCCAGGAAATGTAGCATTTACTGTCATGATTATTTGTTTGAAGTCGACAATAAGTTGCACATTTAGGGAGTGGAATCCCTTTCTGTTACGAAACATCTCTGTGTTCTTTAAGGGGGCTTTCAGGGCAATGTGCGTGCAGACTATTGCTCCCTGCACCTTGGGGAAGTCTGCTTTTCTGGAGAAACCCAAAGCCCTCCCTGTTGTGTATGGAGAAAGAATCAGACTGAACACTGCGAGCTCAAAGTAAAGTGTGACATTAGTCTTTTATTGCAGGTCTCCAGAGTGCCTCTCCAACCTGTGAAGCCTCCTTAAATACCTGTGCTCTCAGGGGATTATGGGATCCCTTGGGATGCCAGGGGATGAGCCCTCTGGTGGCTGTACAGAGTAAATACAAGTATTCATATATAACAACACACCCCCCCCCCCAAAGTCAATAATTTAACTATAGTGTAACTATTTACAATGTGAGTCAATCTGGGGCCCTTCTTGCCCTGGTTGATCATCTCGGTGTGAAAGCTGTGTTGTTGAATCATTTGTTTAGCCCTCACTGGGCTGCTGTGCAGCTGGCCTTGCTGGGCTGCCTGGTGTGTTGGGCCCTTCTGGGCTGCTGTGGATGATTGTTTCTGTTTCGTGGTCAACCGTGGTGCCGGTTGCCACTTCTGTGTGTGTTGGGGGATCAAAAAAGCTAGGGCCCAAGGTGGGTTGCTCAGGATAGTCCGCGAATCTGAGTTTGATTTGGTCCAAGTGTTTCCGGTGAATTAGTCCATTTGAAAGTTTGACCCGAAACACGCTGCTCCCCTCTTTGGCCATGACAGTGCCGGGAAGCCACTTGGGATCTTGTCCATAATTTAATACAAATACAGGATCATTGATTTCAATCTCGCGTGACACATTTGCGCTATCATGGTATGCACTTTGTTGAAGCCGCCTGCTCTCTACCTGTTCATGTAGATCAGGGTGAACTAACGAGAGCCTTGTCTTAAGTGCTCTTTTCATGAGCAGTTCAGCAGGTGAGATCCCAGTGAGTGAGTGGGGTCTCATGCGGTAGCTAAGCAGGACTCGGGATAGGTGAGTCTGCAGTGAGCCTTCAGTTACCCTCTTCAAACCTTGCTTGATGGTTTGCACTGCTCTCTCTGCCTGACCATTGGACGCTGGTTTAAACGGGGCAGATGGGACATGTTTGATCCCGTTACGGGTCATGAATTCTTTGAACTCAGCACTGGTAAAACATGGCCCGTTGTCGCTCAGCAGGACATCAGGTAGGCTGTGTGTGGCAAACATGGCCCGCAGGCTTTCAGTAGTGGCAGCGGACGTGCTAGCCGACATTATCTCACATTCAATCCACTTGGAGTGCGCGTCTACAACCACAAGGAACATTTTACCCAAGAACGGGCCTGCATAGTCGACGTGTACTCTGGACCACGGTTTGGAGGGCCAAGACCATAAACTTACCGGCGCCTCCCTGGGTACATTGCGTAACTGCGAGCATGTATTACATCTGTGAACACAGACTCTAAGTCCGCATCGATACCGGGCCACCACACGTGGGATCTGGCTATCGCTTTCATCATTACGATGCCTGGGTGGGTACTGTGGAGGTCATTGATGAAGGTGTCTCTGCCCTTCTTGGGGACCACTACTCGATTGCCCCAGAGAAGTCAGTCTGCTTGTATAGACATTTCATCTTTGCGCCGCTGGAACTTTATCTCTTCCTGCATCTCCACTGGGACACTGGACCAGCTCCCGTGAAGCACACAGCTTTTGACTCGAGATAATAAGGGGTCCTGGATTGTCCAGGTTTTCATCTGCCAGGCAGTGATGGGTGATTGCTCACTCTCAAATGCTTCCATAAACATGGCTAGATCTGCGGGCTGCACCATTTCCACCCCCGTGGTAGGCAATGGCAGCCTACTGAGAGCATTGGCGCAGTTTTCTGTGCCTGGCCTGTGGTGGATGGCGTAGTTGTATGAAGTCAACGTGAATGCCCATCTCTGGATGCAGGCCGATGCGTTGGTATTTATCCCTTTACTCTTGGAGAACAGGGATATAAGTGGCTTATGGTCAGTTTCCAATTCGAATTTTAGCCCAAACAGGTATTGATGCATTTTCTTTACCCCATAGACACACGCTAATGCTTCTTTCTCAAACATGCTGTAGGCTCTCTCAGCCTTAGACAGACTCCTGGATGCATAAGCAACTGGTTGCAGTTTTCCAAAATCATGAACTTGTTGCAATACACACCCAACGCCATATGACGACGCATCACATGCTAGTACCAAACGCTTACATGGATCATACAACACAAGCAATTTGTTTGAGCAGAACAATTTTCTCGCTTTTCAAAGGCATTTTCTTGACTTTTGCCCCAAACCCATTCATCCCCCTTTCATAGTAAGACATGCAGTGGTTCTAACAGTTTGCTGAGACCCGGTAAGAAGTTACCAAAGTAGTTCAGGAGTCCCAGAAACGACCGCAGCTCCGTCACGTTCTGTGGCCTCGGTACATTCTCGATTGCCTCCGTCTTCGCGTTGGTGGGCCTGATGCCATCCGCCGCAATCCTCCTTCCCAGGAACTCCACTTCAGGCACCAGGAAAACGCACTTCGAGCGTTTTAACCTGAGCCCCACGTGGTTGAGTCGACTGAGAACCTCCTCCAGGTTCTGCAGATACACGACTGTGTTCTGACTTGTGACCAAGATGTCATCCTGGAAGACCACAGTGTGCGGGATTTACTTCAGTAAGCTTTCCATGTTTCTTTGGAATATCGCCACCGCCGATCGGATTCCAAACGGGCATCTGTTATAAACAAAAAGACCTTTGTGCGTGTTGATGCAGATGAGGGTCTTCAATGATTCCTCCAGTTCCTGCGTCATGTAGGCTGAAGTCAGATCCAGCTCCGTGAATGTCTTTCCTTCCGCCAGCGTTGCAAAGTGGTTGTCGGTTTTTGGTAGTGGGTATTGGTCCTGCAGGGAGAAACAATTGATAGTTGCTTTGTAATCGCCACAGATTCTGATGGTGCCCTCTCCCTTGAGGACTGGGACGATAGGACTGGCCCACTTGTTGAACTCGATCGGTGAGATGATGCCCTCTCTTTGCAGCCGGTCTAGCTCAATCTCTACCCTTTCTCTCATCATGTACGGTACTGCTCTTGCCTTGTGATGGATGGGTCGCGCCCCGGGAATTAGGTGGATCTGCACTTTTGCTCCTTGGAATTTCACGCTGCCTGGTTCGAACAGCGAAGGAAATTTGTTTAAGACCTGAGCACACGAAGTGTCATCAGCGGGCGATAGCGCTCGGACATCGTCCCAGTTCCAGCGTATCTTTCCCAGCCGGCTCCTGCCGAGCAGCGTGGGACCATCGCCTGGTACCACCCAGAGTGGTAGATTGTGCACCGCTCCGTCATAGGAGACCTTTACGGTAGCACTGCCGATTACAGGAATCAGTTGTTTCGTGTAAGTGCTTAGTTTCATGCGAACTGGAGTTAAGACTGGCCTTGAGGCCTTATTGCACCACAATCTTTCAAAAGTCTTTTTGCCCATGATGGACTGGCTCGCGCCCGTGTCCAGCTCGCTTGACACCAGGAGTCCATTTAGTTCAACATTCAGCATTATTGGGGGACAATTCGTGGTGAATGTGTGCACCCCATGTACCTCTGCCTCCTCGATCTGAGGCCCTGATTCATCGTGATCCTTCGTGGACCTGTCCTCCTCTGCAACATGGTGGTTTACAGGTTTAACAGGCTTTTCAGCTCGCCTGCACACTCGTTGGAGGTGTCACATTGTTCCACAGCCCTTGCAAATGTACTCTTTGAATCGGCATGAATGGAAATGATGATCACCACCGCAGCGCCAACAAGGTGTTAATGGCCTTGCATTCATCACCCTTGATGGTGGACTCTGAGACATCTGCGGATGTGTAGCTACAGGTATGTGTGACCTGCCCTGTATGTTACGATTCGAAAACAGCATCACTTTGTTCACAGTACTTGTAGCAGCACTTTTGTGCTGAGAGATTTGCTTCGTATAGTCACTGGTGGCAATGAACTCCTGGGCTATCGCTATGGCCTTACTCAAGGCTGGGGTCTCTACAGTCAAAAGTTTGCGAAGTATGGTTTCATGGCCAATGCCAAGTGCGAAAAAGTCTCTGAGCATGTGCTCCAAATGTCCTTCAAATTCACAATGCCCTGCAAGGCGTCTTAGCTCGGCGACATAACTCACCACTTCCTGGCCTTAAGTCCTTTTGTAGGTGTAGATCTGGTACCTCGCCATTAGAACGCTTTCCTTCGGGTTCAAATGGTCTCGGACCAGTGTACACAAATCGTCGTACCATTTCTCCATGGGTTTCGCTGGAGTGAGCAGATTCTTCATGAGGCCATATGTTGGTGCCCCACAGATGGTGGGATTATGGGATCCCTTGGGACTCCAGGGGATGAGCCCTCTGGTGGCTGTACAGAGTAAATGCAAGTATACATATATAATACTCCCGGTCTGTGCCTCCCTGGTCATAGGGAAGCTTATAAAGTCCATCCTGCGAGCGTAAATGGCTTCAGTCACCTGATGAATACAGCAGTGTATGGTGTGCTGAGAGATATAACAGATGTCGCCAGCTGAAGCCTGAAAAGATCCCGAAGCATCGAAGGCTAGGGCTGCAGTAACCTTCACCTCAATGGAGAGTGCGGTTTTGATGGTGCTGGAAGGCCTTGATGAACTGGCAAATCTCATCGATGACCTCCTTCTGGAAACACAGCCTCATTAGACATGCATTTTCAGACAAGTTGAGGTAAGGTTGCATTTCTTTGTACCTTCATTGGCTGTACGCTCGCCTCCTCTGTCTCTGTCTACGCATTTCTCTGCCACCTCTTCGATTGATCCTTTCAGAAAACACCGTGTGAGCATTTACAAGTAATGGCGCAGAAGGGATAGGCCCCATCACTATCAATAATTATTTTCTATTGCTATAAATGAACTTTTCACTAAAGAATGTGAATCTAGTAAACTACTCTCTTTATACAAGCCCCAATCTAACACTAGGCCCCCTTCACTTGAAATAATTATTTTCACAAGGTATAAATGAACTTTTCACTAAAAAATGCCTAATCCACTAGGCTATTATTAGTAACATTAAATATAATAAAAAATCTGAGTAGATCTATCTATACCGGACCCATAAATCACTCACAACCATCGAAGCATGATTTTTTTGGCTGTCTCCCCACTTCCTCCAATCTTCAAAATGGCGCCTATTTCCTTCTGTAAAGCACGGGAAAAGCAACTTTTTCACAGCAATGTTTTCGGCCTTCCATCAGCCCGGCCTTGTGATGGCAATGTGCTGAAACTTGGGATGGGTCATGTGCGGGCGATCAGTTCGGCGATCAGCTCGGCGATCAGTTCGGCGATCAGCTCGGCGATCAGTTCGGCGATCAGCTCGGCGATCAGCTCGGCGATCAGTTCGGCGATCAGTTCGGCGATCAGTTCGGCGATCAGTTCGGCTATCAGCTCGGCGATCAGCTCGGCGATCAGTTCGGCGATCAGCTCGGCGATCAGCTCGGCGATCAGCTCGGCGATCAGCTCGGCGATCAGTTCGGCGATCAGTTCGGCGATCAGCTCGGCGATCAGCTTGGCGATCAGCTCGGCGATCAGCTCGGCGATCAGCTCGGCGAAGTGAGCCGAAACTTGGGGGTTTATTTTTCTGGCGATATTTCTGGCCTAGTTTCCACTTTTTCCTCAAAATGGGCGATAGAGGTCAATTTTGGGTGATATATGGCCATAGATGGGCAATGTGAAGTGGAAAGTCTAGTCTTCAATGTAGGGAGCATGATTAAGAAGTTTTCAAATGATACAAAAATTTGGCCATATGGTTGATAGTGAGTAAAAAAGCTGTGGATTGCAGGAAAATATCAATGGACTGGTCAGATGGGTAGAAAAGTGGCAAATGAAATTCAATCCGGAGAAGTGTGAGGTAATGCATTTGGGAAGGGCTAACAAGGCAAGGGAATGCACAATAGATGGTAGGACACTGAGAAGTGTAGAGAAACAAAGGGACTTAGGAGTACAAAGGGACTTAGGAGATCCCTGAAGATAGCAGGACAGGTAGATAAGGTGGTTAAGAATACATACGGGATACTTTCCTTTATTAGCCGAGACATAAAATATATTAACAGGGAGGTTATGCTTGAACTGTATAAAACACTTGTTAGGCCTCAGCTGGAGTACTGTGTACAGTTCTGGTCACCACATTACAGGAAAGGTGTGATTGGGGTAGAGAGGGTACAAGGACATTTACGAGGGTGTTGCCAGGACTGGAGAATTTTGGCTATGAGGAAAGAGTGGATAGGCTGCGGTTGTTTTCTTTGGAATAGAGGAGGCTGAAGGGAGACTTGATTCAGTAGTATAAAATTATGAGAGGCCTAAATAGAGTGGATAAGAAGGACCTGTTTCCTATAGAAGAGAGGGCATAGATTTAAAGTGATTGGTGGAAGGATTAGAGGGGAGTTGAGGAGAACTTTTTCACCCAGAGGGTGGTGGAGATCTGGAATTCACTGTCTGAAAGGATGGTAGAGGCAAAAACACTCATCACATTTAAAAAGTACTTGGATATGTACTTGAAGTGCTGTAACTTACAAGGCTAAGGACCAAGAGCTGGAAAGTGTGCTGGAGAATTCTTTTTCAGCCGGCACAGATACGATGGGTCGAATGGCCTCCTTCTGTGCCATAAATTTCTATGATTCCCTGCACACTCCATGGTCACATGCAGCTAGTGGACCCCTCGACTCAAACAACCATATGCAGCATGTTGATTGGGACTGTCCCCAATGACTACAACAACTCTTGATATTCAGAAAGCATGTTTCTTTTAAACATAGGCTGCACGTGGTCCAGATGACTAGGCTCATCAGCACCACTAAGATCTCAAGACAGTAGGCTCTTCGTTGTCCTCTGTCACCACCAGCAGCTTTTGATCACTCATGTTCTGTGCCTCTCCCAGTGCAATCCCCTCTAATTCACTTTATAAACCCCTCAGGGTGACTGTAACTGAGCTGGTGGTTGTGAGGGACAGAGTGAGGAATGACATTTTGTGGGAAGGGATTGCTTGACTGGATGTAACAGAATACTACAGCAAGAGAAAAACAGCAGAGATTACAATGGTGTCCTTCTGATCATTCGGTTTGCAATAAAAATGACTTTTGCAAACGTCTTATCACCAGTGGCCGAATGAGAAAACAGGACAAGCTTACAATGAACCATGAGCTGTGGCCAATCCTCCCACTTCACCATCTCCAAGATCCCGTTACAGCCTTCTCTGCCAAAAGGCTTTGGATGCTGGGAATCAGTTGACATTTTTAAGACTGATATTGATAGATTTTTGTTAGGTAAGGATTATGGAGCAATAGTGAGTAAATGACGTTGAGGTGCAGATCAGCCATGATCTGATTGGTGGTACAGGCGCGAGGGGCTGAATGGCCTCTTCTTGTTCCTATGTTCATCCTCATACTGTGAGTGGGGTGGTGGTGCGGGGGTGGGGGGGGGGTGTTGTAACAGAACAAACATTGTGAGTGTCCTCCACCTGTGCATAAGCTCTGACTGCTATTAGCAGTTTCCGTCTCTTGGAAGCAGAGTTAACAAATGAGAGGCATTCATTATTATGATAATGTACAGTGATATCCAGGTGTGAGCACCTACATTACCTGAGAAGACTGCTTTGGGTTGAAAGCATGCAAGGTGTGAGTGAAGGTGCAGGTCCAGAGGAAGGCAAGTGCTGCTCAGTGAACATTGTGGTCCAATAGGTATTAATAGTAAGGTCTGAAAGTGCTGTAAGACTTTGTAGGTGGAGGTAATTAGGGTTAGTGCATGAATTAGTACACTGAATTAATTAAAGACAGGGGTAGCTTCTCCTATCTTTCCTGATCTGGGAAGGTCATTAAACTTTTCCAGCATCTGCCAGTCTTGGGAAACTCACCGGGGTCATCTTCCATGCTGCATCTTGAACAGAACCCCATATCCTGTGCCTCAGTTCCTCCAGCAGAATGTTTGTGGTCTGCAAAAGAAATCTTCTCTGCACTACAGAGTGCCTTTCAGCCACTGTGAAGTCCAGAGAAGCCTGCAGCCTTCAAAGCTCAAAAACCACCAAGGCTGCTTTTTTTTTTTAAGAGACTAGACTTGCACCTGATTTCTTTTGCTTCAGTGGACAATATCGCTCTTTTTATGACTTGTAGCTCACCTCCATTATGCAAATACTGCAGAAGGTCAACGTGATATAAACATAGGATCATTTTTTATTCGTTCATGGGATGTGGGCATCGCTGGCAAGGCCAGCATTTATTGCCCATCCCTAATTACTCTTGAAAAAGTGGTGGTGAGCCAGGTGTGTGCAACTCGTGGTGAGCCACCTTCTTGAACCGCTGCAGTCTGTGTGGCGATACTTCTCTGTAGCGATTTGGTACAATTGAGTGGCTTGCTAAGCCATTTTAGAGAGCAGATAGGAGTCAACCACATTGTTGTGAGTCTGGAGTCAAATATAGGCCAGACCAGGTAAGGACGGCAGATTTCCTTCCCTAAAGGATATTAATGAACCAGATGGGTTTTTACGACAATCTGGGAGTTGCGTGGTCACCATTACTGACACTAGGCTGGAGTGCTGTGTAAAGTTCAAATTGCCTTTTTATAAAAAGCATATAGAGGCCCTGGAAAAGTTGCAAAAATTATTTGCATGTATGATACCAGAACTGTGAAGTTATATCTATCAGGAAAGGAAGAACCGCCTGGGTTTCTTTTCTCTTGAAAAGAGAAGGTTGAGGGGTGACCTAATAGAGCTATTTAACATTATGAAAGGTTTTGATAAAGCAGACACAGAGAGAGTGTTTCCACTTTTGTGGATTGGGAAAACTAGAGGTCATCAATATAAGTTAGTCACCAAGAAATTGAATAGGGAATTCAGAAGAAACTTCTTTACCCAGAGAGTGGTGAGAATGTGTAACTCGTTATCACAGGAAGTAGTTGAGGTGAATAGTATGGATGCGTTTAAGGGGAAGCTAGATAAGTTTATGACGGAGAAGGAAATAGAGGCCTATGCTGATAGGGTTAGATCAGTGAATGACCTGTTTCTGTGCTGTATATTCTATGTAATTCTATGTAAAATCTGGGTCTCACATATAAATAACAATCACTTGTGCAAAATATCTGAGAAAGGCTGGTATTCATGGAATTGTACCTCAGTAATTCCATGAATAGCAGCCTTGCTCACATACCTTCGGGAGAGGAGAGACATGCCAGAGAAAGTTATCAAGGAATGAAAATTACAACATATCAACCTCTTTTAGCAAAATCAAAGTTTTCAAAGATTTTTGTTCTTTACCAGAAAATGTCATCAACATTTCTACTTACCCTTAATATTTAGAAAATAATTTATATATATTATATATTAATGTACATGTAGATAATTAATATGCACAAGACTGTGTGCAATATACATTCTATACATATCATTAATACATTCGGTATTCCACATATGCAAGTTGACAACCCAACATAAAATACACTCACTTGAGCCAATGGCAGTTCAAAAAGAAATTAAACAGCTGTTGTGGGCTCTCACTATTGCTAAGTATTGACTGTCTCCATTGCAGTACCCCTCACCATGACTGATCCTGAGCAGTCTGAAATGTCAACAAAACAAACAAAAACTGCCATTTACAGTAGAGATCAATCTGGAGTATTGTGTCTAGGGATGTAGCAAGATACATCTGGTATTGTTTCACACAAAGTGACTCAATTAAAAAAAAACACAGGCACAGCTTGGCCACAACACTGCTAAATATATCATTAACTCTTACCTTACCTCAGAGATATTAGAGGGTAAAGTCACCAATCCAGCCTTTCCAAAGAGAGCTACACTTGAAGGAAAAGTGGGTTAGAGCAAGGGTTCTCAAACTTTTTGCTTCTGAGGCCTACCACCCATGTTATAAAAATTTCACGAACCCACTGTAATGCAATACATGCATGTTTTCTGTATAAAAACTAGTTATACAATTAAACATATGTGTTTTTTAATATTTTTAATTTAATTACTTACTGTAGAGTGTTACTGAAGTTGATAGGTTGGCGGTGAGGTTCCTAGAGTTATCTTGAAGTTGAGACTGCCTCCAAAATTGTTCGCGATCTGCTTAAGTCAGTAGTCTATTGCCGAAGTTGGTATAGTTATACTAAAGTTCAAGCACTGTCACCCAGTTAGTAAACTGTCACTGAGGTTGGTAGAGCTATACGGAAGTTAGTAGCTGTCATTAAGGTTGGTAAAGATCAGTAAGGTTGGTAAAGTGTCACTGTTGCTGATGAGACGAATGGTATTAAGGGTAATACCAGCTCTTGCTTCACCCCTTGTCCATTACTAACGAGCTGAGTGGAGTGCACCCACTGAGACTGGGATGTCATCTACTTGAAAACACAGTAGACCGATGACCACAAGCCTCTAGGGCCAAGCGACGGTTTCCAATTCCTCACGTCCTATGTGAGGCTGGGCTGGGGATTAAAGTGATACTGTGTCGATTGGTGACTCAGGGCTGGAAGCCAAAACTCTGTGCCCTTGATAGCCTTTGGGGATCAGCATTAAATCAACTTTAACATCTAGAGTTTTTGGCCGACCCCTTGAAAGTTTCTCTTGGACACCTGAGGGGCAGCAGAGCCCTGGTTGAGAATCTCTGGGTTAGAGAATTGGTGCCAGTGTTTTAGCCCTATCTCCAGCCGCATTCCCTTCCCTCTCAGAACCATGACAGGGTTCCCCTTGTCCTC
This sequence comes from Pristiophorus japonicus, assembly GCF_044704955.1. Classification (NCBI taxonomy): domain Eukaryota; kingdom Metazoa; phylum Chordata; class Chondrichthyes; family Pristiophoridae; genus Pristiophorus; species Pristiophorus japonicus. The sequence continues at coordinate 29,802,479 of NC_091981.1, read as the reverse complement.
ACCTTTCACCCCACTAGCCTACATGTTCAACGGACAATCCTCCACCATTTCTGCCACCACCAGCATGATCCCACCACAAATCATATCTTCCCCTCCCCTCTCCTCTCAGCATTCCAAAGGAAGCACTCCCTCCGCAACACCGTGATCCATTCCACAGTCACCCCCAGCAACCCCTCCCTTCCCACTATCCAGGGCTCCAAATACTCCTTCCAGGTGAAACATTGATTTACTTGTACTTCTTTCAATTTAGTATACTGTATCCGCTACTCATGATGTGGTCTCTTCTACATTGGGGAGACCAAGCGTAGATTGGGTGACCGCTTTGCGGAGCACCTCCATTCAGTCCGCAAGTGTGACCCTGAGCTTCTGGTCATCTGTCACTTTAATTCTCCACTCCACTCCCACTCTGACCTCACATTATATCAGTGACTCAGAAAAACTTACAGAAACATCTCCTTAGTAAATAAAAGCAACTAAATCTTTCTCTGCACATCCACCTTTTGCCCACTTCATTCAATCTTCTCACCAGGTCGATGAGCACCAGGAAAATTGCACCAAGCATTGTGGGCGCTTACTCCACACTTACCCCCCACACTGTCCATGTACAAGGGCACACAGACACTAATTGTATGGACATTTAAATACACTACACACAGGTGAGACATTTTCATCGCACATGCTCCTGCTCGAACGTCGTAACTTCACCGGAAAAGGCAGAAACCACATAGTTTGTGTCGCAAATCCGGGGACAGAGCAGGAGCATCAATGATAAAAACTACTGCCCGATACTTCACATAGAGTTTGCTGAATGGTCAGGGGATTTCACTCACTGTAAGGTACCACTCATTCAGCTTCTTCGCTAACTGGTTATTCAGCCTCCTTCTTTCTCAAAATCTATAGGAAGTAAACACTCTAGAGTGACATTGACAGGGAGTTACACTGTATCTAACAGTAGGGATTGACACTGTATCTAACAGTGGGGATTGACACTGTATCTAACAGTGGGGATTGACACTGTATCTAACAGTGGGGATTGACACTGTATCTAAAACCACCCATGACTAACAGTAGGTCTGCCGGTTGTGGTGTTTCCATCTCTGGTGTGGGCAACGGCAGATGGCTCAATGCATCAGCAAAGTTCTCAGTGCGAGGTCTATGGCAGACAATATAATCATAGGCAGATAATGTCAGTGCCCACCTGTGGATGCGGGACGATGCATTGGTATTGATACCTTTGTTTTCCGAAAACAATTAAATGAGTGGCTTGTGATCTGTTTCCAGTTCAAACCGAAGACCAAACAGATACTGATGCATCTTTTTAACCCCATACACACAGGCTAGTGCTTCTTTCTCGACCATGCTGTAGGCTCTTTCCGCCTTTGACAAACTTTTTGAAGCATATGCAACAGGTTGTAATTTTCCTGACTCATTAGCTTGTTGGAGCATGCAACCAAATCCATATGACGAAGCATCACAGGCCAATAATAGACACTTACACACAGCTTGTTAGAGCAAAGCAGATTAGCAGCTTTCTCAAAATCTCTGAGACACACCCCAAGCCCAGTTGTCGCCTTTTCTTAGCAGCATGTGCAGTGGCTCTAATAAAGTGCTCAATCTAGGAAAGAAATGACCAAAGTAGTTGAGCAGACCCAGAAATGAATGCAGTTCCATCACATTCTAAGGCTTGGGTGCATTTTTGATGGCCTTGGTTTTCGAGTCTGTAGGCCTGATACTGTCAGCAGCAATTTTCCTCCCCAGGAATTCGACTTCCAGTGCCATGAAGACAAACTTCGAGCATTTCAGTCTGAGTCCCATTTTGTCCAGATGATGTAGAACCTCTTCCAGGTTGTTCAGATGTTCAGCGGAGTCACGACCTGTGACCAGTATGTCATCTTGGAACACAACGGTTCTGAGGACGGACTTCAGTAGACGCTCCCTGTTCCTCTGAAATATGGCTGCAGCCGAGCGAATTCCAAAAGGGCACCTGTTGTAGTTAATCAGTTGATGCATGTAAGTTTTTTCAACGTGTCGGCCAGCTCCTGTGTCATGTAGGCCTACATCAGATCCAGTTTTGTGAACAACTTCCCCCCGGCTAGCGTTGCAAACAGGTCATCAGCCTTTGCTAACGGGTATTGATCCTGCTTCGAAACTCGGTTGATCGTAACTGTGTAGTCTCCACAAATCCTGGCAGTGAACAATTGGGCTGGCCCATTCATTAAATTCGACCAGTGATATGATTCCTTCACACTGGAGTCTGTCCAGTTCGATTCCGACCTTCTCCCTCATCATGTACAGAACTACCCGAGCTTTATGATGGACGAGTCCATGTGGATCTGCATCTTGGCTTGCGTGAAATTGCCGATGCCTGGTTCAAACAGTGAGGGGAACTTGCTCAGCACTTGAGCACATGGAGTATCTTCCTCTGACGACAACACTTTGATCTCGTTCCAGTTCCATTTGATTTTTTCTTACCAGTTCCTGCCGTACAGCATTGGACCATTGCCTGGAACAATCCATAATGGTAAATCATGAACCGCACCATCATACAACACCTTGATTACTGCACTGCCAATCACTGTTATGAGTTCTTTAGTGTACGTACGCAACTTGGCATTGACTGGACTCAGCTTAGGCCTCATAGCCTTAGTATCCCACAGCCTGTCGACTGTCCTCTGGCTCATTATTGATAGACTCGCACCTATGTCCAATTGCATCGATACCGGCACACCATTCAGTTTTACATCAATCATTATCATTTGGATTTTTGTTAGGAATGAATACAGTCCATACACTTCCTCGTCTGGTATCTTGGATTGCATATCCGGATCCGTGCTAGACTGGTCATCATCCTCCACATGGTGTGTCGCAGCACGCTTGCTCAGTTGCAGACACATGCACTGGAGATGCCCCACTCTCGAACAGCCTTTACAAATATAGTGTTTAAACTGACACTGATGATGCCGATGATTTCCCCCACAACACCACCATGGTAATATCGGATTCATTCCCGTTGGCAGACTTTGAGCAGCCACAGGTTTTGCCTATGCAGTCGGGTAGGCCCTGCCATATGCAGCACTGCCAAACGACCATACTATTTTGTTTACAGTACTTACCGAGTTCCGATTTTTCAATGATATCTGCTTTAAGCTTTTTTCCGTCGTCATGCATGATTGGGCAATCGTGATAGCCTTGCTCAAATCCAGCAACTCCGCCGGCAGTAGCTTACGCAGGATCACCTCATGGTTGATGCCGATTACAAAGAAGTCCTGCAGCCTGTCTGGCAATGCAGTTTCGAACTTACACGATCCAGCTTGACATCTTAGGTCAGCAACGAATTCCGATATATCCTGGCCCTCAGAACGAATGTGCGTATAGAATCGATATCGTGAGATGATGATGCCTTCATCTGGTTTGAGATGGCCACATAGCAGAGCACACAATGTTTCATAGTCCTTGTCCGTTGGACTTATGGGTGAGAGGAGATTCTTATGAGTCCATAGATTTTCAGACCGCAAACCATGAGGTGGACCGACTGGCGCCGAACTGCGTCGTCCTCTTGCTCCATTTTGTTGGCCACAAAGTACTGGTTCAAGCAGGCTACAAAGTCTGCCCAATCTTCTCCCTCCACGAATCACTCCAGAATTCAAATTGTGCTCATTTTTGCATGAGAAAGTTCTTGTTACCTCGTCACCAAATGTTGTGTATGCAATAACTAAATAGACTGAGTACTGTAAACTCCAGAACAGGTACAAACCTGGCTCTACTTTATTAGGGTCCAAAGTCATTACATTACAAGATGGCTCGCCCTTTATACCTGGGCTGCACACATGTGCACAGAGGCCAATGATCTCCGACAGTGGTGCCACCTGGTGGCTAGTAAACCCAAGCATACATACATGACACGAACAGTGGAGATTGATACTGTATCTAACAGTGGGGATTGACACTGTATCTAACAGTGGGGATTGACATTTTATCCAACAGTGGGGATTGAGAATGTATCTAACAGTGTGGATTGGCATTCTGTCTAACAGTGCAGATTGACGCTGTATCTAATAGTGGAGATTGATATTGTATCTAACTATGGGGATTGACATTGTATCTAACAGTGCAGAATGACACTGTATCTCACAGAGGGGATTGACATTGTATCTAACTGTGGGGATTGACACTGTATCTAACAGTGGGGATTGACACTGTATCTAACAGTGGGGATTGACACTGTATCTAACAGTGCAGATTAACATTCTATCTAACAGAAGGGATTGACACGGTATCTAACTGTGGGGATTGACACTGTACCTGCCAGTGGGGAATGACACTGTCTCTGACAGTGGGGCTTAACATAGAAATATAGAAACATAGAAAATAGGTGCAGGAGTAGGCCATTCGGCCCTTTGAGCCTGCATCACCATTCAATATGATCAAGGCTGATCATTCTCCTCAGAACCCCTTTCCTGCTTTCTCTCCCTATTCCTTGATCCCTTTAGTCATAAGGGCCATATCTAACTCCCTCTTGAATATATCTAATGAACTAGCATCAACAACTCTCTGCGGTAGAGAATTCCACAGGTTCACAACTCTCTGAGTGAAGAAGTTTCTCCTCATCTCTGTCCTAAATGGCTTACCCCTTATCCTTAGACTGTGACCATTGGTTCTGGACTTCCCCAACATCGGGAACATTCTTCCTGCATCTAACCTATCCAGTCACATCAGAATGTTATATGTTTCTATGAGATCACCTCTCATTCTTCTAAACTCCAGTGAATACAGGGCCAGTCGATCCAGTCTCTCCTCATATGTCAGTCCTACCATCCTGGGAATCAGTCTAGTGAACCTTCGCTGCACTCCCTCAATAGCAAGAATGTTCTTCCTCAGAATTGGAGACCAAAACTGAATGGAATATTCCAGGTGAGCCCTTACCAAGGCCCTGTACAACTGCAGTAAGACCTCCCTGTTCCTATACACAAATCCTCTAACTATGAAGGCCAACATGCAATTTGCCTTCTTCACCGCCTGCTGCACCTACATGCCAACCTTCAATGACTGATATACCATGACACCCAGGCCTCGTTGCACCTCCCTTTTTCCTAATCTTCGTAATTTTCCTATTCAGATAATATTCTGCCTTCATTTTTTTGCCCCCAAAGTGGATAACCTCACATTTATCCACATTTTACTGCATCTGCCATGCATTTGCCCACTCACCTAACCTGTCCGAGTCATCCTGCAGCCTCTTAGCATCCTCTTCACAGCTCACACCGTCACCCAGCTTAGTGTCATCTGCAAACTTGTAGATATTACACCCAATTCCATCATCTAAGTCATTGATGTATATCGTAAATAGCTGGGGTCCCAGCACTGAGCCCTGTGGCACCCCACTAGTCACTGCCTGCCATTCTGAAAAAGACCCATTTATCCCATCTCTCTGCTTCCTGTCTGCCAACCAGCTCTCTATGCACGTCAATACGTTACCCCCAATACCATGTGCTTTAATTTTGCACGCTAATCTCTTGTGTGGGACCTTGACACTGTATCTAACAGTGCGGATTGACACTGTATCTAACAGTGGGGATTAACACTGTATCTAACAGTGAGGATTGACACTGTATCTAACAGTGGGGATTGACACTGTATCTAACAGTGGGGATTGACACTTTCTCACAACCTGGGAACAGGAGAGCCCATCTGTCAAATGCCATTTCTCCCATCTCTCCTATGTGGCAACCACATGAGATACACCTCTATGGTACCAGTGCCTAATGGCAACATTGAAATGGATGAAACCTCCCCTGTCCTCACACCCCCACCATCCCCCGGCCATCCCCCACTCTCATATGCAGGTGGGTTGAGCAGCAGAGGTTCAAGCATGTACATGCCAGCTTGTGGATGTTGGCCCCATTTTCTTTGTACCCCATGTATAGTTAAATGTATATTGCTACATTACAACATTGGCTATACTGCAAAAGTATTTGATTGGCTGTAACGTGCTTTGAGACGTCCGGTGGTCGTAAAAGGCACTATATAAATCCACATCTTTCTTTCTTTATATCACACAACTCTGCAGAACTACAAATGCATCTGAACTTAGGCCTTTAACAGAGCTCCTGCTGGGACCAGGCGTTATGTTTGCTCATGTTGCTGGATTGGCAAGCAATCTGGAACAGCAGAAAAGGAATGTATGCCAAAGTCTTCAAATATGATGTGTGGCGGCTGTGATTTTCAAAGCCTGGGATGGCAAATATAAAATGTCCTGCCAGATGTCCAAGAGTTATCCTTGGAAAGATCACCAGCAGAATGGAAAATAAATCGCTAAGCATTTTATTTGTCTCCAGCTGGCTCAGCTGGCTGGCTTCGTCATTTGGGGCCCAGAAGGTTTGCTTCAAGGCTTGCTTAGGGCATGTGAGTTTGTTTCTAACAGTTTCACTCATTTGAAGTGGTTGGGGGATAGTGCAATTTTGGAGCTGTCATTCTTCAGATGGGACATCAAAGTGAGGTGCCATCTGCCAATCCTGTGAACGATAAAGATCTCAGAACACCAATAGCAAAGGAACTACCTCAAAAATCTGTCTGTGCACTTATGTGTCTGAATATCCCAAATAATTATGACTAGCATAGAATACAACACTTCATATAAGTAAATGTAAACTTTTCCCTTCCCTTTTTAATTCAATACTCAATGCCTAATTTTAGTATATTAAGACAACCATCTGTTTTTTACCTTCCATAATTCTGGAATGGTTTACTGTCTGTTGATAATGTTTTTCAATAACTAATGTTTGCACTGTCTTCTTTCATTCTCAAATTATATATTGGACTAAATATCAAAATCCACACTCTAGTTTCAAACATATATTGGTTTAATAGTGCTATATCTATTTTAGCATTTGAAAATAATTTCAGCGCAGTTTAGTCCAAGTCATCCTGTGTGATGTATTTTAATTCTACCTGATTAATCATCTTTCCCAGAAGGCAGTGACTTCCATTAAGTTTTGAATCCACAAACACGAGCTGCCCCCTGCTAGCTTTACTTGAACATCCAATGGCTGGAGTCATACCTTGCACAAAGGAAGATGGTTGTGATTGTTGAAGGCCAATCATCTCAGCCCTAGGACATCACTGCAGGAGTTCCTCAGGGTAGTGTCCGAGGTCCAGCCATCTTCATCTGCTTCATCAATGACCTTCGCTCAATTATAACGTTAGAAGTGGGGATGTTCGCTGATGGTTGCATAGTGTTCAGTTCCATTCGCAATTCAATGAAGAAGTCTGTGCCCGCATTCAGCAAGATCTGGATAACATTCAGGCTTGGCTGATAAGTGGCAAGTAACATTCATATAATCATAGAAGTTTACAGCATGGAATGAGGCCATTTCGGCCCATCGTGTCCGCGCCGACCAACAAGAAGCTATCCAGCCTAATCCCACTTTCCAGCTCTAGGTCTGTAACGCTGCAAGCTATGGCAATTCAAGTGCACATCCAAGTACTTTTTGAATGTGGTGAGGGTTTCTGCTTTTACCACCCTTTCAGGCAGTGAGTTCCAGACCCCCACAACCCTCTACATTAAGAAATTTCCCTTCAAATCCTCTCTAAACCTTCTACCAATTACTTTAAATTTATGCCCCCTGGTTGTTGACCCCTCTGCTAAGGGAAATAGGCCCTTTCTATCCACTATATCTAGGCCTCTCATAATTTTACACACCTCAATGAGGTCTCCCCTCAGCCTCCGCTGTTCCAAGGAAAACAAACCCAGCCTATCCAATCTGTCCTCATAGCTAAGATTCTCCACTCCTGGCAACATCCTCATAAATCTCCTTTGTACCCTCTCCAGTGCAGTCACGTCCTTCCTGTAATGCAATGACCAGAACTGCATGCAGTACTTCAGTTGTGGCCTAACCAGTGTTTTATACAGTTCAAGCATAACCCACCTGCTCTTATATTCTATGCCTCAGCCAATAAAGGCAAGCATTCCGTATGCCTTTTCAACCACCTTATCCACCTGGCCTGCTAACTTCAGGGATCTATGGACATGCACTCCCAATGTTCCTCTGCACTTCTCAATGTCCTACCATTTAATGTGTATTCCCTTTTCTTGTTAGCCCTCCCCAAGTGCATTGCCTCACACTTCTCTGGATTAAATTCCATTTGCCACTGTTCTGCTCACCTGACCAGTTGATTGATATCTTCCTGCAGTCCACAGCTTTCTTCTTCATCATAAACCATACAGCCTATTTTTGTATCATCTGCAAACTTCTTAATCATACCCCCTATATTCAAGTCTAGATCATTGGTGTATACCACAAAAATCAAGGGACCTAGCACTGAGCCCTGCGGAACCCAAATGGAAACATCCTTCCAGTCACAAAAACAACATTCCTGTCTCTGAGCCAGTTTTGGATCCAACTTGCCACTTTGCCCTAGATCCCATGGGCTTTTACTTTTGTGACCAGTCTGCCATGTGGGACATAGCGAAAGCTTTGCTAAAATCCATATACACTACATCATACGCACTGCCCTCATTGACCCTCCTGGTTACCTCCTTGAAAAATTCAATCAGGTTCATCAGATACAACCTTCCCTTAACAAATCCATGCTGACTATCCATGATTAACCCGTATCTTTCTAAATGTAGATTTATCCTGTCCTTCAGGAATTTTTGATAATTTTTTCAGGATTCGTACCACACAAATGCCAAGCAATGACTATCTCCAACCAGAGAGAATCTGACCACCGCCCCTGGACATTCAAGAGCATTACCATCACCAAATTCCCCATCATCAACATTCTGGGGGTCACCATTGACCAGACACTTAACTGGACCAGCCACATAACTACTGTGGCTACCAGATTTGATCAGAGGCTAGGTGTACTGTGGTGAGTGACTCACCTCCTAACTTCCCAAAGCATTTCCACTACCTACAAGACACAATTCAGGAGTGTGAAGGAATACTTTTCATTTGCCTGGATGAATGCAGCTCCAACAACACTCAAGAAAAAAGAAAGACTTGGATTTATATAGTGCCTTTTACAACCACCGGACGTCTCAAAGCACTTTACAAGGTTTGGATGGCCACGACCACAGACTCAGTGGCGATTCCACTGGTGCTTTGCTGAGCTGCATGCAAGTGTTGCATTGATGCATTCATGCTTCCAGCTCAGAATCAATTCCTGGCCACCATACGTGGGACCTGGCGATGGCCTTCATTATCACTATAACTGGATTTGTGCTGTGTAACTCACGCACAAACTTTTCTCTCTGTTTCTTGGGCATTACAACGTGATTGCCCCACAATATGCAATCTGCTTGAATAAACAGTTCGTCCTTGCGACGAATGTACGGTTTGGCCTCCTCGCACATTTGCTTAGATATGGCAGACCAATCCCCTTTGAGGATGCAACCCTTTACCACCAATAAAATCAGGTCCTGGCTAGTCCAGGTCTTAAATTGTTGGTCCATGGCAAGGGTTCCTTCACTCTCAAAAGCATCCACGATTAACATTAGATCCGCCGGTTGTGGTGTTTCCACCTCCGGTGTGGGCAACGGCAACCGGCTCAAAGCATCGGCACAATTCTAAGTGCCAGGTCTGTGGTGAATGACATAATCATAGACAGATAATGTCAGCACCCATCTTTGGATGCGGGATGAAGCGTTGGTGTTGATACCTTTGCTCTCGGAAAACAATGAAATGAGCGGCTTGTGATCAGTCTCTAATTCGAACCTCAGACCGAACAGGTATTGATGCATCTTTTTAACACCGTACACACACACTAAAGCTTCTTTTTCTACCATGCTGTAGGCTCTTTCTGCTTTAGACAAACATTTGAATGCACACGCGACAGGTTGAAGTTTCCCCGACTCATTGGCTTGTCGGAGTGCGCAACCAATTCCATATGACGATACGTCACAGGCCAAAACTAAATGTTTACATGGGTCATAATGTACCAGCAGCTTGTTCAAGCAAAGCAGATTGGTGGATTTCTCGAAAGCTCTGTCTTGCGATGTGCCACACACCCAGTTGTCGCCTTTTCGCACTCAGACCAGCCCTGAGCCCCATCTACACGAAAACGAGAGCGTACACCAAAGAGCTTATCACTGTCCTGGGCAGTGCCATGCACAAGACCACCTATGAGGGCATGGTGCATGAACTGCCACTCTGGATTGTCCCGGGCGATGGACCCACACTGCTTGTAAGGAGCTGGCTGGGCAAAATCCGCTGGAACTGGGAAGACATCCGAGCACTATCACATGTCGATGAGGCCTCATGTACCCAGATTCTTAACAAATTTCCTTCCCTTTTTGAACCTGGCATTGGAAACTTTTCTGGGGTGAAGGTGCGGATCCACTTGGTCCCAGAGGCACGACCCATTCACCACAAGGCGCGAGCGGTACCTCACATGATGAGGGAGAGTGTGGAAATCGAGCTGGGCAGGCTGCAACACGAGGGCATCACCTCCCCAGTGGAAATGAGCGAGTGGGCCAGCCCGATTGTTCCAGTACTCAAAAGTGATGGCACGGTCAGGATTTGCGGCGACTATAAAGTAACTATTAATCGTTTCTCGCTACAGGACCAATACCCGCTACCTAAGGCAGACCTATTTGCGACGCTGGCAGGAGGCAAGACGTTCACCAAGCTCAACCTGACTTCGGCCTACAAGACGCAGGAGCTGGAGGAGTCTTCGAAGGGCCTCACCTGCATCAACACGCACAAGGGACTGTTGATCTATAAGAGATGCCCATTTTGAATTTTGTCGGCTGCAGCGAAACATGGAGAGCCTACTCAAGTCGGTACCATGCATGGTGGTTTTTCAGGATGACATATTGGAAATGGGTCGGGACACCGCCGAGCACCAACAAAACCTGGAGGAGGTCCTCCAGCGACTGCATCGTGTAGGGCTGCGACAGAAGTGGAGTTTTTGGGGAGAAAGATCGCGGCGGACAGCATTCAGCCCACAGATGACAAGACAAAGACTATCAGGAACGCGCCCAGGCCACAGAACGTCATGGAGCTGCGGTCGTTCCTGGGACTCCTCAACTATTTTGGTAACTTCCTACCGGGGTTAAGCACCCTCTTCGAGTCCATTCATGTGTTATTGCGTAAAGGTGAGAACTGGGTATGGGGAAAAAACCAAGTAATTGCTTTTGAGAAAGCCAGAAACATTTTATGCTCCAACAAGCTGCTTGTATTGTATAACCCGTGTAAAAGACTTGTGCTAGCATGTGACGCGTCGTCGTATGGAGTCGGGTGTGTATTACAACAAGCTAACATTGCGGAGAAGTTGCAACCTGTCACCTATGCCTTCAGGAGCTTGTCTAAGGCTGAGAGGACCTACAGCATGATTGAGAAAGAGGCATTAGCGTGTGTGTTCGGGGTAAAGAAAATGCATCAGTACCTGTTTGGCCTCAAATTTGAGCTGGAAACCGATCACAAGCCCCTCATATCCCTGTTCGCTGAAAACAAGGGGATAAATAGTAATGCCTCAGCCCGCATACAAAGGTGGGCACTCGCGCTATCAGCGTATAACTATACCATCCGCCACAGGCCAGGCACCGAGAACTGTGCGGATGCTCTCAGTCGGCTACCATTACCCAGCACGGGGGTAGAAATGGCGCAGCTTGCAAACTTGTTGATGGTGGCACAGCCCGCAGACTTTTTGATAGTCATGGAAGCGTTTGAAAATGATAAATCACCTGTCACGGCCTGCCAGATTAGGACTTGGACCAGCCAAGATCCTCTGCTGTCCCAAGTAAAAACCTGTGTACTGCATGGGAGCTGGGCCAACATCCCCGTTGAAATGCAAAAGCTAATCAAGCCGTTCCATTCAGGCAGACTGCCTGTTGTGGGGTAACCATGTAGTGCTACCCAAAAAGGGCAGGGAGACGTTCATCTCGGATCTCCACAGCACACACCCAGATATAGTAATGATGAAAGCGATAGTCAGATCCCACGTGTGGCGGCCCGGTATTGACTCTGACTTAGAGTCCTGTGTACGGCAATGCAGCATGTGTGCTCAGTTGAGCAAAGCGCCCAGAGAGGCACCACTAAGTTTGTGGTCCTGGCCCTCCAGACCATGGTCGAGGATTCATATCGACTAAGCGGGCCCGTTTCTCGGTAAAATGTTCCTGGTGGTGGTGGATGCTTTTTCAAAATGGATTGAATGTGAAATAATGTCGGTAAGTACTGCCACCGCCACCATTGAAAGCCTGAGGGCCATGTTTGCCACCCACGGCCTGCCTGACATACTGGTCAGTGACAACGGGCCATGTTTCACCAGTGCCGAATTTAAAGAATTCATGACCCGCAATGGGATCAAACATGTCACCTCGGCCCCGTTTAAACCAGCCTCCAATGGGTAGGCAGAGCGGGCAGTACAAACAATCAAACAGAGCCTTAAACGAGTTACAGAAGGCTCACACCAAACCCGCCTGTCCCGAGTACTGCTCAGCTACCGCACTAGACCGCACTTGCTCACAGGGTTGCCCCCAGCTGAGCTACTCATGAAAAGGACACTTAAAATCAGACTCTCACTGGTTCACACCAACCTGCATGATCAGGTAGAGAGCAGGCAGCAGCAACAAAATGTAAATGATGGTCGCGCCACTGTGTCATGGGAAATTGATCTGAATGACCCTGTGTATGTGCTAAACTATGGATATGGTCCCAAGTGCTCGCGGGCACGGTGATAGCTAAAGAAGGGAGTAGGGTGTGTGTAGTCAAACTAGACAATGGACAAATTTGCAGAAAGCACCTGGACCAGTCTGCGGTTCACAGACTGCCCTGAACAACCCACAGCAGACACCACCTTTTTCGAGCCCACAACACACACACAAAGGATCAACGACACCACCCCAGACCAAGAAATCAAATCCATCACTCCCAACAGCCCAGCAAGGCCAGGCTCACCCAGCAGCCCTGCAGGGTCAACAACATGCCAGCCCAGCGAGGACACAGCCAACACACCAAAACAGACATTTGTACCGAAACGATCCACCAGGGAAAGAAAGTCTCCCGACCGCCTCATCTTGTAAATAGTTTTCACTTTGACTTTGGTGGGGGAGTGATGTTGTGTATCTGTAAAGCATGCACTCTCATGTTCCGTCACCAGGGAGCTCATCCCCTGAAGTCCCAAGGGATCCCAGCATCCCTTGGGAGCACTGTATATGAGCCGGCCCCTAAGGCCTGTTCCTCACTCTGGAGTGTCTTAATAAAGACTGAGGTCACTGTTACATTAACCTCCCTGTGTGCAGTTTCAGCTGTGTCAGGAACACAACAGATGGGTCTTGCATCTGAGTCCATGTGGCTCTGCACCTTGGCTCCTGCGAAGTTGCCGATACCCAGTTCGAACAGTGAGGGGAACTTGCTCAATACGTGGGCACTTCCTCCGATAACAACGCCTTTATGTCGTTCCAGTCGCATCTAATTTTCTCCAACCAGCACCTGCCGAGCAGCGTTGGGCCATTGACTGGAACAATCCACAGTGGTAACTCGTGAACCACACCGTTATATGACACATTAATTTGTGCACTGCCAATCACCTTTATCAGTTCTTTGGTGTACCTGCAAAGCTTGGCATTGACAGGGTTCAGCCTGGACCTCACAGTCTTAGTATCCCACAGCTTATTAAATGCCCTCTCGTTCATGATCGATTGACTCGCCCCCGTGTCCAGTTCCATCGATACCGGTATCCCGTTAAACTTCACATTAATCAAAATTGGTTTACTCTTGGTTATGAAGGAGTACAGTCCATACACTTCCTCCTCTGGGCATCTCGGATTGCGTATATGTATCCACGCTACACTGAATCTCATTCTCCTTGTGGTGTGTCGCAGCTCGCTTGCTCGTCTGCGGACACTTGCGCTGGAGATGCCCCACTCTCAGACAGCCTTTGCAAGAATATTGCTTAAATCGGCACTGCTGGTGCCGATGATTTCCCGCCAACTTGGAGAATTCTGATACATTCCCGCTGGCAGACTTTGGGCAGCCACAGGTTTAGCAAACGCAGCCAGATAGGTACTGCCATGTGCCGCTCTGCTGAACGCCGAATCAATTGCATTTAGAGTACTTGCCGAGTTTCGGTTCTTCACCGCTATTTGCTTTAGACTCCTGTCCGTCGTCATACATGATTGAGCGAACTGGATGGCCCTTTTTAAATCCAACTCCTCTACTGCCAGTAGTTTGCGCAGGATCCTCTCGGAATGAGTGATCACAGTATGGTTGAATTTGTAATGCAGATTGAGGGTGAGGAAGTAGTGTCTCAAACGAGCGTACTATGCTTAAACAAAGGGGACTACAGGGGGATGAGGGCAGAGTTGGCTAAAGTAGACTGGAAACACAGACTAAACGGTGGCACAATTGAGGAACAGTGAAGGACTTTTACGAAGCTCTTTCATAGTGCTCAACAAAAATATATTTCAGTGAAAAAGAAGGGTGGTAAGAGAAGGGATAACCAGCCATGGATAACCAAGGAAATAAAGGAGAGTATCAAATTAAAAACCAATGAGTATAAGGTGGCCAAGGTTAGTGGGAAAATAGAAGATTGGGAAAATTTTAAACGACAGCAAAGAATGACTAAGAAAGAAATAAAGAAAGGAAAGATAGATTACGAAAGTAAACTTGCGCAAAACATAAAAACAGATAGTAAAAGCTTTTACCGATATATAAAACGGAAGAGAGTGACGAAAGTAAATGTTGGTCCCTTCGAAGATGAGAAGGGGGATTTAATAATGGAAAATGTGGAAATGGCTGAGACCTTAAACAATTATTTTGCTTCGGTCTTCAGAGTGGAAGACATAAAAACCATGCCAAAAATTGCTGGTCACAGGAATGTGGGAAGGGAGGACCTTGAGATAATCACTATCAGTAGAGGGGTAGTGCTCGACAGGCTAATGGGACTCAAGGTAGTCAAGTCCCCTGGTCCTGATGAAATGCATCCCAGGGTATTAAAAGAGATGGCGGAAGTTATAGCAGATGCATTCGTTATAATCTACCAAAATTCTCTGGACTCTGGGGAGGTACCATCGGATTGGAAAGCAGCTAATGTAACGCCTCTGTTTAAAAAAGGGGGCAGACAAAAGGCAGGTAACTATAGGTCGGTTAGTTTAACATCTGCAGTGGGGAAAATGCTTGAAGCTATCATTAAGGAAGAAATAGCAGGACATCTAGATAGGAATAGTGCAATCAAGCAGACGCAACATGGATTCATGAAGGGGAAATCATGTTTAACTAATTTACTGGAATTCTTTGAGGATATAATGAGCATGGTGGATAGAGGTGTACCAATGGATGTGGTGTATTTAGATTTCCAAAAGGCATTCGATAAGGTGCCACACAAAAGGTTACTGAAGATAAAGATACGCGGAGTCAGAGAAAATGTATTCGCATGGATAGAGAATTGGCTGGCGAACAGAAAGCAGAGAGTCAGGATAAATGGATTCTTTTCGGGTTGGAAATCAGTGATTAGTGGTGTGCCACAGGGATCGGTGCTGGGACCATAACTGTTTACAATATACATAGATGACCTGGAAGAGGGGACAGAGTGTAGTGTAACAAAATTTGCAGATGACACAAAGATTAGTGGGAAAGCGGGTTGTGTAGAGGACACAGAGAGGCTGCAAAGAGATTTGGGTAGGTTAAGCAAATGGGCTAAGGTTTGGCAGATAGAATACAACGTCGGAAAATGTGAGGTCATTCACCTTGGAGGAAAAAAAACAGTAAAAGGGAATATTATTTGAATGGGGAGAAATTACAACATGCTGCGGTGCAGAGGGACCTGGGGGTCCTTGTGCATGAATCCCAAAAAGTTAGTTTGCAGGTGCAGCAGGTAATCAGGAAGGCGAATGGAATGTTGGCCTTCATTGCGAGAGGGATGGAGTACAAAAGCAGGGAGGTCCTGCTACAACTGTACAGGGTATTGGTGAGGCCGCACCTGGAGTACTGCGTGCAGTTTTGGTCTCCTTACTTAAGGAAGGATATAGTAGCTTTGGAGGGGGTACAGAGTCGATTCACTAGGCTGATTCCGGAGATGAGGGGGTTACCTTATGATGATAGATTGAGTAGACTGGGTCTTTACTTGTTGGAGTTCAGAAGGATGAGGGGTGATCTTATAGAAACATTTAAAATAATGAAAGGGATAGACAAGATAGAGACAGAGAGGTTGTTTCCACTGGTCGGGGAGACTAGAACTAGGGGGCACAGCCTCAAAATACGGGGGAGCCAATTTAAAACCGAGTTGAGAAGGAATTTCTTCTCCCAGAGGGTTGTGAATCTGTGGAATTCTCTGCCCAAGGAAGCAGTTGAGGCAAGCTCATTGAATGTATTCAAATCACAGATAGAGGGAGAGGGCAGGTAAGTGGAGCTGAGTCCACGGCCAGATCAGCCATGATCTTTTTGAATGGCGGAGCAGGCTCAAGGGGCTAGATGGCCTACTCCTGTTCCTAATTCTTATGTTCTTATGTTCTTATGTTGATACCGATAACAAAGAAGTCCCGCAGCATGTCCGGCAACACTTTCCCGAACTTGCACAGTCCCGCTAGACGTCTCAGGTCGGCAATGAATTCCACCACGCTCTGGCCCTCCGATCGAACGTGTGTATAAAAGCTCTATCTCAAGATGATCATGCCGTCATCTGGCTTGAGGTGCTCCCGTACCAATGTACACAACTCTTCGTACGTTTTCTCTATTGGATCACTTGGCATGAGTAGATTCTTTATCAGACCGAAGACCTTTGAAACTCACACAGTGAGGAACACGGCCCGGCACCAATCTGTATCATCAACCCGCTTCATTTTTTTGGCCATGAAGAACTGGTTCAAACAGCTCACAAAATCTACCCAAACTTCTCCCTCCACGAATCGCTCATTTTGCAAACAAAGGTTCTTGTATTCTTGTTGACAAATGTTATGTATGCAATAAAGATTCAAATTGAGTACTGTTTAACTAAGCAAGATACAACCTTGGCTCTGCTTTATTTGGCCCAAAGTGCCTGACTTTCAAAATGGCTGGCCTTTTATGCCTGAGCAGCACCATGTGCGTGCTGCTCAGTGACCTCTACCAATGACGCCATCTGGTGGCTACAAACAGAATGTGCATACATGACAAGTTGTTAGGTAACTGATGAGTCCAATGCGTGACCTGCAGTCTCTGTCACAGATGGGGCACACGGTGGTTGGAGGAACGGGTGGGTGGGGTGCATGGGTTGTCGTGCGCTCCTGCTGCTGTTTGCGCTTGGCTTCCGCGTGCTCCCAGCGAAGAGACTCGAGAGGCTAGATTTTACACTTTTGTGCAGATCGGCCAAAAATGGGCGTTACTTCCAGCGTGGGCGGTAAATATGGGTTTTCACAACGCCGTATTGTCGCCCGTTTTCAAAGCCCTTAGTCTCCTGTTTAAAAATTGGGCGTTACCGAGAGCGATCTGAAATGGGCGTTGGTGTTAAATCTCTCTGACCTTCTGCCGTAAAGTGTCGCAGTCCTTAGCAACCGCATGGCAACGTTCGATTCTCGCGATTCAGGAGGTCAGGGGTCATCATGGTATGCGCATAAGAGGAGACAGAGAGAGAGGGAGCTGGGAGGAAGTGAAGGCATGTGTGAGTGTTGGTGTGGCTGCTTTGGGAGGAAGGAGGGAGAGTTTCGAGCTTTATAGCAAATTGTGCAAAAAAACTTCGCTGTTACCAGCCAGATATTTTCCTGAATTTGGTGCCTATAATGGGGGGAAAGGAGGAGGCGACACAGCATGCTACGGGGACTGAAGCTGGCGAGAGCAGTGAGCTTGGAGAGGAACACATTGGAGGATGCAAAAGAGCGAGGAGGTTCTCGTACGAGGCAAATGAGAAGGAGAAGGAGGAATTGAAGAAAATCGTTATTAGGCAGGAAATTGTGTAGAGGCAATTGATGGGATTGAAGGTCAATAAATCACCGGGGCCTGATAGTTTGCATCCCAGAGTACTTAAGGAAGTGGCCATGGAAATAGTGGATGCATTGGTGATCATTTTCCAACAGTCTATCAACTCTGGATCAGTTCTTATTGACTGGAGGGTAGCTAATATAACATCACTTTTTAAAAAAGGAGGGAGGGAGAAAACAGGTAATTATAGACTGGTTAGCCTGACATCAATAGTGGGGAAAATGTTGAAATCAATTATTAAAGATGAAATAGTAGCGCATTTGGAAAGCAGTGACAGGATTGGTCCAAGTCAGCATGGATTTATGAAAGGGAAATCATGCTTGATAAATCATCTAGAATTTTTTGAGGATATAATTAGTAGAGTGGACAATGGAGAACCAGTGGATGTGGTGTATTTGGACTTTCAAAAGACTATAGACAAGGTCCCACACAAGAGATTGGTGTGCAAAATTAAAACACATGGTATTGGGAGTAATGTACTGCCGTGGAGAGAGAACTGGTTGGCAGACAGGTAGTAGAGAGTCGGGATTAATGGGTCCTTTTCAGAATGGCAGGCAGTGACTAGTGGGGTGCCGCCGGGCTCAGTGCTGGGACTCCAGCTATTTACAATATACATCAATGATTTAGCTGAAGGAATTGAGTGTAATATCTCCAAGTTTACAGATGACACTAAGCTGGGTGGCAGTGTGAGCTGTGAGGAGGATGTTATGAGGCTGTCGGGTGATTGGACAGGTTCGGTGAGTGGGAAAATGCATGGCAGATGCAGTATAATGGGGGCAAAAACACGAAGGCAGAATATTATCTGAATGGCGACAGATTAGAAAAAGGGGAGGTGCAATGAGACCTGGGTGTCTTGGTACATCAGTCATTGAAAGTTGGTATGCAGGTACAGCAGGCGATGAAGAAGGCAAATGGTATGTTGGCATTCATAGCTAGGGGATTTGAGTTTAGGAGCAGGGAGGTCTTCCTGCAGTTGTACAGGGCCTTAGTGAGGCTTCACCTGGAATATTGTGTTCAGTTTTCGTCTCCTAATCTGAGGAAGGACGTTCTTGCTATTGAGAGAATGCAGCGAACGTTCACCAGAATGATTCCCGGAATGGCAGGACTGACATATGAGGAGAGACTGGATCAACTGGGCCTGTATTCACTGAAGTTTAGAAGGATGAGAGGGGATCTCATAAAAACATATAGCATTCTGACGGGACTGGACAGGTTAGATTCAGGAAGAATGTTCCCGATGTTGGGGAAGTCCAGAACCAGGGGACGCAGTCTAAGGATAAAGGGTAAGCCATTTAGGACTGAGGTGAGGAGAAACCTCTTCACTCAGAGAGTTGTTAACCTGTGGAATTCTCTACCGCAGAGAGTTGTTGATGCCAGTTCGTTAGATAAACTCAAGAGGGTGTTAGATATGGCCCTTATGACTAAAGGAATCAAGGGTATGGATAGAAAGCAGGAAAGGGGTACTGAAGTGAATGATCAGACATGATCTTATTGAATGGTGGTGCAGGTTCGAAGGGCCGAATGGCCTACTCCTGCAACTATTTTCTATGTTCTATGTTTCTATGTTTCCCGCCTGCAGGAGTTTGAGTCACGCTGGGGTGATTTGACACAGGGAGGGTGTGGGAAGCCTACCCCAAAGGCCTACCAGAAGATATGGGCCGAGATAGCAGAGGTTGTCTCGTCGGCGAGCAACGAGGTGCGTGAGGGCAACCAATGCTGCAAGCGATGGAACGACCTTGTTGGATCCGGAAGAGTATTACATTTATTTACATTTACTTATATATTTATATCAGTTGATTTGTAAGAGTCATGAGTGACTATCCTCAGATGTGAGGTCTTTCACTTTTACTGGGAATGTTGTACTCAAAGCCTGCAGTCACGGTGCACGTCTTTAGGTAAAGAATGATTAATTATCTTCATAATCATGATTACATCTGTCAATTATGTATTGTATCAGTCTCTGTGACAGTACCTAGCAATGATATCACGCAATGATCTCATGCCATATCTTCCTATTGCCTTTTACAGAAGAAGTATCGACGATTAGGTCTGAGCAGAGGTGAGCTGGTGGGGGGCCACCAGTCACCAGCGACATCACTGAGATGGAGGAGCGGGTGCTCACATTAGTGGGGAGGCACCCCCGGATGGCCACACAGACCCTGAAGTGATGCCACATGGGTAAAGTATACACAATTGCGTGATCTAAACTCAATTGATGTCACACCCACTCATATCCGAACAATAATATATGATAAATGGTTTCTAAAATTGTCCTATAAATAATGCTGGCCTCATGAGATCTATTGCAATGCAGAATGTGTTGATGGTCATGAAATGTCGTGTTTGTGATGATTTTGATAGCGGTGGTGCTTTTGTCGTGCATATGTTGTGTGTAGCAATGGACTCACCTTGTGACACTAGCACCCCTTCTCCTCTAATAAACTCATTTGTGTTTTGCAGCTCAGCCAGCAGCGCATCCCAAGGCAAGTCCACAGAGGCCAGAGGGTGGGGGCCCAGGGCCGGACTCACCGGACGATCCTATATCTGGTGCTGAGGTCCGATTCTCGCCCATGAATCCGCTGGGTCTGTTCTTTACAGATGAAAGAGCAGACTTTGTGGAATCTGCATCGCCAGGCTCCAGAAGGCATTCCACCCCAAGGCCATCTAGTGCTCCACCAGCCATTCCCACCTCCACTCTGGAGGTACCAGGCCCAAGCACCTCACCACAGGGCACTCTATTTGTCCCCAGGATGGCGCTGACCCCGCAGAGGTTTCATGGACATGGTAGGTCTGGTTCACGAGCGCCAGATGAGAGCGGAAAGATGGTAAAGTATTCCAAGAGAATTGTAGATATAGGTGACCAGGTCCTAAATGTATTGGGGGGCATATCCTGACAGCTGGCCAGCATCTCCGGCACCATGATGGAGTACGTTCCACTGATGGCGGAGGCCCTGGAGGCGATAGCCAGGAACACTACTGGCACAGGCCTCCCAGTGGTCCCAGAGTGCGGCACTCCACCCTAGGTTCCGCACCCCCAGTGCCAACGGCAGATGAGAGCAACGACCAAGATCCTGCTTCTGGATCCGAGAATGTTCCAACCTCGGTACCCCCCGCTCCCGTATCTGTGCAACCACCGGCTCTGCCTTCATCCCCCCCAATGAGGCACTGCCTGAGGAGCGCCTCGACCAGGCAGCATGGAGCTATGAGGGGAAGGGGTAGAGGTGGGGAGAAGAAGGGGAGGGAGGAAGGAAAGTGAAGTGCATGTGTGCAGGTGATGGGTTTGTTATATCTCCATCTCAATGTATGCAATTTGTTGTAAGGTATTGGGGAAGGGGGCCACCCTGTTGGTTTGCTTGTCAATGTTCTAAGTAGTGTTGTGGGGTGGGGTGGGAGTGGGGTGTTTTTGATCATTATACTTATAATTTCAGACCAATGGTCGTATTAAATGTTTTTTATTTAACATAACCTTGTTGCGCATTGTCTCAGATAGCAGGACCGTTACACACTGGTGATTCCTTACCATGAAAGGGTTTCATTAAACTTAACTTCAATCAATTTAAACTTTAACTTGCACCAAGGTGATGCCCACCATTGATGTCTAAGCTGCACACAAGCAGTGAGTCAGCTTTGTCAATAATAGCAACATCCTTTCAGGCAAAACGCTCGTTTATGAGCTGCTGACGTAAGAGTCTTGCAGCTATGTAGCCACCAGGGGCCTTTTCCTGCAGTCTGGAAGGGAGCATGGGCATGATTGCATAGTCAGCCTGATTGTCTGACCCTAGGTCAGCGTCCAGCCCCTCATGCTCCTCTTCCTCTCTCTCCTGAGGTGGACCATCAGTCCCTTCTAGCAATTCTTTCCCCCTCCTGATAGCCAAGTTGGGCAGCATGGAGCACACGACCACAAATTGAGCTACCTGATCAGGGTTGAATTGTAGCTCCCCTGCTGAGTGCTCCAGGCATCTAAAGCACTGCTTAAGCACACCAATGTTTTTCTGGACCACATCGCATGTGGCTCTGTGGCTCTCGTATCATTTCTCGGCCTCGGTGTGGGTGTCACACAGGGGGTTCATCAGCCAGGTGGCGTTTGTCACCAAGCATCCAGCATTGACCTTGTGGCTGACTGGTAAACATGTCAGATACAGCGCTCTGATGCAGGATGTGGCCTCATCGATGCTGCCCAGATATTTGGCATTCACTGCCATAATTATCTGGTTGTGGTCGACAACGAGTTGCACTTTCAGGGAGTGAAATCCTTTTCGGTTGTGAAAAACCTCTGCGTCCTGAGAAGGTGCCCGCATGGCAATGTGCGTACATTGCATTTCTCCCTGCACTTTGGGAAAGTTAGCAATTCAGTAGAATCCTAGAGACTTGTCAGTCTGAGCCACCATGGTCATAGGGATGCTGATAAAGTCCATCCTACATGCGTACAGGGCTTCAGTGACCTGTCTAAAGCAACAATGTGTGGCATGCTGAGATATAGCGCAAATGTCAACCGTCGAGGCCTGAAAGGAACCGGACGCATAGAACAACAGTGCTGCAGTGACCTTGACCTCGATGGACAGTGATGTCCTGAAGGTGCTGGCAGGTTGCAGATCTGACCTGATGAGCTGGCATACCTCACTGATAACCACTTTTTGGAAGCACAGTCTCCGATGGCAGGTGTTCTCAGATAAGTCGAGGTAAGACCGCTTCTCCCTGTAAGTGTGGGGGGGGTGTATGGTCTGGTCCTCCTCATCAGTCTGGCATGTCTTAGATTGGATACATAATACTGTGGATTAGACGTTGGGCCATTTGCACTCTGCAGCATCTGCGTTGTAATCAATGCAGACTGAGAAATGGCTGGCCCCATTCCAATAGCTATAAGTATAATGCTGATTGTTCACAAGCAATAAATTTCCCCACTCAGACACCTAAATAAAATCCAATCGTCCACAGTATGATAAGTTGTCTGTTCAGATGGTCACATCACCTGAAAGGAACTCCAGAGTACATCAAAACTCCTCGAAGTTGAAGCAGCTTTTTCAATGAAGCGACCTGCGATGTACAAAGTGGCGTCCACACCGCTGTGATTAGTTCAGGTCAGTTCAACTTTTTCCACAGTGATTTTTTTCGCGAGTGAGATTGTGGGCGATATGTGTGCGAGGTGCTGAAAGTGACGCTGGGCGCTATACTAGGCGTTAGTTTCGGCAAATGTGATCTTCACGACAAAAAAAAGTGGGCGGTCGGTATTATTGAATCTCAGCGCTAAATACGTGCCAGAAGTAACACTGGGCATATTATGGCCGTTGGATTCGCCCATTCTGATGTTTCAGCCCAAAAGAAGTGGGCGGGCGGTGTTATTTTTTCTCAGCGTTACGTACATGCCGAAAGTAACGCTCGGCGATAGATAACCGAGAAATGGCCGTCAGTTTCCATTTTTGTGGATAAATGGGCGATATGTGGGCATTATATGTCATTTCAGCGTTAAAATGGACATTAAGTGGGCGGTATGCATGCAAAAATAATGGAAAATCTAGCCCGAGGTGTTCGGCGCCTTCCCGGATGCTTCTCCTCCATTTTGAGTGTTCTTGGGCCAGAGATTCTCCGATGTCGGTGAAGATGTTGCATTTTTTTAAGGAGGCTTTGAGAGTGTCCTTGAAGCATTTCCTCTGCCCACCTGGGGCTCGCTTGCCGTGTCGGAGCTCTGAGTGGAGTACTTGGTTTGGGAGTTTAGGGTAGAGCGCTTTGAGAGTCTAGAAGCTGCACTGCAGCAACTCGCCAAGGCTTTTTCGGCAGCAGCTCCCACTCCTGTGACCTCTACCACCTAGAAGGACAAGGGCAGCAGGTGCATGCAGACAGCAACACCTGCAAGTTTCCCTCCAAGTCACACACCATCCTGACTTGGAAATACATTGCTGTTCATTCATTGTCACTGGGACAAAACCTTGGAACATTCTTCATAATAGCACTGTGGGAGTACCTTCACTCACGGATGCAGCGGTTCAAGAAGGCAGCTCATCACCACCTTCTCAAGAGCAATTAGGGATGGGCAATAAATTCTCATTTATGAACCCAAGAATGAGTCCAGCAGGCCCATCATTGTGAGGAGATCTGGGGAGGGGGAGTGTGTGACGGGGAGATTATTTTGTTGAGCTGCCTCCTGCCTTGACCTTTACAGTTACATACTTTCCAGCAGGGGGCGCTGGCTAGTAATCAGAAGCAGGAACCTTGATTGATACTTCCCTTCCTGGCCTGGAGATACTGAGGCCAATGATGGCATCCCCCATAGCTGCTCCAGTTGAGCTTAGCTTAGAAAGCACTGTCCAAGAATCAAACATGGGACCTCACTGAGCTGTACGATTCAGTGCCAAACCATGGGGATGAAATTCTGTGGGGATTATAGCATTATCTCCAGCAGGAGACCAGAGGAACTGCCACAGGAACGGTGTACGTGGCTATTGCTTTGGGGGGTTCTGATGGTCTCCCATTGGAGTTACAGCAGGAGACTGATAGAACTCTGCAGTATTTACTCACCAGTCTATCTGGACGCTCAGTGTGAGATAACATTAATGCTGCCATCAGTCGTTAGTCACTGGTTGTAATTTTGCATTTGCACAATGCTACCTTATCCACATAGAAACATAGAAACATAGAAAATAGGTGCAGGAGCAGGCCATTCAGCCCTTCTAGCCTGCACCACCATTCAATGAGTTCATGGCTGAACATGAAACTTCAGTACCCCCTTCCTGCTTTCTCGCCATGATCCTTGATCCCCCGAGTAGTAAGGACTTCATCTAACTCCCTTTTGAATATATTTAGTGAATTGGCCTCAACTACTTTCTGTGGTAGAGAATTCCACAGGTTCACCACTCTCTGGGTGAAGAAGTTTCTCCTCATCTCGGTCCTAAATGGCTTACCCCTTATCCTCAGACTGTGACCCCTGGTTCTGGACTTCCCCAACATTGGGAACATTCTTCCTGCATCTAACCTGTCTAAACCTGTCAGAATTTTAAACGTTTCTATGAGGTCCCCTCTCATTCTTCTGAACTCCAGTGAATACAAGCCCAGTTGATCCAGTCTTTCTTGATAGGTCAGTCCCGCCATCCCGGGAATCAGTCTGGTGAATCTTCACTGCACTCCCTCAATAGCAAGAATGTCCTTCCTCAAGTTAGGAGACCAAAACTGTACACAATACTCCAGGTGTGGCCTCACCAAGGCCCTGTACAACTGTAGCAACACCTCCCTGCCCCTGTATTCAAATCCCCTCGCTATGAAGGCCAACATGCCATTTGCTTTCTTAACCGCCTGCTGTACCTGCATGCTAACCTTCAATGACTGATGTACCATGACACCCAGGTCTCGTTGCACCTTCCCTTTTCCTAATCTGTCACCATTCAGATAATAGTCTGTCTCTCTGTTTTTACCACCAAAGTGGATAACCTCACATTTATCCACATTATACTTCATCTGCCATGCATTTGCCCACTCACCTAACCTATCCAAGTCACTCTGCAGCCTAATAGCATCCTCCTCGCAGCTCACACTGCCACCCAACTTAGTGTCATCCGCAAATTTGGAGATACTGCATTTAATCCCCTCGTCTAAATCATTAATGTACAATGTAAACAGCTGGGGCCCCAGCACAGAACCTTGCGGCGCCCCACTAGTCACTGCCTGCCATTCTGAAAAGTACCCGTTTACTCCTACTCTTTGCTTCCTGTCTGACAACCAGTTCTCAATCCACGTCAGCACACTACCCCCAATCCCATGTGCTCTAACTTTGCACATTAATCTCTTGTGTGGGACCTTGTCGAAAGCCTTCTGAAAGTCCAAATATACCACATCAACTGGTTCTCCTTTGTCCACTTTACTGGAAACATCCTCAAAAAATTCCAGAAGATTTGTCAAGCATGATTTCCCTTTCACAAATCCATGCTGACTTGGACCTATCATGTCACCATTTTCCAGATGCACTGCTATGACATCCTTAATAATTGATTCCATCATTTTACCCACTACTGAGGTCAGGCTGACCGGTCTATAATTCCCTGTTTTCTCTCTCCCTCCTTTTTTAAAAAGTGGGGTTACATTGGCTACCCTCCACTCCATAGGAACTGATCCAGAGTCAATGGAATGTTGGAAAATGACTGTCAATGCATCCGCTATTTCCAAGGCCACCTCCTTAAGTACTCTGGGATGCAGTCCATCAGGCCCTGGGGATTTATCGGCCTTCAATCCCATCAATTTCCCCAACACAATTTCCCGACTAATAAAGATTTCCCTCAGTTCCTCCTTCTTACTAGACCCTCTGACCCCTTTTATATCCGGAAGGTTGTTTGTATCCTCCTTAGTGAATACCGAACCAAAGTACTTGTTCAATTGGTCTGCCATTTCTTTGTTCCCCGTTATGACTTCCCCTGATTCTGACTGCAGGGGACCTACGTTTGTCTTTACTAACCTTTTTCTCTTTACATACCTATAGAAACTTTTGCAATCCACCTTAATGTTCCCTGCAAGCTTCTTCTCGTACTCCATTTTCCCTGCCCTAGCATTACACACAGTATTACACGCAGGCTTAACAGAATAGCAAAAGCTTGCTAACATACCAATTAACCACTGTAAAAAACCATGATGATTATCTCATTAAGATTGGCGGAAAATTAATCAACAACTTTTTTTAAATCCGCCCGGCGGGAAAAATTGGTGGTCCACCTGGATTTTTGGCGGAAAACACGATCCTGGTCAAATTCAGTCACATTTTAGTAAAATTCAGACCGGGGCTGTGAGTTGGGCCTAGGAGGAGGGAAAAAACAAAAAATATTTTCAAAAAAACAAAAAATTTAAAAAATCAGAAAACATTCACAGGACCCTTTTCCACTGAATGGCTGCAAAATAATTTTAAAAATATATATTTTACTTACCTTTTTTTGCAGAGTTTTATACCTACTGCCGATCGAACTGCTGCTCCAACTAGTTTCTCATCGGCGTTTTTTCTCTCCTCACCTACGGGTCACCGCTTCCACCAAACATTGGCGGAAGACGCCGGCGGTCCGCTCCCCAGCGGTATTTCGAAACCATTGGCGGTACACTTTCATCAAACTCGCACATCAAACTAGTATTCCACCCAAAAATACGAATTCCATCAAAAAAAACAGCGGAAATGCTCAGCAAATTCCAGCCCTTTAAAGTAACTAATTAGGAGTTAGATGTCATCAGGCTGTGGTATTATCATTGTTGTTGTGGAGGTGGGCTGGGGGATAATATGTTGGATTGAATACTTGCTAAGTTCAGTTGAAAGCAAGGTTTAATCAATTCCATTGTCTTGTGTAAGAACCAATGGGTACACTCATCAGTCATATCCAGAAGCCAGATGAAGTGGTCACTTGATGCTGGGATGGTTGTCATGATGAGGAAGTGCTGCAGGCAGCCCATATACATGCCCGGGAAGGAGAAACTAATCTCTTTACCCAGGAGATGAACAGCTGGACTGGAAACAATGGGCTGGATTTTCTGCGGGGTCAGTGGGAGTGATCGTTGGCGGGTCATGTGGGTAAGTGGTTTATTTCCCACCGGGTCAGGACCCTGCTATGAACCCACTACAAGTCTTTCCCCGATGTCGGGTCTGTCGGCACTGAGCAGGCCCGACACGCAGCGATTGGTTCACAGCGGGAGACCCAATTCAGGTAATTAGTGGCTTGTTTAGAGCCACTTAAGAATTAATTGCAGCTTACCTTCTGCATTTGACAGCTCGCCCACGCGGACCATGTCTGTCAAGCTGAGGCGAGAGTTCAGTGGATCAGTTGTTAAGTTGACAGCTTCAAATGTACAGTAAAAGCTTACACCTCACAGAGATACCTTACCTCATCCACAAATTCTTCCTCACTGCATTTCCACAACAGTTTCACCATGCTGCAAGTCTTTACACAATTCTCCGTCCAGTCTGACCTCATTCCCTCTCTCACCATTGAGAGATCGATTTTGTCATCTCTACTTCATCTGCCATCTATTCCTTCAGCATGGGTACCCTTTATATACGCTCACCTTGGCCCTCAGAACCCCACTACGATCATCCGCAACACCAGCAGCACCAGGCGCACCAGCAGCACCAACAACAACACCACCAATCACCTGATGCTGCACAGGACACAGGGCATCAGCACCCGACCACATTGCTGTCCGGGAGACCAAGGATGGCCTCACCATAACCAGATTTACTTCACTTGATACTGTACACCCTGGCTGCCACATGATGCACCAGGTTGGCACCACCCCACACCAACACCTTAAAGCATCCCTATAATGCCCAAGCCATTCCTTTCACACTCATCACCATTGCGGGAGGTACTGTTGCATCTCACCATTCACGACAACTCACTAAGCCACTTCCAAAGCTCCACACAAATCTGTCCAAGAACGCAAAGTGTTCAAATTAAAGATTTCAATGTTTGACACCACATTGCAGAAACTTTACATAAACATTCCATAAAACACCCAAGTGCTACCCTTGTGTGTTGTTAGTTGGTATGATTGGACTAGGATGAGGGTGAGTGTGAGGGGTGGCTAGTGAGATGGAGCTGTGATAATATAGATAGAGAGGGATGGGTGGAGGTGCAAGGTAAGTTTGTGTGAGTAAGGATGTGCAGAAGTAGGGTAGGTAAGGCAGAGTGATGGGGATGTGATGAGTGGCACAGCAGGTTGAGGTTGAGCGTTGCTTTATATTAATGTTTTGTGATCTACTGAGATCATTGAAACATTTGCGGCATTGAACCCAAATCCTCCTGACCACATCTCTACTTGTGCCCTTCTCTGCCTCGTGCTGTGTTGATCTCCTGGGGAGGTTTTTCCACTCATAGAAAGCATATGGAGAGAGTCACGGGAGAGCCTGGGAGCAGCCCTGCACCTCAGTACAGTGATTGTCAGTGTTTTCAGCACATCAATGCTGTCGCACACTGACAGCACAAAAGTCAAAATAAAGTTGACTGTGGTCCCTTTCAGGAAACTTGCTGATGACACATCATCAAATGACGTCACCAGACCCGCTTCCTCTAATTGGCCAGGAAGCGCGCTGGGTGGGCTTAACAAGCTCAATCTAAGGAAATTCATTTCAGAGGCCGGGATGGAGCCAGCAGCGGGGCTGGGCCCGCCATGGAGCCAATGAGATTAGCCAAAGGAACAGGAGTAGAACATTCAACCTCTCGCGCCTGCTCCGCCATTCAATGAAATCATGGCTTATCTTTAACCTAACTCCATAACCTGCCTTGGTTCAATATCCCTAATACCCTTGGCTAGAAACAAGTCTATCAATCTCAGATTTTATAATGATTAACTGAGCTAGCATCTACTGCTTTTTGTGGGGGAGAGTTTCACACTTGTAATACGCTTGGTGTAAAGAAGTGTTTACTAACTTCACTCCTGAATGGCCTGTCTGTGATTTATGCTTATGTCCCGTGTCTTAGATTTCCACACCAGCGAAAAAAGTGTTTTTCAAAATTTTAAAAACCTCAATATCACCTCTTTTATATTGCAGGTTGGTCGTCAATATTTGAATTTTTAAATCAACTTAACTTTTCTATTAGTCACGCATTGTCGCACCTCATTATCCTTTACTGTGGGGCAATACCTGGTACATTATAATTTTATTGAACAGCAGGCGATTTTTGAAAAATATCCAATTGATTACATTATATGAGTCACTTTAAAAAAAAATGCTACAATCTACAGAGAACATTTACTAGACTGCTACCTCCAGCCCGAGAACCCTACAAGGTATCTGCGCTCATCCACTTCTGGCCTCTTGAGCATCCCCAATTTCAATCGCATCACTATTGGCGGCCATGTCTTCAGCTGCCAAAGTCCTAAGCACTAGCATTTCCTCCTGCCTCACTAACCCTCTTTCCTCCTTTAAGATGCTCCTACCTCTTTGACCAAGCTTTTGGTTATCTGCCCGAATATCTCCTTATGTGGCTCCATGTCAAATTTTGTTTGATAATGCTCCTGTGCAGCGCCTTGGGATGTTTTACTACATTAAAGGTGCTATATAAATGCAAGTTGTTGTTGCTTGTACCAGAGATGAAGGCCATCCGTTATGTGGAGAGCCTAGGGAAGCTGGGATTCTTCTCCTTCGAGCAGAGAGGGTTAAGGGGAGATTTAATAGATGTGTTCAAAATTATGAGGGGTTTTGATAGAGTAAATAAGGAGAAACTATCTCAGTGGTAGGTGGACTGGTAATCAGAGTTCAGAGATTTAAAGTAATTGGCAAAAAAATACAACCAATTCTCCGCTCTCAATTGAAGAAATTAACCTGAAACATGAAAAGGAGATATTTTAGCTTCAAAATTGCTGTAATAGAAGCAGAGAGGATGGGAGAGGAGAGAAGAGGTGAGGAGAATAGAGTGAAGGAGAGGAGAGGAATGAAGGAGAGAGAAGAGGGGATGAAGGGAGAACAATAATTTACATTGTCATATGAAATACTTTAGCCATTATGTAATTAATACTGCAGCATATTTAACATGGAAACACAATGTTAACTCTGGATTGTGAATGTGTGAAGTTGCATGTTGCATGTGGGAACTGGTGGACACCACTGAGGTCCACGGCGACCACAGCTGCAGCAAGTGTCTGCAGCTCGAGAAACTTCGGCTCCGCGCTGATGAGCTTGGAAGCCGAGCTGCAGACACTACGTCACATCAGGGAGGGGGAAGAGTTATTTGGACAGCGCAATCCAGGAGCTAGGCACACCAATTAGATTAATTAATCTGTGATCAGCGACAGGAGGGTGTGACTATGAGTGAGGAAGGTAAAGGGACTCAGGATGTAGTGATGGAGGAGCCCCAGCCCTTGCTCTTGTCCAACAGGTTCGAGGCTCTTACTCCCTGTGTGGACGAGAGCAGGGACTGCAGGGAGGATGAGTAAACTGACCACAACACCGTGGTACAGGGGGCCATTCAAATGGGGGGAGTAAAAAGAAATGTTGTAGTGGTAGGGGACAGTATCATTAAGGGGATAGATACTGTTCTCTGCAAGCGAAAGCATGAGTCCCAAAGGCTGTGTTGCCTACCCGGTGCCAGGGTTAAGGACATCTCCTCTGGGCTGTTGAGGAACTTGGAGTGGGAGGGGGAAGATCCACTTGTCGTAGTGCACGTGAGTACCAACAGGTAGGGCAAACAAAGAGGTTCTGCTGAGGGATTATGAGCAGCTGGGGCCAAATTAAAAAGCAGAACCACAAAGATAATCATTTCTGGATTACTATCTGAGCCACAAGCAAATTTGCATAGGATAAATAAGATCAGAGAGTTCAATACGTGGCTCAAAGACTGGTGTGGGAGAAATGGGTTTTGGTTCATGGGACACTGGCATCAGTACTTGATCAGGCCCTCAAATATTGCACGAAGGTTATGGTCTACAGGGCAGTCATGATACCCGCCCTCCTGTATGGCTCAGAAACGTGGACCATGAACAGTAGACAACTCAAATCACTGGAGAAATATCATCAACGATGTCTCCGCAAGATCCTGCAAATTCTCTGGAAGGACAGAGGCACCAATGTTAGTGTTGTAGACCAGGACAACATCCCCAGCATCGAAGCACTGACCACATTCGGCCAGCTCCATTGGGTGGGCCACATTGTTTGCGTGCCCGACACAAGACTCCCAAAGCAAGTGCTCTACTTGGAACTCCTGCACAGCAAGCGAGCCCCAGGTGGGCAGAAGAAATATTTCAAGGGCACCCTCAAGCCTCCTTGATCAAGTGCAACATCCCCACCAACACCTGGGAATCCCTGGCCAAAGATCACCCTAAGTGGAGGAAGAACATCCGGGAGGGTGCTGAGCACCACAAGTCTTGTCGCCGGGAGCATGCAGGCAACGGAAGGAGCATGCGGCAAATCAGACTGTCTGTCCCACCTGTGACAGAGACTGTGATTCCAGTATTGGACTGTACAGTCACCTGAGAATTCACTTTTAGGGTGCAAGCAAATCTTCCTCGATTTCGAGGGACTGTCTATGATGATGACTCGGGTAAGAGGGAGCTGTTCTGTTGGAATCTGCTCCACTGAGACTGTGCTAGGACTAGGGTCCTGACTAATCGAATGACTAGGGCTGTAGAGAGAGCTTTAAATTTATTAATGGGGTGGGAGGGGGGGGAGGGGGTTTAGGTGAGCGGAAATTTTAAAAGTCAAA
This sequence comes from Pristiophorus japonicus, assembly GCF_044704955.1. NCBI lineage: Eukaryota > Metazoa > Chordata > Chondrichthyes > Pristiophoridae > Pristiophorus > Pristiophorus japonicus. The sequence continues at coordinate 29,770,429 of NC_091981.1, read as the reverse complement.
GAATAACAAGAAGGCAATAAAGCAGGGTAGCACTGAGGGAAATTAAAACCAGAGCGTGACAGGAAGGGACAGAATGTATAAACATAAAAGTTTATCAGAAAGTGGAGTCAAAACAGGAAAAAATGGTGAAAAACAAATTTAAAAGCTCTTTATCTGAATGCACGCAGCATTCGTAACAAAATAGTTGATGGCACAAAAGATACAAATGGGTATGATCTGATAGCCATTACAGAGACGTGGTTGCAAGCTGACCAAGGCTGGGACTAAATATTCAGGGGTATTTGACAATTCAGTAGGACAGACCGAAAGGAAAAGGAGATGGGGTAGCACTGTTAATAAAGGATGAGATCAGTGTGTTAGTGAGAAACAATATTGGCTCAGAAGATCAAGATGTTGAATCAGTTTGGGTGGAGATTGTTATATATGTAAACTTGTATATACCTTATACAGCCACCAGAGGGCTAATCCCCTGGAGTCCCAAGGGATCCTACAATCCCTTGGGAGCACAGGCACTTAAGGAGGCCTCACAGGCTGGAGAGGCCTCTGGAGGCCTGCAATAAAAGACCAAGGTCATACTTTACCTTGAGCTCACAGTAGCCAGTCAGACTCTTTATTGATATATAACAACTGATGACAAGATACAGATGACGAACCCAATGATGCAGAGAACAGTGGGCATCCTGGAGAAATTCTCAGAGGGAGATGATTGGGAAACCTTCGTGGAGCGACTTGATCAATACTTCTTGGCCAACGAGCTGGAAGGAGAAGCGACACTGCCAAACGAAAGGCGATTCTCCTCACCGTCTGCGGGGCACCAACGTATGGCCTCATGAAAAATCTTCTTGCTCCAGCAAAATCCACAGAGAAATCATACGAAGATATGTGCACACTGGTCCGGGAGCTTCTGAACCTGAAGGAAAGCATTCTGATGGCGAGGTACCGATTCTACACCTACAAAAGGTCTGAATGCCAGGAAGAGGCGAGTTATGTCGCCGAGCTGAGACGCCTTGCAGGACATTGCGAATTTGAAGGACATTTGGAGCACATGCTCAGAGACCTTTTCATATTTGGCATTGGCCATGAAGTGATACTTCGCAAACTTTTGAGTGTAGAGACCCCAACCTTGAGTAAGGCCATAGCGATAGCCCAGGCAGTCATTGCCACCAATGACAATACTAAGCAAATCTCTCAGCACATGAGTGCTCCTACAAGTACTGTAAACAAAGTGATGTTTTCAAATCGCAACATAAGGACAGGCCCCACATGCCTGCAGCTGCACATCCGCAGATGTCTCAGAGTCCACCATCAAGGGTGATGAATGCAAGGCCATTAACACCTTTTGGCGCTGCGGGAGTGATCATCGTTTCCATTCATGCCGCTTCAAATGGTATGTTTGTAAGAGCTGTGGAACAATGGGACACCTTCAACATATGTGCAGGCGAGCTGCAAACACTGTTAATCCTGCAAACCACCACGATGCAGAGGAGGACAGATCCACGGCGGATCACGACGAACCAGAGCCTCAGACCGAGGAGGCAGAGGTACATGGGGTGCACACATTTACAATAAAGTGTCCCCCGATAATGCTGAAGGTTGAATTAAATGGACTCGAGGAGTCAATGGAGTTGGACACGGGCGCGAGCCTGTCCATTATGAGCAAAAAGACTTTTGAAAAATTGTGGTGCAGCAAGGCATCAAGGCCAGTCTTGACTCCCATTCGCACGAAACTGAGAACTTACACAAAGGAACTGATTCCCGTAATCAGCAGTGCTACTGTAAAGGTCACTTACGATGCAGCGGTTCACAAGCAACCACTGGCAGGTACCGGGCGATGGTCCTATGCTGCTCGACAGGAGCTGGCTGGGAAAGATACGCTGGAACTGGTACGACGTCCGAGCACTCTCGTCCGCTGATGACACTTCATGCGCCCAGGTCTTAAACAAGTTCCCTTCGCTGTTCGAACCAGGCATTGGAAAGTTCCAAGGAGAAAAAGTGCAGATCGACTTAATTCCGGGGGCACGACTCATCCATCACAAGGCAAGAGCAGTACCGTACATGATGAGAGAAAGGGTAGAGATCGAGCTAGACCGGCTGCAAAGAGAGGGCATCATTTCACCGATTGAATTCAACGAGTGGGCCAGTCCAATTGTTCCAGTCCTCAAGGGAGACGGCACTGTCAGAATCTGTAGTGATTACAAAGTAACTATCAATCATTTCCCCCTGCAGGATCAATACCCACTACCAAATGCTGATGACATTTTTGCTACGCTGGCGGGAAGAAAGACGTTCACGAAGCTGGACTTGACCTCAGCCTACATGACACAGGAGTTAGAGGAATCATCGAAGGGCCTCACCTGCACCAACACGCACAAAGGTCTCTTCATTTATAACAGATACCTGTTTGGAAATCAATCAACCGCGGCGATATTCCAAAGAAAATGGAAAACTTACTGAAGTTTTGTCCCGCGCATAGTGTCGTCCAGGACGACATCTTGGTTACAGGTCGGGACACAGTCGAGCATCTGCAGAACCTGGAGGAGGTTCTTGGTCAACTCAATTGCATGGGGCTCAGGTTAAAATGCTCGAAGTGCATTTTTCTGGCACCTGAAGTGGAGTTCCTGGGGAGAAGAACCGCGGCGGACGGCATCAGGCCCACCGATTCGAAGATGGAGGCAATCGAGAACGCACCGAAGCCACAGAACGTGACGGAGTTGCGGTCGTTTCTAGGACTCCTGAACTACTTTGGTAACTTCTTACCGGGTCTCAGCACACTGTTAGAACCATTGCATGCCTTACTGCAAAAAGGAGATGAATGAGTATGGGGCAAAAGCCAAGAAAATGCCTTTGTAAAAGCAAGAAAATTGTTATGCTCAAACAAATTTCTCGTGTTGTATGATCCATGTAAGCGTTTTGTAATAGCATGTGATGTGTCGTCGTACGGCGTCGGGTTTGTATTGCAATAAGCTAATGATTCTGAGAAATTGCAACCGGTTGCTTATGCATCCAGAAGTTTGTCTAAGGCTGAGAGAATCTACAGCATGATTGAAAAAGAAGCGTTAGCTTGTGACTATGGGGTAAAGAAAATGCATCAATATCTGTTTGGGCTAAAATTCGAATTTGAACATAAGCCACTAATATCCCTGTTTTCTGAGAGTAAGGGTATAAATACGAATACATCGGCCTGCATCCAGAGATGAGTGCTCACGTTGTCCGCATACAACTATGCCATCCGCCACAGGCCAGGCACAGAAAACTGTGCCGATGCTCTCAGTAGGCTGCCGTTGCCAACCACGGGGGTGGAAATGGCGCAACCCGCAGATTTGGTCATGGTTATGGAAGCATTCGAGAGTAAGCAATCATCCGTCACAGCCCGACAGATTAGAACCGAGACAAGCCAGGACCCCTTACTGTCCTTAGTAAAAAATTGTGTGCTTCATGGGAGCTGGTCCAGTGTCCCAGGAGAAATGCAGGAAGAGATAAAGCCATACCAGCGGCGCAAAGATGAAATGTCTATATAGGCAGACTGCCTTCTGTGGGGCAATCGGGTAGTGGTCCCCAAGAAGGGCAGAGAAACCTTCATCAGTGACCTCCACAGTACCCACCCAGGCATCATAATGATCCCACGTGTGGTGCCCCGGTATCGATGCAGACTTAGAGTCCTGCGTGCACAGCAGTTAAGCAATGCACCCAGGGAGGTGCCACTAAGTTTGTGGTCTTGGCCCTCCAAACTGTGGTCCAGGGTCCATGTCGACAATGCAGGCCCGTTTTGGGGTAAAATGTTCCTTGTGGTTGCAGATGCGTACTCCAAATGGATTGAATGTGAGATAATGTCGGCAAGCACGTCCGCTGCCACCACTGAAAGCCTGCGGGCCATGTTTGCCATGCATGGACTACCTGATGTCCTTGTGAGCGACAACGGGCCACGTTTTACCAGTGCCGAGTTCAAAGAGTTCATGACCAGCAACGGGATTAAATATGTTACATCTGCTCCGTTCAAACCAGCATCCAATAGTCAGGCAGAGAGAGCAGTGCAAACCATCAAGCACAGTTTGAAGAGGATAACTGAAGGCTCACTCGCTTATCCCGACTCCTGCTTAGCTAACGCACGAGACCCCAGTCACTCACTGGGATTCCACCTGCTGAATTGCTCATGAAAAGGGCACTTAAGACAAGGCTCTCGTTAGTTCACCCTGATCTACATGAACAGGTTGAGAGCAAACGGCTTCAACAAAGTGCGTATCATGATAGCGCAAATGTGTCACGCGAAATTGAAATTAATGATCCTGTATTTGTATTGAATTATGGATAAGGTCCCAAGTGGCTTCCCGGCACCATTGTGGCCAAAGAGGGGAGCAGCGTGTTTCGGGTCAAACTTTCAAATGGACTCATTCACCGGAAACACTTGGACCAAATCAAACTCAGATTCATGGACTATCTTGAGCAACCCATTTTGGACCCTACCTTCTTTGACCCCCCAACATACACACCAGTGGCAACTGACACCGCGGTTGGCCACGAAGCAGAACTCATCACCCGCAGCAGCCCAGCAGGACTCACCAGACCAGGCAGCCCAGCAAGGCCAGCTGCACAGCAGCCCACCGAGGGCCCAACAAACGATTCAACAAAAGAAACATTTGCACCGAGACAATCAACCAGGGAAAGAAAGGCCCCAGATCGGCTCACCTTGTAAATAGTTACGCTGTTGACTTTGGAGGGGGTGGGGGGGGGGGGGGGGGAGTGTTGTTATATATGTAACCTTGTATATACCTTGTACAGCCACCAGAGGGCTCATCCCCTGGAGTCCCAAGGGACCCCACAATCCCTTGGGAGCACAGGTACTTAAGGAGGCCTCACAGACTGGAAAGGCATTCTGGAGACCTGCAATAAAAGACTAAGGTCACACTTTACTTTGAGCTCACAGTATCCAGTCAGACTCTTTATTCATACATAACAAAGAGAAGGAGTAATATGGGGAAAAAGTCACTGGTGGGCGCAGTCGAGAGGCCCCTGAACACTAGCTACACTGTTGGATGGAATATAAATCAAGAAATAATGGAGGCTTGTAAAAAAGGAATGGCAATAATCATAAGCGATTTTAATATTCATATTGATTGGACAAAGCAAAATGGCCAGGTTAGCCTTGAGGAAGAGTTCATAGAGTGTATCCGGGATAGTTTCCTTGAACAGTATGTTGCAGAACCAACCAGGGAGCCGGCTATCTTAGATCTGATACTGTGTAATGAGATAGGATTAATAAACGATCTCCTAGTAAATGATCCTCTAGGAATGAGTGACCATAGCATGATTGAATTTCAAATTCAGTTGGAGGGTGAGAAGGTTGGATCTCAAACCAGTGTCCTAAGCTTACTACAAAAGAGACTACAAACGTATGTATGAAGGCAGAGTTGCCTAAACTGAACTGGGAAAATAGATTAAAGTGTGGGATGGTTGATAAGCAGTGGCGGACATTTAAGGAGCTATTTCATAATTCTCAACAAAAATATATTCCAATGAGAAGGAAAGACTGTAAGAGAAGGGATAACCATCCGTGGCTAACTAAGGAAATAAGGGAGGGTATCAAATTGAAAATAAGGGCATACAAAGTAGCCAAAACTGGTGGGAGGCCAAAGGATTGGGAAACTTTTAAAAGCCAGCAAAGAATGAATAAAAAAATAATAGAGAGGGAAGATAGATTATGAAAGCAAACTAGCACAAAATATAAAAAACAGCTAGTAAGGGCCCACATTTGGTGAAGGTCCCCAGTCACTCAAGTGCCACTCAAAGGATCGCTGATGGCCGCCGAGAAACCTGATAGTGCTCCAGTTGGGATTTTCATCACAAAGGCCCTTCAAAGGGCAGCGGGCGGCAAATGAGGGACTTACGCCGCCAACATGGGCGGCAGCTGGCGGGAGCTCCCAATCTTGGCGGCAAAAGCGCTTGCCGCCGAGGATGGAGTCGGGGTCGAAGACCTGCAAAGAAAAAGCATTTTTTTTTTTAAATCATCGGAACACCTTCAGAGGACCCCATATCTGTAAAGAAAAAAAGAAAAAAATGTTTACTCATCTTTTTTTTCAACTCTTCAGATGTACCATCGAGATAGACCAGCCTCCTCACAGCGGTCCACCTCCGTTCTGGCGCCGACTCCAGCCCACACCAATCTGGCATCTTGTAGGCAGGAGTCCACTTACGCCACTTGGCCATCTGCTGACATCAGCGGGCGGTTCCTGACGGCTCTCCCCTCCCGCCCCGCTCCAGACCAGATCGAAACTGTCGCTGGGCAGAACCCGAGAAGAAATATCGGCGGCAGTGAGCGGCAGTGGCCGGTGAGTGCATCAATTTCGGCCCTAAAAGTTTCTACAGATACATAAAAAGGAAAAGAGTGGCTAAAGTAAATGTTGGTTCCTTAGAGGGTGAGACTAGTGAATTAATAATGGAGAACAGGGAAATGGCAGAGCCGTTGAACAAATATTTTGTATCGGTCTTCAAGGTAGAAGACACAAAAACATCCCAATAGTGGATAGTCAAGGGGCTATCGGGAGGGAGGAACTTAATACAATCACTATCACTAATGAAGTAGCATTCGATAAAATAATGGGACGAAAGGCGGAGAAGTCCCCTGGACCTAATGGCTTACATTCGAGGGTCTTAAAAGAGGTGGCTGCAGAGAAAGTGGATGCATTGGTTGTAATCTACCAAAATTCCCTGGATTCTGGGGCAGTCCCAGCGGATTGAAAAACTGCAAATGTAACGCCCTTATTTAAAAAAGGAGACAGACAAAAAGCAGAAAACTACAGACCAGTTAGCCCAACATCTGTCATTGGAAAATGCTGCCGTCCATTATTAAGGAAGCAGAAGCGGGACATTTGGAAAAGCATAATTCAATCAAGCAGAGTCAGCATGCTTTTATGAAAGGGAAATCATGTTTGACAAATTTGCTGGATTTCTTTGAGGATGTAACGAGCAGGGTGGATGTGATGGATTTGGATTTCCAGAAGGCACTCGATAAGGTGCCCCATAAAAGGTTACTGCACAAGATAAAAGTTCACGGGGTTGCGGGTAATATATTAGCAAGGATAGATAGAAATATAGAAACATAGAAAATAGGTGCAGGAGTAGGCCATTCGACCCTACGAGCCTGCACCACCATTCAATATGATCATGGCTGATCATGCAACTTCAGTACCCCATTCCTGCTCACTGACAGAAAACAGAGAGTCGGGATAAATGGGTCATTTTATGGTTGGCAAACAGTGATTAGTGGGGTGCTGCAGGGATCAGTGCTGGGGCCTCAACTATTTACAATCCATATTAATGATTTCGATGAAGGGAACGAGTGTAATGTAGCCAAGTTTTACTGATGAAAGAAAGATGGGTGGGAAAGCAAATAGTGAGGACACAAAAAATCTGCAAAGGGATATAGACAGGCTAAGTGAGTGGGCAAAAAATTGGCAGATAGAGTATAAGGTGGGAAAATGTGAGGTTATCCACTTTGGCAGAAAAAATAGAAAAGCAAATTACAATTTAAATGGAGAAAAATTGCAAAGTGTTGCAGTTCAGAGGGACCTGGGGGTCCTTGTTCATGAAACACTATGGGCTAGACTTTCCATTATTTTTGCATGCATACCGCCACTTAACATCCAATTTAACGCTGAAATGAGGTATTACGCACATATATCGCCCATTTTGCCACAAAATGGAAACTAACAACCATTTCTCGGTCATTTATCGCCGAGCGTTTCGGCATGAAATTAACACTGATAAAAAATAATACTGCCCACCCACCCTTTTTGGGTGGAAAGATCAAAATGGACGAAATCAACGCCCATAATATCGCCCAGCATTACTTTCGGCAGGTAATTAATGCCGAGACTTAATAATACCACCCGCTGACTTTTTTTTGTTGTAAAGATCACATTTGCAGAAACTAATGCCCTTAAAATCGCCCAGCTTTACTTTTGGCACCTCGCACATATCTCGCCGACAATATCGCTCGCCGAAAAAAACGCTGTGAAAAAGTTGCTCTCACCTGAACTAATCACAGCGGATGCCATGTTCTAAATTGCCGTTTGCATCATTTAAAAGGCTGCTTCAACTTTGGGAGACTTTCGATGTACTCTGGAGTTCTTTTAAGATGATGTGACCATCTGAACAAACATTTTATCACACTGTGGATGATTGGAATTTACTTCAGGTGTCTAAGTGGGGACATTTATTGTTTGTGAACAATCGGTGTAATACTGATAGTTATTGGAATGGGGCCTGTCATTTCTCAGCCTGTCTTGATGAGTACACATATGCTGCAGACTAGAGATGGCATAAGATATATTCAACAGCATTATGTGCCCAATCTAAGATGTGCCAGACTGATGAGGAGGACCAGACCTTACAACCCCCACACTTACTGGGAGAAGCAGTCTCACCTCAACTTGTCCAATAACACCTGCCTTAGGAGACTGCACTTCCACAAGGAGGTTATCAGTGAGATATGCAAGCTCATCAGGGGAGATCTGCAGTCTGCCAGAATCATTAGGACCACACTGTCCGTTGAGGTCAAGGTCACCACGGCACTTTTGTTCTACGCGTCAGGTTCCTTTCAGGCCTCAGCTGGCGACATTTGCGCTATATCTCAGCATGTCACACATTGCTGAATTCGACAGGTCACTGAAGCCCTTTACGCACACAGGATGGACTTTATCAGCTTCCCTATGACCAGGGAGGCTCAGACTGAGAGGGCTTTAGGATTCTGCCGAATTGCTAACTTCCCCAAGGTGCAGGGAGCAATAGACTGTACGCACATTGCGATGCGGGCAACTTTTCAGGATGCAAAGTTTTTTTAGGAACCGCTCCCTGATTGTGCAACTTGTTGTCGACCATTAGCAAATATTTATGGCAGTGAATGCCAAATTTCTGGGCAACATCCATGATGCTCACAGCATGCGTGAGAGCGCTTTATCTGACATGTTTACCAGTCAGCCACAAGGTCAATGCTGGATGCTTGGTGACAAAGGATATGGCCTCGCCACCTGGCAGATGACCACCCCTCCGTGACACCCACACCGAAGCTGAGAAGCGATACAATGAGAGCCACAGAGCCACTTGCAATATCATGGAGAAAACCATTGGAGTGCTTAAGCAGCGCTTTAGATGCTTGGAGCACTCTGGAGGAGAGCTCCAATACCACCCTGATCAGATAGCTCAATTCATGGTGGTGTGCTCAATGGTGCACAACTTGGCTATCAGAAGGGGACAAAAATTGCCAGAAGGGACTGACGGTCCACCTCAGGAGAGAGAGGAAGAGGAGGACGATGAGATGGACGCTGACCTCAGGCCAGACAATCAGGCTGATGCTGAAACCATGCCCCGCCCCCCCTCTAAGCCAGATGAAAGGGCTCATGGTGGCTACATAGCTGCAAGACTCTTACGTTTGCAGCTCATAAATGAGCGCTTTGCTTGAAAGAATGTTGTTGTTATTTGCAACGCTGCAGCACTGCTGGGTGTGTAGGTCATACATCAATGGTGTGCATCATCTTGGTGACAATTAAAGATTAAGTTGATTCAAGTTAAGTGTAATTATACCCTTTCATGTGAAGGAATCACCAGTATGTAATGATGCAGCTATCTGAGACAATGCGCAACAAGATTATGTTAAATAAAAAACATTTAGAAACATAGACATAGAAACATAGAAAATAGGTGCAGGAGTAGGCCATTCGGCCCTTCTAGCCTGCACCGCCATTCAATGAGTTCATGGCTGAACATGCAACTTCAGTACCCTATTCCTGCTTTCTCGCTATACCCCTTGATCCCCCTAGTAGTAAGGACTTCATCTAACTCCTTTTTGAATATATTTAGTGAATTGGCCTCAACAGCTTTCTGTGGTAGAGAATTCCACAGGTTCACCACTCTCTGGGTGAAGATGTTTCTCCTCATCTCGGTCCTAAATGGCTTACCCCTTATCCTTAGACTGTGACCCCTGGATCTGGACTTCCCCAACATTCGGAACATTCTTCCTGCATCGAACCTGTCTAAACCCATCAGAATTTTAAAATTTTCTATGAGGTCCCCTCTCATTCTTCTGAACTCCAGTGAATACAAGCCCAGTTGATCCAGTCTTTCTTGATAGGTCAGTCCCGCCATGCCGGGAATCAGTCTGGTGAACCTTCGCTGCACTCCCTCAACAGCAAGAATGTCCTTCCTCAGGTTAGGAGATCAAAACTGTACACAATACTCCAGGTGTGGCCTCACCAAGGCCCTGTACAACTGTAGCAACACCTCCCTGCCCCTGTACTCAAATCCCCTCGCTATGAAGGCCAACATGCCATTTGCTTTCTTAACCGCCTGCTGTACCTGCATGCCAACCTTCAATGACTGATGTACCATGACACCCAGGTCTCGTTGCACCTCCCCTTTTCCTAATCTGTCACCATTCAGATAATAGTCTGTCTCTGTTTTTACCACCAAAGTGGATAACCTCACATTTATCCACATTATACTTCATCTGCCATGCATTTGCCCACTCACCTAACCTATCCAAGTCGCTCTGCAGCCTCATAGCATCCTCCTCGCAGCTCACACTGCCACCCAACTTAGTGTCATCTGCAAATTTGGAGATACTACATTTAATCCCCTCGTCTAAATCATTAATGTACAGTGTAAACAGCTGGGGCCCCAGCACAGAACCTTGCGGTACCCCACTAGTCTCAGCCTGCCATTCTGAAAAGTCCCCATTTACTCCTACTCTTTGCTTCCTGTCTGACAACCAGTTCTCAATCCATATCAGCAAACTACCCCCAATCCCATGTGCTTTAACTTTGCACATTAATCTCTTGTGTGGGACCTTGTCGAAAGCCTTCTGAAAGTCCAAATATACCACATCAACTGGTTCTCCCTTGTCCACTCCACTGGAAAAATCCTCAAAAAATTCCAGAAGATTTGTCAAACATGATTTCCCTTTCACAAATCCATGCTGACTTGGACCTATCATGTCACCTCTTTCCAAATGCGCTGCTATGACATCCTTAATAATTGATTCCATCATTTTACCCACGACCGATGTCAGGCTGACCGGTCTATAATTCCATTTTCTCTCTCCCTCCTTTTTTAAAAAGTGGGGTTACATTGGCTACCCTCCACTCCATAGGAACTGATCCAGAGTCAATGGAATGTTGGAAAATGACTGTCAATGCATCCGCTATTTCCAAGGCCACCTCCTTAAGTACTCTGGAATGCAGTCCATCAGGCCCTGGGGATTTATCGGCCTTCAATCCCATCAATTTCCCCAACACAATTTCCCGACTAATAAGGATTTCCCTCAGTTCCTCCTCCTTACTAGACCCTCTGACCCCTTTTATATCCGGAAGGTTGTTTGTGTCCTCCTTAGTGAATACCAAACCAAGTACTTGTTCAATTGGTCCGCCATTTCTTTGTTCCCCGTTATGACTTCCCCTAATTCTGACTGCAGGGGACCTACGTTTGTCTTTACTAACCTTTTTCTCTTTACATATCTATAGAAACTTTTGCAATCCGTCTTAATGTTCCCTGCAAGCTTCTTCTCATACTCCATTTTCCCTGCCCTAATCAAACCCTTTGTCCTCCTCTGCTGACTTCTAAATTTCTCCCAGTCCCCGGGTTCGCTGCTATTTCTGGCCAATTTGTATGCCACTTCCTTGGCTTTAATACTATCCCTGATTTCCCTTGATAGCCACGGTTGAGCCACCTTCCCTTTTTTATTTTTACGCCAGACAGGAATGTACAATTGTTGTAGTTCATCCATGTGGTCTCTAAATGTCTGCCATTGCCCATCCACAGTCAACCCCTTAAGTATCATTCGCCAATCTATCCTAGCCAATTCACGCCTCATACCTTCAAAGTTAGCCTTCTTTAAGTTCTGGACCATGGTCTCTGAATTAACTGTTTCATTCTCCATCCTAATGCAGAATTCCACCATATTATGATCACTCTTCCCCAAGGGGCCTCGCACAACGAGATTGCTAATTAATCCTCTCTCATTGTACAACACCCAGTCTAAGATGGCCTCCCCCCTAGTTGGTTCCTCGACATATTGGTCTAGAAACCATCCCTTATGCACTCCAGGAAATCCTCCTCCACCGTATTGCTTCCAGTTTGGTTCGCCCAATCTATGTGCATATTAAAGTCACCCATTATAACTGCTGCACCTTAATTGCATGCACCCCTAATTTCCTGTTTGATGCCCTCCCCAACATCACTACTACTGTTTGGAGGTCTGTACACAATTCCCACTAACGTTTTTTGCCCTTTGGTGATCTGCAGCTCTACCCATATTTAATCCAACCATTTGTGTGAAATCATAATTATAACTGTAAAAAACACCCACCCCACCCCCCGCCCCACCCCACAACAAATTTATCACATTTACATCATTCGATTGGTCACCATTTCTCGCAACACAGAACACAAATGCAAACCAGCAAGGTAGCCCCCTCGCCCCTTCCCCTGATCCTCCCACCAAAATAGTACCAACAATATAAAAATATGCCCAAAACACCTGTGGCCATGCACCTCACTTTCCTTTCCCACCCACCCCACACCTCCTGCTTCTCCTCCACTCCTCTACCCCTTCCCATTCCCCTCCTGCCTCCAAGCTGCCTGGTTGAGGAGCTCCTCAGGCGATGCTTCATTGCGGGGGATGACGGCAGAACCACTGCTTGGACGGATACGGGAGAGGACGATCCCGAGGTAGGAACGTACTCCAGGCCAATAGCAAGATCTTCCTCCTGGCTCTCATGTGTCGTTGGCAATGAAGGTGTGGCATCTTGGGTTCCAGTGCCACACTCCGGGACCACTGGGAGGCCTCTGCCACCAGTATTTCTGGCTATCAGCTCCATGGCCTCCGCCAGCCACGGCACATACTCCATCATGGTGGTGGACATGCTGGCCAGCTGGAGGGATATGCCCCCATTGTCTGTTGGATCTGCTGATCTATGTCAACACTCCTCCTGGACAAGCGTACCGTTTAAACCGAACATTTGTCTGAAATCATCAGTATTTCTGTAAAAACCAACCCTTCCCACCCCACCCCCCGCCCTCCCCCCCAGCCAGCTTCTCCTCCCCACCTCTACCCCTTCTCCTTCAGACTCCAAGCCGCCTGGCTGAGGAGCTCCTCAGGCGATGCTTCATTGGTGGTTGGGGGGCGGGGGGGATGATGGTCGAAGCGCTGCTTGGATGGATACGGGGAGGACAGTCCCGAGGTGGGAACATGCTCCGAGCCAGAAGTAAGCTGTTGCTGCTGGCTCTCATGTGTGTTTGACAATGGGGGTGCGGCACCTTGGGGTGCAGTGCTGCGCTCCAGGACCACTGGGAGCCCTCTGCCACCAGTGTTCTTGGCTACCAGCTCCAGGGCCTCCACCATCCCTTTCATGTCATATCTTATTTGTTGGACAAAAGCTCGGTGCCAACTATATTCTTGGTGCTTAGACGGCGTTTTGCTGCTGGTGAATCTCCGTCATGCCTCTCACAACAGCAAAACAAGCACACACCACAGCCACACATGCCTTCAGTACCTCTGAGCTCCCTCTCTTTCTGCCTCCTCTTCTGCGCATGTCATGATGTCCCTTGACCTCCTGAATTGCGGGAATCGAGCATTGCCATGCCATTGCTAAGGACGGCGACACTTTATGGCAGAAGGTCAGCGAGATTTAATGCTACCGCCCATTTCATATCGCTAGTGGTAAAGCCAATTTTCAAAAATGGAGACTGTGTGCTTTGAGAATGGGCGAGAAACCGATGATCTGAAAATCCTTTTTTACCCCACACGCTGGAAATAACGCCCATTTTTGGGCGATAAGCACAAAAGTGGACAATCTAGCCCATAATAATTTTTAACAGCAGTAAATTTTCTTTCCCTGATTAGTTATATGGATCTAAAGTTATCTCTCCTATGTCTACATTTGATTCTCTTTAATCTGAATTCTGTCATATCCACAGCACAACAATGCTTGAGCCAAATTTGCCAGCAGTATTCTCTGTGACTGTAATAGTATTCCAGCATCCCTCCTTTTCATTTTTGACCTCTCCATGGGAATTAACGTGGTTGATATCTGCTGATACAAGCTCTTGGTGCATTGTGTTATAGTCACACATTGTCCTATACCCAATTGTTTTTAATAATGGATCCACTTGAAACATTTAAGTTGAGGCATGGATTGTGGCAGTGCTGTTGGTGGTAATGATTATGATGAGTGTGGGAATGAGGATGTTGGTGATGGTATTCGTGGTGGTGATAATGGAGTTGGAGGTTGTGTTAGTGGTGGTGATGTTGGTCGTGAGGACCATTTAAAAACTGATGATAGAAACATAGAAACATAGAAACATAGAAAATAGGTGCAGGAGTAGGCCATTCGGCCCTTCTAGCCTGCACCACCATTCAATGAGTTCATGGCTGAACATTCAACTTCAGTACCCCATTCCTGCTTTCTCGCCATACCCCTTGATCCCCCTAGTAGTAAGGACCTCATCTAACTCCTTTTTGAATATATTTAGTGAATTGGCCTCAACAACTTTCTGTGGTAGAGAATTCCACAGGTTCACCACTCTCTGGGTGAAGAAGTTCCTCCGCATCTCGGTCCTAAATGGCTTACCCCTTATCCTTAGACTGTGACCTCTGGTTCTGGACTTCCCCAACATTGGGAACATTCTTCCTGCATCTAACCTGTCTAACCCCGTCAGAATTTTAAATGTTTCTATGAGGTCCCCTCTCATTCTTCTGAACTCCAGTGAATACAAGCCCAGTTGATCCAGTCTTTCTTGATAGGTCAGTCCCGCCATCCCGGGAATCAGTCTGGTGAACCTTCGCTGCACTCCCTCAATAGCAAGAATGTCCTTCCTCAGGTTAGGAGACCATAACTGTACACAATACTCCAGGTGTGGCCTCACCAATGCCCTGTACAACTGTAGCAACACCTCCCTGCCCCTGTACTCAAATCCCCTTGCTATGAAGGCCAACGTGCCATTTGCTTTCTTAACCGCCTGCTGCACCTGCATGCCAACCTTCAATGACTGATGTACCACGACACCCAGGTCTCTTTGCACCTCCCCTTTTCCTAATCTGTCACCATTCAGATAATAGTCTGTCTCTCTGTTTTTACCACCAAAGTGGATAACCTCACATTTATCCACATTATTCTTCATCTGCCATGCATTTTCCCACTCACCTAACCTATCCAAGTCGCTCTGCAGCCTCACAGCATCCTCCTCGCAGCTCACACTGCCACCCAACTTAGTGTCATCCGCAAATTTGGAGATACTACATTTAATCCCCTCATCTAAATCATTAATGTACAGTGTAAACAGCTGGGGCCCCAGCACAGATCCTTGCGGTACCCCACTAGTCACTGCCTGCCATTCTGAAAAGTACCCATTTACTCCTACTCTTTGCTTCCTTTCTGACAACCAGTTCTCAATCCATGTCAGCACACTACCCCCAATCCCATGTGCTCTAACTTTGCACATCAATCTCTTGTGTGGGACCTTGTCGAACGCCTTCTGAAAGTCCAAATATACCACATCAACTGGTTCTCCCTTGTCCACTCTACTGGAAACATCCTCAAAAAATTCCAGAAGATTTGTCAAGCATGATTTCCCTTTCACAAATCCATGCTGACTTGGACCTATCATGTCACCTCTTTCCAAATGCACTGCTATGACATCCTTAATAATTGATTCCATCATTTTACCCACTACCGATGTCAGGCTGACCGGTCTATAATTCCCTGTTTTCTCTCTCCCTCCTTTTTTAAAAAGTGGGGTTACATTGGCTACCCTCCACTCTATAGGAACTGATCCAGAGTCAATGGAATGTTGGAAAATGACTGTCAATGCATCCACTATTTCCAAGGCCACCTCCTTAAGTACTCTGGGATGCAGTCCATCAGGCCCTGGGGATTTATCGGCCTAATTTAATTCACTGCTTTTTGTGGGACCATGCTGTCCACAAATTGACAGCTGTGCTTCCTGTATTACAGCAGTGACTGCACTTCAAAAGTACTTAATTTGCTATAAAGCATTTTGGGACATCCTGAGGTTGTGAAAAGTGCTATATAATGCAAGTTCTTTCTTTCATGTGCAAAAGGGGAGTTCCTCGCTACTCGTGTGCAGCTAGTCTATGATCATAGACAAAAAATATTCATGTGAATGTCTGCTACCCTGGGAGAGTTGATGTCACCTTCATTTCCCAGCAACCTGTGATTCCAGGAAGGCTGGATAGATGGCTCTTCGCGAACCAAGGATACCTTCAGCCCAAGCTCACGATCCCCTTGGGATAGCCAGGAACAAGAGCAGAACAGTAATGTAAAGACACAGTCACAAGTTTCGTTCCACCTCACATTTCTTCCAGATATAGAGACACATGAGATGTTAGGGAAAACACAGGGAGATGTATAAGTTACATAAGCACAGGACTAGGTTAGATGACTCGGTTTTTCTTTTCACAGATCTTTTGAATAAGTTGTCGGGCCGTGCAGTGAATTCAGGGTGTTAATTTACTCCATGTTCTGTGACCTTATATCAGTGAATATTTTTTGTCCCATTGCACATTTTACGAGGTGCTTTGTTCAAATTGTACACAGTAACTTGTCACACAACCTCAGTTCAATCAAAAATCTACCAAATTACAGCAAGTTAAAAATTCTAACAGTACAAAGGCGTTGTCCAAAAGCAAGATACTGCGGATTCTGGAAATCTGAAATAAAAGCAGAAAATGCCTGAAATACTCGGAGTCTGTGGAGAGAGAAACAAAGTTCGCATTTCAGGTCGATGACCTTTCGTCAGAACTGGAAAAGGTTAGAGATGCAACAGGTTTTAAGCAGGGAAAATGGGAGGGGTGGAAAGAACAAAAAGAAAGGTCTGTGATAGGGTGGAAGGCAGGAGAGATTAACTGAAAAGGAATGATGCAAGGCAAAAAAAGATGGTAATTTAACAAGTCTAGAAGCAAAAGATGGGTCTAGAAGAGGTGCAAATGGGAATAGCAGAATTCCCTTTGTACTTTGTACTTGCAGCTCCACCAAGGCCATGAAAGAAGCCATGTAATAGAAAATTAAGACTGATATTTTGTTGTGAAACTCTGACATTAATCCTCCTGATGAATGATAAAAGCTGTTTTGTCTAATAATGTATCCCTACTGGCACAACAGTTTTACTTACCGTTGTTTGTACAGTTAGACCTTGCCTGAGTTATGAGGATAAGTCTATTTTTCAATTAACCTAACTTACAAATGTTAATTGGCATAATCCACAAATATGTCAGCCCTAATAGAAAACAATTACAATTTTCTAGTTTGATAGACTGATTTTTCTCATGTTGTAGGAATTTATTTTAATTAATTTGCATTAATTACGTCTAATTCCTATAACCTAAAACTATTATGTCCCCAATACTATAACAATGCACCCCTAGACTTCATAAAGATCAAAAAACAATTTTGGATGTTTTATAAAAATGTACAGTGACAATGCAACTTCCCTTCTCCTCTTTTACATTGCCCTGTTGTGTAGGAAGATTTTTTTTTAATGAACTTACCATAGGCAGGCTTGAAGGGCCGAATGGCCTTCTCTTGCTCCTATTTCTCATAAAGGCTATAAACAGGCAGTAAAATTTATGAGGTCGCATTTCTGTGGGGGTTCCCTGATCATACGCCATTTCTCAAGGTTCCCACAGATCTTCTGCAGAAGCTACGGTGCACAATCAGGAGAACTTTTACGTCAACTCACATGTTTTTTTATATATGATTGGAGATATACGGTTAAAATGTAGACAGTCCTGTTGATCTATAGATTAACCATCATACAAGAGTTCTGTTTGAAGCAGAGACTTCAGTTAATAATCCCGGAAAAGACAATGGGTATTGTAATGTATGCACCTTTGAGTATGCTCACAGGTTTGTAGAGCTGTTGCACAACTAAAATAATTGTGGAGCTGTTGCATTGTGAGTGGCTTAGCAAGTCGCATGATGTTCACAAGACTCAATAAAGCCCCAGTCAGTTGGGTCTAGGTCATCCACGATGAGGTATGCAGTTGTGAGCCTAATGGATGAACTTGTAATGTGTAGTTTGATTTTTAAACCTTCGTGAATAAACTAACTCGTTATTCATAGCAATGTGTTGCTATGAATTCTTAAGCAAATACATTACAAGTATTTTATGTGCAGACTCACATCAAACGTTAAGAATGGTTACTCTGGAGGTCTCATACCAGAAGCAAACAAAACCCTGGAACTCAAAGACGGCACTGTTCACTGCTCCACTATTTAAATGTTAGAAATTGTTGGTATATTAGCCTGACTATTAAGAATCTGTGATCTTCGGTGGTGGAGTCTGTCTTTGGAGTCACAGAAAATTCTATAAAAGCTGTTTTTCCCCGCCTTGTAATTATTTTGTCCCTTTTTTGCATAAAATCCTCATGTACGTGATGTTTCAGAAACTCAGTCAAAAGCTACTGTAAAAATACTAAGATTTTGGATTATAAAAATTATTTTGGAATAATTTATACATTGTGTAAGTATTGTACAACTGATCTCTTTCTGTATTCTTCTTAATTATCACACTGGTAAATAAATCTGGTTATTAGTTGTAGCCTGACTATGGCAGTGTGACAGTCAGACTGCAACTAATAATCGGATTTATTTACCGGTGAGATAATTAAGAAGAATACAGCAAGAAATCAGTTACCATCTTTTGGAGTTGTCAGGGCAGGACAGTGCCAGGGCCAGCAGCATGGCTTCCCAGGAGTAATCCCGTGTTGAATTGTTGTTATTCTGTTCACATCATGCCCACGGGACAAGTTTTAGCCCATGGGTCTGCTTGCAGAAACATTTTTGCTTGGGAGAGGGCCAGAATTGCAATAAAATCTCCTTCTGGCAAACAGTGCAAATTTAAAAAGGTCAACTGGATCCTCTTTGCAGTGAGTTAAAAGGCAAGGCTCCTTCAGAATGATGACTGTGAGATAGTGGGGTGGCAACAACCGTATTTTAAAGGAAAAACAATCACTAAGATTTTTATTAGATGGAATGTTTCTAGAGTTTTTGAGCTTGTGCCTGGGGTGCATCTGACATTCCTGGAGTAAATAATGTGCAAGTAATGAAATGGTCATTAAAAATACTGGAGCACTTAAATATTCGGAAAGAACCAGGACCAAATGCAATGCATTTAAGAGTACTTAAATAAATGAGGTTAGAAATAGTGGGTGTGGCAGCAGAAACATTTCATAGGTCAGTGGACGCAAGTGGTGTACCTTAAGCCTGGTCGTGGCTCATCTTATTCAAATCTTTAAAAAAAATATAGATCTAAGCATTATCCTCGGACTGTTAGTGTGACATCTCTACTGAAGAAAAATATTGTTTCTGTTATAAAGGGAACACTTCAAAGGGTCTCAGTAAGACAATAAACAACTGATCCAAGCCAACATGAGTTTGCAAAGGTAGGTCATGCCTATTGAATTTACTGGAATTCTTTCTGGA
This sequence comes from Pristiophorus japonicus, assembly GCF_044704955.1. NCBI lineage: Eukaryota > Metazoa > Chordata > Chondrichthyes > Pristiophoridae > Pristiophorus > Pristiophorus japonicus. Next base: position 29,750,939 of record NC_091981.1, on the reverse strand, counting down.
TAGAACTGAATCAGTGTGGAAAATGCTGTGAAATAATATATATAGATTCCCTTTCAATATTTATATATTCATGATCTAAAAGTTGAAAGTTTATAGGCGGCGTAAAGCTGTGTAACAAAATGTTTGATGCAGGGGCTTTCAATCAAAGAGACCTAAAGCCATTTAGCAAATGGGGAAATAAATGGTAAATGGCCCCTCAATAACAAGAAATGTGAAATAAATTGATTTATCCTCAGTGGAGATACTGAACACAGGACTTCCTCAGGATTGAGTGATACATCAGTGACATTGGATGATGTTGATACTTCACTCAAATGGCCTGGGTTTCCTGATGAATGGTGGCAACCTAATTTAGCAAAGAAGCCCATCAACCAGAGGGGCAACATACTATGAGTGACGTAGTCCATGATGTGGTAAGATGTTGAATGCAGTTGAAACCACATTGTACAGCTCCCAAATGATTCGCTAGTGTCAGGCAGATGGAACCAAAAGGGCTGCTACGCAGGATAATGGACTGAGCTGTAGAAGAGCCACTCGAGTCTTGTTGCCACCTATATTGTTTTCCTTCTCTGAACCGTGGCAGAAATGCCATTTTCATAGAACACGTAGCATACTCACCAAGAGTCCTAAAACAATACAGCACAGAAGGAGACCATCGTGCTTATGCCGGCTCTCTAAAAGAGCTGCCAATTAGTCCCACTCTCCAGCTCTTTCCCCTTGGCGCTGCATTTTTTTTCTTTGCTAAACTACCAAACAGCTCAGTACTGGTTGGATATCTTTATTTTCTTATGGGTAGAATTTTATTTGTAATGTTGGGAAAATTGAGTAAAAAAACTGAAGAAATGTCCTCCTCTAAAATTATCAGAAAGCTGCTCAAGGGCTATTTCTATGCTACACCTCACTACCACGTCTCTCGACCCCACCACGGTCTCTAAATTGTCAGACTGCTTGTCCGACATCCAGTCTGGATGAGCAGAAATGTTCTCCAATTGAATATTGGGAAGACCGAAGCCATTATTTTTGGTCCCCGCCACAAACTCCGTTCCCTAGCCACTGACTCCATCCCTCTCCCAACTTCTGTCTGAGGCTGAACCCGACTGTTCGCAATCTTGGTGTCAAATTTGACCCTGAAATGAGCTTTCGGCCACATATCCGCAGCATAACTAAGACCGCCTATTTCCACCGCCTAACATTGCCTGTCTCTGTCCTTGCCTCAGCTCATCTGCTGCTGAAGCCCTTATCCATGCCTTTGTTACCTCTAGACGACTATTCCAATGCACTCCAGGCTGGCCTCTCACATTCTACCCTCCGTAAACTGGAGGTGATCCAAAACTCGGCTGCCTGTGTCCTAACTCGCACCAAGTCCCACTCACCCATCACCCCTGTGCTCACTGACCTACATTAACTTCCAGTTAAGCAACGCCTCGACTTCAAAAGTCTCATCCTTATTTTCAAATCCCTCCATGGCCTCACCCCTCCCTATCTCTGCAATCTCCTCCTTGCAGTGGAGCCTGGTCCGCAGTCATCTTGGCTCCCCTCGCCACTCTACCAAAACCTTGCTCTGCCAAGCCCATGTGGTAGCTGGTGTGCAATGGCCACCCCACGTTAAAAGAATTCACGCACAGGTATCTTCCACCCTTCAAAATGAAGTTCGGGTCCTGGAACGTCAGGACCCTTGTGGACAACCCCAACAGTGACAGACCGAGATGTCACACTGCTATCGTTGCCCGGGAACTCAGATATTTCGACGTAGACATTGCCGCCCTAAGCAAGACCTGGCTGGCAGGGGAAGGCCAGCTCAAAGATCAAAGTGGTGATTACACCTTCTTCTGGAAAGGTAAGCCAGAAGAAAAACGCCACTTCCATGGGGTTGGCTTTGCCATAAAAATTAGCTAGTTGGTCATCTCAGAGACTCCCCTTGCGGGATAAATGAATGCCTCATGACTCTTCGGCTCACCGTAGCCCAGAACCAGTGCACTACGGTCTTCACCGTGTATGCCCTAACACTGGAAGCTACAGAAGAGACCGAAGAGGAATTCTACTCCAGCGTCGAACATTCCCTGTCCTGAGTTCCAACTGACAACAAGCTGATCCTCCTTGGTGACTTTAACGCCAGAGTTGGAAAAGACTCAGACCTCTGTGGTGTGATCGGCAGAGAGGAGGGTATGGAAAACCAACTCCAATGGTAACCTCCTCCTGGCGAAATGCTTAGAATATGGCCTTGTCATAATCAACACCTTGTTCCGTCAAAAAAACAAATATAAGGCTTTGTGGCAACTCCCTCGCTCCAAGCACTGGCATCAGCTAGACTACGTCATCGTCCGAGCGAGGGACCGCAAGGATGTACGCATCACCTATGCCAAGACAGGACCTGCGACTGCTGGGGGGACCACTGCCTAATCCATTCTGTCATCACCATCAAAGTAGGCCCAAAACAGTGATTGCAACAGAAACAATGCCGCAGGAAAATCAACGCTGGAGCACTCAAAGATCCTGCTAAGAAAGTCCTTTTCAGCCAGCACTTCCCTGCCAAACTGCCGACTCTCAGTTACCCAGAGACGCAGAGGGCCTATTAATAATAAGATCCAGAAAAGGAACACTGGTATCTTATAAAATAAACACCATTGTTGGAGAATTGTCTCCAGTCTCCAGGTTAGCACACTTAAAGAAGATAAGAGGACACCGGTAAAGAATCAAAGGACATCAAGACTGGACCCATGTTAAACTAATGACCTAAGGAGAGAATGAATCCATTCTGTAATCACTGTGTAAGAATAGAGGGATCTGATGAGTATTATCCAAGCTTAGTTTTTTTTTTAAATCATTTAAATATCTTTTTCCTGAGATGAGAGACCTCCTCAGCTCTGGCTTGCTGGAAGCAGCCTAATGGAGAACTAACATATCCATCTCCTGTCTGATTACAATTTGCTTGGTCATTGGCAAGTGTTGTTGCACTGGATCGATACTGAGGCCCAGGAATTATGTTATTCCCAATAGCTGGGAGCTACAACGCAGCTCGTTAGAAATGGGCGTGTCACATATATCTTTTTCTAGTCAAGACAGCCTGACATAACTCCGTTTTGGATTGGCCAAACTGAGACTATTTCCTTTCGGATAGAAGGTATCACAAATCAATTTGACACTCTTTCTGGAGGCTTGTGTACTTCCCAAGAGTAACGCTACGCTTTAAACATTAACGGCTTCACATTTGAAGTTGAATTTGTTTGAAGTATTCAGAATAAAATAACTGAGTAGATTTCAGATTCGACAGACCATAGAGAAAATGATTGGAGATGTTCTGACTGTCTCTTCCATCTGGGCCTAGATAAAACGAAATGCTAGTTGGGCTGTGTACCCTTTTTAATTCCTACATTATTATGTCTGTTGAGAATGTTCATGGGATCCAGGAGAAGACTGTAAATTTAATTATAAATTGGCCGGACAAATAGTTATTAATGATAATAACTCCAATCAGGATCAACAGATTCCCGCTTCATCTGTTCTGGGAATTCTGCTGGTTAGAATATTTATTCATACATTGCTAAAAGTAATTTAAGTAGAATACCTACATTTCTGGATGAAAACAAGTTACCTGAACAGCAAAATATTCTGAGAAGAGTTGGAAATTGGGAAGATAAATGGCAGCTGCCACTGAATTTTGAGAAATATAAATAGAAACATATTGGAAATATATGAAGCAAGCATGATTCCACAGTGAAAGACACATCATTATGTCATTCAGAATGGGAGAAGTTTGAGTTCTGAGAGTTGATCAACTAAAAGCAGCATCAAACCATACTGCAGCAACTGTCAAAGGACAGAGAAGGTAAAAGGGATCTGTGAGGAGTGTTTGTTCAAGAAAGTGCTACAGACTTCTATAATGAGTTAATAAGTTAACCAATTTTGGTCTTTCCTGTATCAGAAGGAGTTGAATTGAGACTTTGACAGAATTGCCAGACATGCAAGGCATGATGAATGGATTCTCAATTTAATTGCACTTTAAGAATTACATTATTTACTTGATCAATGAAAAGAGTTGACTGAATATTGTTATAACTAGATCAATGAATGTGTTGGCGTTAGATATGGAAAGAAATATTTGGTATCTGCAGTGCAATTTTTCATTTTTATGTTTTTTTCTAGAAATTCAATATGGAATCAAATATTTCATTCTTGAGCATAGTGTTGAAGAGAAAAGATCATACTCTGTAATCTCTTTACGGTAACCTAAAATCTAAAAAATGACTTAATTGCTTTCACGTCTTTTTACAATTGGGTGAAATTTTCATGACAATCCCAGAGGTGATAAGAATTGTGCAGTGTATGAACTGGGCACAACCAGCTTCCAGACTGGGGCTTGTTATAGACACAGAGCAAGCATGATCTGAGCCAACTGTTGGGAGCTGGATTTAAACTAGTAAGATGGGGGGAGACATCTACAAGAAACGTAACCAGCCTAAATATAAACAAAACAGGAAAAGCGTGCATAGGAAAGAATAAAGTAAGGGAAGACATTGAAGGCAAGGGAATAAATAGAGTTATAGAACAGGAGTCTAAATAAATGGTTGAACATAAAGTGAGAGGAAATCCAATTAAAAATAAGTTAAACTGTCTGTACAGCATTGTACACAGTGTCCGTAATAAAATAGTGGAGCTGGAGGCAATCATGCATTGTGAGGAACCAGACATAGTGGGGATTACTGAGACATGGCTGCAGAAAAATCAGGACTGGGATAACATATTTAGAAAAGAAAGAGAGAGAAAAATGGAAGGTGGAGTAAGTGTACATATTAGGGATAACATAATGGCAGTAGAAAAAAGTGACGCAGCTATCAGCAAGACAAAAATCGAATTCATATGGATAGAGAAAGAAAGATAATAAAGGATCAATCTCATTAATAGGTGCAGTCTACATACCACCTAATAGTATAAGGGAGGTGGAGGAAGAAATATGCAGACTAATTAGGGAAATGAGTAAAAAACACAAGGCTACATTTTAGGTTTTTCTGTTTTCAGGGTCAAAACATATGCGGGGTGGGAAAGTTACCGGCCGGGAATAGTTTGCGTCTTGGTACTTAAGTTTCGGCATCTGGGCCCTGTGTCACGGGGCACAGTGCTAAGGGAGGCATTGTACAGCTTTCTTGGCGCAAGGATGGGAAATTCGTGAACTAAAGAGCCGGAACGTATGTGCTCCAAGAGAGGCTTAGGGCTGCGGGGGGGGGTGCTAACTTTCAAAAAAACATTAAAACATTCCCAAAAAATTGCCCGCACAACCGCAGCACAAATCACAAAAAAAAAATTAGAAGAACAAACACACGCACTTCTCTTTGAAGTACTTTACCTTCCTCACCACCACCGACATGAGTGGACTGTTCTGATTTCCCAGGCGGTCAATGCAGGCACACTTCCGGGCGGACAGGTCGGGCAGGAGCTCACACTCGCGCCGGTTTTGCAACCAGGTACGTTGCACACCTGGTGCAGCTCTTCCTGGCGGTCTTGCTCAGCGCCGCCTCAAAACCCGACTGGAGGATCGCGGCGGGGTGCTGGAGACCTCACTGCCACCTTTCACGCTGCTCCAGGGCGAAATGCGAAAGGGCAAAGGACTGGAAAATCCTACCCATAGAATAATAATCGTGGGGGATTTCAACGACCCTGATATTAATTGAACAGAAGAGGTACGTAAAGGGGATAGGGAAAGGAGTTCCTACACGACTCCTTTCTAGACAAATATATAAACAGCCCAACAAGGGAGGATTTGTTATTGGATCTAGTAATGGGGAATAAACCAGAGCAGATAAGAGAAGTACAAGTTGGGGAACAGCTAGGCAATAGTGACCATAATACAATACGCTTTAAGATGATATTTGAGAAGGACATAAGTATGATAAAAACCAGGGTAATAGATTGCAGAACAGCTGATGTTAAAGAGCTGAGAACAGAACTTAAGAAAATAAATGGGCAACAATATTGGCAAAAAACGATGTAGAGCAGCAATGGGAAACATTTAAAATGGTGTTCAACATAGTGCAGGAAATATATATTCCACTAAAAGGAAAGAACAAGCTAAACACCAATGAGACTCTGAGAATGAATAAAGCCATAAGGGACCAATTAAGTCTATAGAAAGAGGCGTACATTAAGTTCATAGGGGCCAAGTTTCTGCCTGAGTTGCTCCTGTTTTTTTGGAGCAACTGGTTTAGAATGGAGTATCTTAGAAATTGCAATTCTCGGCATTTAGTTTGCTCCAGTACTAGTCAGTTAGAACAGTTTCAGTTTGGGACAGATTTTTTTTTCAAAAGGGGGCGTGTCTGGCCACTTACGCCCGTTTTGAAAGTTTAGGCAGTGAAAACATACTCCAACCTAACTTAGAATGGAGTAAGTGTAGATTTTTGTACGCTCAGAAAAACCTTGTCTACACTTAGAAAATCAGGCGTAGGTTACAAATCAGGTGTAGGGAATGGGGGGGGGGGGGGGGGGGCGGGGGTTTAAAGGGAAGTTTACAAACATTAAACACTTCAGTTTTACAAATAAAGTGCCATCATCAATAATAAATGATAAATACATCAATAAATCAACCAATAAATCAATCAAAAAAATTAATAAGAAATTAAAAAAAATGTAAAAATCAATAAATAAAACATTTTCTACTTACCGACTGCAGCACTGGGAGCCCTCCAACAGCATGCTGGGATTCCCCGCCCCCCCCCCACCACAGTGTGTCTCTGTCTGTCTGTGTCTGTGTTTCTGAC